>NC_088710.1:24506013-24831013 GCF_963576615.1 Watersipora subatra
GGTTACAAGGTTTATCTTAGAAGTCCGTGGTCAAATCCCACTGCTGCCACCAGTGTATTGGATCCTGTGACCAACACGTAGAGGCGACTAGGTCGGCTTAGTCTACCGGTCTGCATTCACTCTTCACAGGGGCTGTGTAAGGGTTGCCCGTGACCAACACGCGGAGGCGACTATGTCGACTTACACCACCGGTCCACATCAACCCCCTTACAACAGGAATTGCTCCCAGAGTGGTACTATACTAGTTCGACAAGGTCGACCTGAGGTCGACGGGGTCGACAGTGTTTCTGTGGCTTTACTCCCAAAGTACAGTCCATAGACTGAGTCTTGGAGTAAAGTAAGTGCTCAGTGTGGTTCTGTTATTGCGCAAAGTAACAGAAGAGTGTGGGTTCAAATGCAAGGCATGTATTGAACAACGTAAATGAGCCGAGGCTCTGCCTTAAATACAGCTGAATATGTAAATAAGGTAGCAAAGGCCAGCCTCCTTTAGGGGCGTGGTTACATAAATGAAAAAGAGAATACAACTCCAAATGATATACAGAAAAAGGGGATGGCAACATACGTTTCCATCACAGTACATACTTATTACACATGTATACCTCTCATGGTACACAGGACTGTCAGAGTATTGGTATATATAGCATTTAATAATTGATAGCCTTTCAACATCTAATAATACTTGAGCACATACTTATTACACCTGTAGACCTCTCATGGTGCACAGGACTGTCAGAGTATTGGTATATATATAGCATTTAATAATTGATAGCCTTCCAACATCTAATAATAATTGAGTACATACTTATTACACATGTAGACCTCTCACGGTACACAGGACTGTCAGAGTATTGGTATATATAGCATTTAATAATTGATAGCCTTTCAACATCTAATAATAATTGAGCACATACTTATTACACATGTAGACCTCTCATGGTGCACAGGACTATCAGAGTATTGGTATATATAGCATTTAATAATTGATAGCCTTTCAACATCTAATAATAATTGAGTACATACTTATTACACATGTAGACCTCTCATGGTGGACAGGACTGTCAGAGTATTGGTATATATAGCATTTAATAATTGATAGCCTTCCAACATCTAATAATAATTGAGTACATACTTATTACACATGTAGACATCTCACGGTACACAGGACTGTCAGAGTATTGGTATATATAGCATTTAATAATTGATAGCCTTTCAACATCTAATAATAATTGAGCACATACTTATTACACATGTATACCTCTCACGGTGCACAGGACTGTCAGATTATTGGTGTATATAACATTTAATAATTGATAGCCTTTCAACATCTAATAATAATTGAGTGCATACTTATTACACATGTTGACCTCTCATGGTACACATGACTGTCAGAGTATTGGTATATATAGCACTTAATAATTGATAGCCTTTCCACATCTAATAATAATTGAACTCATACTTATTACACATGTAGACCTCTCATGGTGCACAGGACTGTCAGAGTATTGGTATATATATAGCATTTAATAATTGATAGCCTTTCAACATCTAATAATAATTGAGTACATGCTTATTACACATGTTAACCTCTCATGGTGCACAGGACTATCAGAGTATTGGTATATATAGCATTTAATAATTGATAGCCTTTCGACATCTAATAATAATTGAGTACATACTTATCACACATGTAAACCTCTCATGGTACACAGGACCGTTAGAGTACTGGTTTATCGGTATATCCTGAGTCAGCAGAAACAAAGCCAGCAGGGCTTAGCCAGCCGGTGTGTGAGGATCGTCGCCAATGCACATGCATGGCCAATACCTTGACATACCTTCACTTTGGAAGAATTTGTATCTGTTGCAGCAGCCTTGTACATACTTGCATTATGAGGGCCATCAAAGCCATTTCAAACACCACAGCTTCAGGATAGCATGTTAATAGTGACCAATTACTACTACTTTTCAAGCTTGACTAGCACATCATTATGTAAGCCAGTGGTGTCACAACTAGCCATCATGAAATAATGTATTTTTTTGCACAACCAAACAAATTTTTACAAACAAAATCATTTTTTATGCTGCAACTGTTTGATTATCAAGGGTGGCACCTTAGGTTAGATCATGGAAAAGACAACCAGAGAAAACGATCCAATCACTGAGCAAGCTCTAAATAATAAGGAGAAAGTGGTATAGAGCTATATCCCGATACAAAGACACAAACAGCTAAACCAAGAAACTACCCAACAATTGGAGCAGAATGATGCACTCGCTACCATAACTGATGATCACCAAAACCATGAGAAGAATGAATACTCTAGGAAAATCTAAACTGGGACAACAATAGACAGAGGACCCGAACTTAAAGCTCACTATTTAGGTCATGCTAAAACAAACTTTGTTGCACACGTGTATTGAGCAACCAGGAATCAGCACAGTTTTGTAGATTCCACTTAGATTTACACTCAGCTTGGAGAAAAGCTACAAACCACATGAATTGGAAGAATGTGACAAAGTATTTGCCCTAACAATCAGCAGAAACTGTTAATTGAACCAACAAAATAGGAGGCAGATTGTGGTGGTAACACATTGATGGCTGCTGTTTAAAGAATCAAGTTTGACGGAAAAAAAACATGGCAGGACTGCCAGCGCCATAAAGGAATGAACTAGTTGCAAAGCAGAGCTGAGAACCAGCTTTATGTGAGTCAACCTTGTCATGTTGTGGTCATCAATTAGTTTGGTCCACTACATACCACTGGGTACTCAAATATGCCAATCTTAGTATAATTGTATTTAACTGTTAGACTACTTACATGTATAAAACTACACAGCCTTTTTATTTCTATTGATAAAGTCAAGTCACATTGATAATCTGGCATAAGCCTTTTAAGCTTTCTAACAAAATGATATAGTATAAAAGTGAAAAGCAATTGTTTAACAAGCAAGAAAATTCTTGGAAAAGTGTAAGCATGAGCAACACACAAATATCATTAATTATATTTCACACGTTACAACTCAACTACTTTACTTATTAGAGTTATGCAATACCCTTTCTAATGGGGACAGCTTTTATCATAGTGAATTTGTTGGATGAGATAGTGTATACATATTTTTAAGTGCCCAGAGCTATACATATGTATCATGGAAATGCGTTCCAGTTGGAGCTTTTCTGAGCCCTGAGATGTTGTGAACTGTGGAGATGTTACACACATAACCTCCCCTAACCGCTCACTAACATGAACTGACCACAGGGCAACTCAGTCAGCAGGAGGCTTAAGTTGACTTTGGTTAACTTACCCATAGCTCTATTTGTTGGAGACCACACCAACACTTGTGATCAACTTTTACCACTAATATTGAGAGTCATACCAACCAAGATAGACAGCATGAGATGGTAATATGCTGATATGCTAATTTAATGATGCTTGGGGGGGGGAGACTCGGTATCACCAGATGTATTACACCCCGATAATGCTCCTGACTTCATCAAAATCAAATATAGACTCTTCTTACTGAAGTAAGTAGGAAAGCCTTTGCAAGATAGACCGGCTAAAATGCGAGCTAAGAAGAAGGTATATTATGCGGTTGTTGCTAAAATCTTATGAAAGTAAGGAAAGAGAAGTTTTGATTCAAGTTTTTCAGACCCTATCACATCCTAAAAGGTATTCTCTTATCACGTCTAGAAAAGAGTGGAGAAGCAATTAACCAATTCGACAAACAGAATTGATTAAACTGTGTGTGACTGAAAACACACCTTCATTTGACTCAACACAGAAGCCATTGGACCTCAATTAGATTACACTGCTTAACGACACTCTCACAATAATTGACATATTCCACCTTCTGGCAATAGAGACATGATCTCATCAAACCTGCCAAGTATGACTTACTGTAATAATTGAGTAATATTGGCCCACCAATCTCCTCATAAGTAGAGGTCAAGTATGAGTTGAACCAGTCAAGCTACATAGTATGATGTCAGTGCTGAAGAAGAGTATACGTAACTCACTGAGTCAACTTTGGTCAACAATTTTAAATTCTACCAACACCCTTCAGAGAGATATCTATTGCGCAGTTATTGTCTTTCTTTGACTCGAAGGATGAAACCAAATTCTCAGAGGGTTAATGAGTTAAACAATAGTTATTGTGTAAATCTTGAAAATAGATGAGTCAGTTGCTGTAAAAAGTTTCACCAACACTGAATGAACAAATATTGGTGAAAAATCTCAATAGCGGACACTGTAACATGACAATGACACCTCAAACAATCATTTATTGTATCTTCAATAGTGACCCTCATATTTTTATTATGTTTTCTGCAACAATTATAAAACTTGTGACCAGCCAAGCAGCAGAAATTTTACAACCGATCAAAGGCTCAAAATTTTGACTATCAAAAAATAAAAAAGATGCTAATTCCGTCAAAGAAAAGAGTATAAATTGAGAAGTTTAGAAAGTAAAAGATAATTTGTGCTGTTCGAGTATTGGCAAAAGTCTTAACCCTAGCTATGAGTATTGGTTGTCTAAAGTTATATCAATTTTGAGCGCTGTAGCTGTAGACCTTTACTCCTAAATTTGGTCCTAACTAGAGTGACAGTGTTTCCTCCAGCTTTAACTGGGCACATTCAGTGCCTAGATTTTTCACCTGCATGAGCACAAGTACAGTATAAGCACAAGTAGTAGTGTATAATTATTGTGTATATACATATGTAAAGTTTGTATAGTAACCTAGTTGAAATATAATATTCACTTTATTCATTTGTTCTGTGCTTGATTTATATACAAAACTGGTACGCGTGATCCTTATTAATAGAGTCTACATTTGCTGAAAAACCTTTATAAGGGTCGTAAGTTAAAAAAAGAAACAATTACACTTCCTTCACAAATAACAATGATGATCCACAGCTACAATCAACAGTTTAAAAGATTTATTCTTTTTACACTGCAAGCTGAATTTTGAATGGTTTATCAAAGTATAGACCTACATTTTGTGTATAATGAATGTGTTGGTAATGGTTACACTTTGAGCTTCACAATATTGCTATGAAGTAGGTATTCTGATGAATTTTATTTTCACTCTTTTCCATAGACAGGTTTTTACACATAATTCATAGGAATATTACTACAAAAAGTCGAAAAATCTTGATGAAATCGTACCTAATTGGTTTCAGAGTCGGAAGCTTCAGGGTATTTAAACTTCATAAATGATTGCCTTAGTTGTAAACCAAATTGTACTACCTAAACAATCGTTATCTAGATTCTTTTTTTCCATTATAATATTGCCGCATTATTAGCGGCTATTTTGTTATGACGCCATTCTGCATATCCTGTGACAACCTAGAATAATTTAGTAAAGAAATGTGATGCATTGGCAATGATTTTAGCTCAAAGCCCAAACAATGATTTAAAAAATGTTTTGGACCTTGACTAAGTTTAGTATTTATTTGAGTTGCCCCGATTTTGGTATCGGAATCGGTATCGGTGTCGATATGAGTGTCAAGTATCTGAATCGGTATTGGCCGATATTTTCTTAAAAAATTTGAACCTTCCAATACTTTTTACAGATCAACCATTTAGCAGAAAACTGTATTTTAGCCTGCTATACTAATAAAAAATTATCAGCTGTATGCTTCTTACTTTTACTTAATGAATTTCAGGCCTGCCACACAATTTATTTCATGTCTATAGCCTGATCAACACTGCAAAGGAAACTTTTTAGCCCGAACGTAAACAAAAAGTGTGGTATTTCCCAATTACAGCGATAGGTTTTATTGCAAGCCATTACGAACAAGATAACAAAAATGGGAAACAAGAACGAAGTGTAATATTTCTATTTACTAGCATTACGAAAGTAATTTAAACAGTCGACGCAAAAAGTTATCTAACACTCTCTTGATCCTGACGATACAATGAATCGTTTGTATTGTACAAAAACAGTAACTCCAGGGGCGTATCGGTATGTAGCCTGTCCTCCAACATCTGTTGCAAGGGAATCCCCCTTCAGTACGCTTGGCTACATTGATAATGATGGAAGAAAAAAGACGTCTTGCTGAGATAATTGAATCACTAACGGTTTTTAAAAGAAACATTGATTTGCTCTAAACTTGTACAGGCACAGCAGTTCATCCAATAATAGAAGAGGAACTTAGTTATCACAGATAGAACTGTACCACTAACAGTAATTACCTTTATTTACAAATTACAAGAAACATGGACTGTTTTGTTACTATATGCACGGTATGTCAGTATGTGAAAATGTATATATTTTTTTCCATAAATGCAAACAAATAAATACAATAATATTCATGTTTTCTTTGCATTATGTTTGTATTTGCATAATAAAATGAGCTACTATCTATGCAACACAAAAGATCTGAATCGGTATCTGAATCGGATTATTTTTTAATTAGGATCGGTATATCGGATCGGTATCTGAATCGGCTGGTGAATTTAGAATCTGGGCATCTCTAGTATTTATAGTAAAAGCTAGCCTAGCAGTTAGTTTTGTTTTTAATTTGATGCAGTAGTTATTCTACCTTGTGATTAAAAATAGAACTAATTATTCACAGAATTTAATCACTTGCGGAATTGACTCTGCGCGAAATCGCGAATTTTTATAACCATTGAATATTTTCATCCTGTTGGGTAGATGATTTATTGAATTACTTTTCAATATATTCTTATTATTTATACCATCTGATTTCAGGTTTGAAAAGCTAAAGAGGCTAAAGGTATTGGGGATATCATGCTCTAAAGGACATTATAGACCCCTTCAATTTGTTCCTGAGGTAGTGACCAAACTTACTTCATTGGAAGTACTTGAGTTGTCTAACCATGGCGTGAGACAATTCCCAGACAGGTATCAAATACATATGAAGTTCACTTCAATGTTTGATACGCTTACCCTGTCAAAGCCTTACCACATCTGACTGTTGCAAATTTAGCCACGTCCAAAATATTCAAAGAATGTATTTTGATATTTTGCCTCATAATGATAATGGCTGGTTATACATTATAATAAAGTTTATCAGTAGAGTTGCCCGATTTTGGTATCAGAGTCGGTGTTGGTGCCGATATGGGTAATAAGTATCTGTATCAGCATCAGCCGATCTTTTCTTGAAAAATCTGAAACTTTCGATATTTTTTACAGATCAACTGTTTAGCAGAAAACCGTATTTTAGCCTGCTACACTAACAAAAATCATAAGATGCAAGCTCCTTACTTTTATCTAATGAATTTCTAGCCTGCTAAACCATTTAGTATCTATAGCCTTATCAACACAGCTGAGGAACGTTTTTGTTTTAGTCAGGACGTAATCGCTGGTATTTTCCAAATACAGCGATAAGATTTATTGCAGCCAATCACAAACAAGAGAACAAAGATGGGAGACAAGAACATAGTGTAATATTTTTATTTACTAGCATTACAAAAGTAATTTAAACAGTCAATGCATAAAGTTATCTATCACTCTGTTGATCTTGACGATACAATGTATCGTTTGTTTCGTACAAAAAACCGTAACCCCAGAGGTTTAGCGGTATTCAGCCTGTCCTCCAAGATCTGTGGCGAGTGAGTCTCCCCTTCAGTTTGACTGGCCAAATTGATGGTGATAGAAGAAATATATGTCTCACTGAGAGAGTTGAATCACTAACGGTAAATAAAAAAAACATTGATTTGCCCTAAACCTGTGCAGGTGCAGCAGTTCATCCAGCAATAGAAGAGAGATGTTCTCACAGAGAGAACTGTACGACTAACAGTAAATACCTTTATTTACAAATTACAAGAAACATGAGCTGTTTTGTTACTACACGCACAGTATGTCAGTATGTGAATATATATATATATACATATATATATAACTAATATTAGTTAGTTATAACACTCCGCACTTTTTAGAGCGTAGAGTGCTGTTAGCAGTAGGCCTGACCACTTATCGATTACATATATATATATATATATATATATATTTAATTTTCCATAACTACAAATAAATACATTAGTATTCATTTTTCTGCATTATGTTTATGCTTGCGTAATGAAATGAACAACTATCTATGCAAAACCAATGATCTGAATCGGATTATTTGTTAATAAGAAGCATTATATCAGATCGGTATCTGAATTAGCTGGTGAATTTAGAATCGGGGCATCTCTAGTTATCAGTTCATTCAAACTATCATATTATTGTAGTTCTGAGCACTTCAAATGCATGCAATTTGAACAACCGCACAACTTGGCGGGTGGTCACAAGTGGCAAGGTATAGTTTTTTTAAACAAAATATACATGTAGTTGGTTGTGCCAAGCAGATAAAAAAATGCATAATCCTTTAGCGTAAGGGAGAAAAGTATTAATTTTATTGATACATTTTGTAAAATAAGTTTTATTGCTATTTTTTGTGAATGCGAATGACTGTTTCCAGAAATTAATAACAATAAACTATGCAAACAATATAACATAGAAAAATAAACAAAATTAGTTTTTGGTTTCTGGTAATCATCAAGTGAAAAGCACTGCATGGTTACATTCACATTGGTCCACAAGCATTGACAACAGCTTTAGACAGGTCATACCTAGTTCTACCACTATTGAATGAAGGTTCAGATGTGATAAAATGATTTGAATATTGTTTTAACACTATCCCACTTTAAAGCTGTTGTCGCATATATGATTTTCAATTCATCGTATAGATTTAAATTATGTAATTGATTACCAAAAAACACTTCACATTGAAAGAGCATTCAACATAAAAGGAAAAAAATAAAAAGATTTAGAATGGTATTAAGAATTTGTATAAGGCTGAAAAGTTTGATTAATTTTAGTTAAAGTTGAATACTATTAAAATTTACTGGGATGATAACTCACTCAACCCAAATTTGTAACATGGGAATTGAAATTGAATATGAAAGCTTTCAGTCAACTTCCATAAAAAATTTGATTTTTTTACTTTATGGTTAAATTTTATTAGCTGCAGTTTCTCACTAGTTGTGTGCAAAAAGTTGATGCGATACTTTATGGATTTTCGCAGTCCTGAAGAATTTATTATGGTTAAACTAATAATTCTTTTTAATAGGAGTGGATAATATAAATTTTTCATTTTCCTAAAGAGAAGACAATTCATACTTTTTGAAACACTCTCATGACAGCATTTCAAAGATTTTGATGAAAAGATTTTAAGAATAAACTGAAAATAAACAAGAATTAACCTGATAAGGTAAAAATTATTCAGAATGCATTTGTTGAGCTATATTGTATTATTTGTTTCTTTTTCCATATTTAACAACTTTCATTACACTCATCATACATTGCTATTTGTGGCTTTCAAATTACTGTAAAAAGAATGTAAATATTGTAATTACTGTAAATTTATATAGTGAATGTATACATTATATATGCTATATATTGTACGATATATACTATATATTATATATACATGTATATATATATTATGTAATCTATTACTGAATGCCCGGCGATGCCTAAATAATAAAAAAAATTTTGACAGGAAATTTATTTTCGTTTTACAGCTACAACCCTAACCATTTCAAATATTAAATTTCATGTCATGAAAAGAAGGAACTTTTATTTGCAGTTCCAATTAATTAAGAACGAAACAGCTGTAAAAATTTCCAAACTTTTTAAAACGATAAGTTTCAAATTTTATATCAGGAAATAAATGTTTTGTTGAGATAAATTTGGAGGAAAAATGAAAATGTAAAGATGTTGAAATAAATATATGAACTCATTAGCAAATAATGTCTAAATATAGTCTGCTTTGCTATGATTACACCGTAAAATTAATTGATATACAATTATATGATTTTAGTTTGTTGGCCTCACAAGGCGAAGAAATTGTATACATGTAGATAAATTGCCGAAACCGTGACATAAAGTTGTCAAAACCATGACCATTGTCAGCTAGAGCTTTTCTCACTTCAAACACTTTCTAACATATTGTACTTGTACTAAATTTAATTACTCCATGATTTTCCATTAAATAACTGTAAGGAATCTATAGGTTATTACACAATCTTTTGAATCTTTTTTTGATAATTTTGTTATTTTAAGAAACTTGACAAATTATATGTGTTTTTTAATATATAAATATTGTTGTAAAAACATAGAAATCGATGTATTTATTTTATTCTACACTAATGATGAACAGTAGAACATGCAAGCAATTTGGTTAAGGCATATTGTGGAGGACGAGACTATACTAACCATATTTTTAACACTACTCTTTGTGCCTGTGCTTGGAACAACGTTATTGCTAGTTTACTTTATGTATATTTCTTTACCCGGTTACATAATACTCTGGTGAACCTGTTACGTAATACTACATTTTTGAGCCTGCTTCACAGGCCTGCTAGCACACCATTATACCTATTGTCTGGGCCTGCCTCACAGGCCTGATATAACACAATGGATATTATATAATTGTGGGCGGAGTGAATAGTATAAAAGGAGAAGGCGTAGGCCAACTCTTTGGGATTCTTCTTACGGATTTGATACTGTCAAGACGAAGTTGTACATGTGCTGATATACGTTAAATACACTATATACTTATTCTTACAAACTGCCTGCGTTTGATGCCTGCCTGGTCGGCTTAATAAGGATCCTTCTGCCAGAACTGATCTGGCTTCAAGCACGAACTGCTTTGGGGAGACACCTAAGGAAGGCTAGGGGTTGGCTGCGTTACGATCGGACCTGATCAGAAATGCGATAGCATTGGAGATCAGGCCTTTCAGTAAGCTAGCCAGGACCTAAATTAGCCAAGATAAGGTCTCAGAGAGCAGGCCGTGCTGGCCTTTTAAGTGAACCTGAACTGAAGACAGCCCGCCGCGGCCTGATCTGACCACTAGGTGTGTCAGGCAGGCCAACGAAGGGAAGGTCCAGTGTTCAGACTGTACTACCTTGCTAGGAAAGTAAAACTGGCTCAGCTACCGAGGCCAGACCTTTACACTGGTGGCAGCAGTGGGATACAATCAATCCACAAAGATAACTAGCAAGGCACAATCATGGCAAGACGCACTCGTAGTGCGGAACGACCGGGAGTCCCCAATAGGGAAGGACTAGAGGGTCTAGAGCGATTAACGAATGCGTTAGAGAGGATGTTTGTGAACCAAGAGGCACAAAGGAATCGGGAGCCACCGCTACCCAGAGAGACATTCAAGGCTCCTGAGTACGATGGGAACGGTGATGTGGAGGCCTTCATAAGGCAGTTCAATGATGTGGCTGTCGCCAATGACTGGGGAGCCAGATCCGCCCTATTGCACATTCGAGGAAGGCTGAAACAGCAGGCCATGGAATGTGGGCATGGACATACACTACAGGCGGTGTTCAACACCCTCCGGGCAAGGTTCGGCATGACCCCCAAGGAGGCAAGGTCGTAACTGCAGGGCCTGAGGAAGGAAACCCACACTACGTTGTTCGAGCATGCTGCTCGTATAGAAAGACTTACGAGCATTGCATTCAATGAGTTGTCCAATCGAATGATGGAGGAGATGGCGGTGGATACTTTCCGCGGGTCCTTGGGTAACATATACCTACAAAGACACCTTTTTGGCAGTACCCACCCCCACCCTGGAGGCCCCCGTGAGAGCAGGGAATGAGTACCTACAGATACGGTCAGGAGATGACCATCCGACAGAACCACCCAACGAGATCCGGGGTAAGGGCAGTCCAGCGCGAAGGCTCCAACAGACCGTGGAGGAGCAGGCAGAGGTAGAGCGAGCTGTGTTTGTCCGTGCTGTCCCTGACTCGCTGGGTTTACTCTAGACCACGATGGAAGATCTAAAAAAGGAAATGGCAGATCTGAAGAGACAAGTCGGTCAACCACAAGGTCCTCCACAGCAAGTGACTCGAGAGAAAGGAGTAAGGAGATGCTGGGGGTGTGATCAGGCAGGTCACTGGAGGAGGAACTGCCCAGTAGCCAACCCGAGAACCAACCCAAGAGCCGCGCCACCCAGGGACAGGCGACGCAGAACCAGGGAAACGCCTACCGCCCGCAGCAGTAGGACAACCTGCTGGCTGCAATAGGGCGCCATGAATCAATAATCACAAAAAAGTGGGAGGGGCAGGCTGAAGGAAGGCGGAGGTGGACTCGGAAAGCTGGTTTCACCCGGCGAATTCGGTAGCTCTCACGCAGAGGTCTCTGGTAGGGAAGGTTCCCACCTACAACCACTACCAGAGTTTAGAAGGCCTAGACGGAGGCGAAGAGGACATGGAGATGGATCCTCGACTATTGCCACGGAAGGCCTGACAGGCCCAGAGGCGGTATGTCCGCCAAATTCAAAAGCAGGCTAAACCAAAAGCGACATCAGGAAATTTACCAGGCAGTCTAGAGAAAGGTACAATCAGGAAAAGCGACTCCAAAAGATCTTGACCGCGAAGGTCGAAAAAGAGGGTCGATCCAGCACCAGCTGGAGCTCTCGAAAGACCTAAGCGCAGATCGGGAAAGAGGGAGAAATTAATTTCGAGCGAACGCTTCCAGGAGCCAGGACGACCTAGGACGGGAGAAAAGGGCCCAGCCGGCGCTGATCCTTCCCAGAGATTTGGATAGGGTAGATTGGGAGCGAGAGCCAGTTCATCCGGAGCTGAGCTTCTCCAGAGATCTATGCCCTCCAGATCGGGAGTGGAAGAGGAACCAGCTATGGTGGAGCAATTCCAGAGACCAGGGTTCGCAGATCCTGGAACAGGTGGGGCTGGGATCAGGCCTACTGCCCCTCAGGAGCAGAAGGGAAGGAAGAACGGGAGTCGAACCAAGTCGACCCGTTCCGGGGTGGAGACCCAGGCCAACGGCTGAGTCCGGTGTCGGGTGTGACTGGCCGGTACGAGGAGAGCGCAAGGCCAGCTACTCCCGAGGAAAGCCTGGCGGACCAGCTCGATGAGAGTCTACCACCGGACAGGCCTCGGCGTCTGCCACGAAAAAGATATTCCAAAGGGGTGCCTAACGACACCTGCGAAATGAAGGAATTACCAAGAATCGGAGCTTTGGAAAAGCCCCACAAGTCTAGCTACTTCCTGCCCGAAAAAATGGAGAGACAAGACCTGCTCTTTTTTATAGATACTGGCTGCAATAAAAACCTGTTGTCAAATAAGGTGTTTGACCGAATGCCAGCCAGGATTAAAGATCAACTGAAAGAAATTGACCGATACGGCCTGATGGCAGACGGGAGTAAGCTCCAATTCTAAGGACTGATCCGACTAACCGAGAGAGTCCGCGATGTACCAATCGAGGAGAACTTCATTGTGAGTCAAATCAGCAAGGTCGCAATCCTGGAGATGCTCTTCCTGATCTTGCACCAATGTCACATGGATTTCGACCAACCAGTCATCTCCATCGGGGACAGAAAACTCTCCTGTACCAATAAATACGGCAGACTGATGGTGTCAAAGGTACACACCTGAAAGAAGGTCTCCATTCCACCATTGTCTGAAGTAACGGTGGCGGGAAAGATATCAGCCCAAAATTATGTACCCGTAGGCATAATAGAGGGAGCTGACTTGCTTCTTCCGGTGGCACGTAGCCTGGATCAGCCCGGAGACCAGGGCGACGTGGCCGTGCAATGCTCAAACCTGGGTAACCACCCCATCGAACTGGCAGCTGGACAAGTGATAGGCTTGTACACTGCCATCAGGGCAGAAGATGTGCAGGCCGAGCCCTGGGCAGAACAAAAAGACTTCGACACCAAGGTAACCGGAGTAGGGTGTACAGCTGTATCTGCTGGGAAAGCAGTGCCCGAGCATCTAGTCGATCTCTACAATCAGGCCGTCCGAGGTTGCTCTCACGACCAGGAAAGGCGGAAGTTTGCCGCCCTGCTGGCTAAATACCAGAATGTCTTCAGTAAGTACGAGGGCGATGTAGGGCGAACCGATTTGGTAAAACATAGCATGCCGCTGATAGAAGGAGCCAGGCCCAGTAGACAACCTCCCCATAGGTTGGGACCTATCAAGGAGGCAGAGGCGGACAGACATGTGATCGACCTATTAGAAAAGGGCCTGATCAAACCTGCAAATGGGGCTTGGAGCTCACCAGTGGTGATGGTTCGAAAAAAAAGACGGCGGGTGGCGGTTCTGCATGGACTACCGGCAACTGAATGCCATCACACAACAGGACGCTTATCCAATTCCAAAAATTGATGAGAGCTTGGACGCCCTGGCGGGAAGTCGATTATTTAGCATGCTAGACTTGACCAGCGAACACTGGCAAGTGCCAATGGAGCAGGAAGCACAGGAAAGATCTGCTTTCACCACCCGAAGTGGGCTATGGAAGTGGAAAGTAATGCCGTTCGGACTAACATCAGCTCCCGCCACCTTTCAGAGGTTGATGGAGTCGGTGTTGCAAGGACTCCACTGAAAAACCCTCTTGCTCTACCTGGATGACATCATCGTCATCGCCCCCGACTTTGAAACACACCTGGCTCGCCTGGAGGAAGTCTTCCGGAGACTGGCAACGGCCAGGTTGAAGCTAAAACCCTCAAAGTGTGAGCTCCTCCAGGAGAAGGTGAGATATCTCGGACATGTGGTGAGCCCGCAAGGAGTGTCCACGGATCCAGAGAAGATCAAGGCAATGGCAGAATGGCGAGTCCTACAGAATGTGAAACAATTACAAGCATTTTTGAGGACAACTGGATATTATCGGCAGTATCTGAAAGACTACGCCACTACCGCCAAGCCACTCATGGTTCTGACAGCAAAAGGGAACGCCTGGCAGTGGGGTAACGAGGAGCAAGCGGCATTCGAGACACTCCGACGTGGGTTGGTCGCGGCACCGGTCTTGGGCTATCTCAACCCCGTGAACCAGTATATATTGGATACCGACGTTAGTAATGTGGGAGTGGGGGCGGTGTTGTCTCAGAACCAGAATGGTAGGGAGACAGTAGGTACACTGCCCTATGTTGGTAAAACTAGTTATCAGACCAAATTTTAGTTTTTTCGCTCGCCGCCCCAGAGTTTTCAATCAACTGAGCTGGTTTTCACAACAGACATGTATTACAAGACAAAGAATGTTTACATTTATTTTGAATGATCAAAGTAAAACCTAATCCTCAATGATTCCATTAAACTAGTTATGCAAGCAAAATGTTGAGTAATTAGGCCAGGTATTCGGCTGGAATAACTAGTTAGCAACACTTACAGAGCTATGAGTGCAGTTATGCAATGCATGAAGCTATGGTTCCTGCTGGTAAAACTAGTTAAGATGTTTGCAAGAGTTTTTATTATCTAAAAATAATAGAAATATCCACATAGTCACAGTATATAAAATTGAAGGCAATACCACACTGTCACATTGCATTTTGTGAGTCTGCAAATATGACCCATGCAAGTACCACGAGCCGTTGATGTGCATTAAAAGACAAGCTGCAGCATGGAAAAGAAACACACTGTTTGAATGAGCCATGCAGTGAGAGTGAGTGTCAGAGTGAAAGAGAGTGCTCTGCGCTCATCAATCAGCGCCAGAGAGTTCAAATTTATATCGTGTTTTTAAACATTCTCTATATCGAGCCAACAATTTTTATTCATTATTTAGTTGACAAGACATCAACTAACCCGAGGATAGGTGGCACAATCAAAATATCAGTAAATACTCTGCTCTACAATATTTGATTACAACAGCATTACTCAAGTCTGCACACTGTCCTAGGTAACAACTTTTGCAATCTGTGTGGTCGTTATTTTGTAGCATTTTAACATGTAACATCAAAAAATTTTACAATACTCGATTGGTGCTTACAACGTAGATGCACAGCGATTAATAAATAAATTTTTGTAACACAATTCAATCCAACCTAAGACAAACCAGCTGTTGCAATAATACTACATGCCAATGGAGATTTTGATGACATTCAACAGCTTTTTATTATTTTTAATGCATATAATATTTGCAACATGTACATGCAGATTGTATATTCTTATTTTAGGTTTATTGCACCTACTATTTGAGTGATAGTGCAGGCAAACATCATGGTAAATTTATTAAACTCATTGTGTTATGCCATGTCAAAATTTTAAATATCATCACATGTGGGAAGCATGCATTTGCAAACCAAGTAGTTATATTATGTACTTGGTTAATATCATCATCTGTTATTAATTTTGATGATACTATCTTTTACATTATTCACAAAATATATTACCAATCTTGTAATTTAATAAAGTAGATAACTTTCTTATGAATATGTACATTTGGCTAGTTAGTACAACTACCACAATTATTATTTCAATTTTCGTGAAAATTAGGACTAGTGTGACTCAATTTCAAGCGCAAATTTATAGCAATAACGCACAAGCGTGGTCTAAGTTAGCCAGAGACTAGTTTTGCTTGCAGAAACCCATTTCATCTACTGTTATTATGCAAATATCTTTCTAATTTTCAGATAATAAGAAATTTTGCAAATCTTTTAACTAGTTTTACCA
Source organism: Watersipora subatra (assembly GCF_963576615.1). Taxonomy (NCBI): domain Eukaryota; kingdom Metazoa; phylum Bryozoa; class Gymnolaemata; order Cheilostomatida; family Watersiporidae; genus Watersipora; species Watersipora subatra. The sequence continues at coordinate 24,522,428 of NC_088710.1, forward strand.
ACAGAAACCCTGGCTGCATGCAATGCATAACTGCATTCATAAGTCTGTAACTCTTGCAAGCTAGTTATTCAAGCAAGATACCCTGCCTAATTACTCAACATTTTGCTTGCATAACTAGTTTAATTGGATTATTTAGGATTAGGTTTTACATTGATCATTCAAAATAAATATGAATATTCTTTGTCTTGTAATACATGTTTGTTGTGAAAATTAGATCAGTTGATTAAAAACTCTGGAGTGGCGAGTGAAAAAACTAAAATTTAGTCTGGTAACTGGTTTTACCAACATAGGGCGGAGTAGCGTACTACAGTAAAACACTCAGCCCCGCAGAACAGAATTACTGTGTAACTCGTAAGGAACTCTTAGCGGTGGTAAAGGCAGTAAAACACTTTTGACCTTATTTATATGGACAGCGCTTCCTACTCCGAACGGACCATGCCTCCTTGAGATGGTTGTGCCGACAAAGGGAACCGTCGGCTCAGGTGGCCCGCTGGTTGGAGATCCTGTCGGAATTCACCTATCAACTGGAGCGCCGACCCGGGGCCAAACACGGGAACGTCGACGGATTGAGTCGGCAAGCCTGCCCAGAGGACTGCCGGCAATGCCCCCGAATAGAAGAGAGAGATGGAGGTCCAAGTAAGCAGGCAATAATGAAGGCAGACTCTAACAAGGTGGCAGCCATCAAATTGCCCGGAGAGCAGAACTTCCGTCAATTGGTACAAAGCCAGATGGAAGGAAACCAGGCCATGGCCCGAATGTACTAGGCCGTACAAAATGACCAGGAATTGTCGGAAGAAGAATTGACATTGGGGAACAATGAGCTCCGAATCTTGCACAGAAGGCGGGAAGCAATGCGGTTATCAACCAACGGTGTCCTGGGGATCAGGCTAGTAGCGAACGGCCACTCTCGATGGTGCACCCTATGCCCCCGAGCAGACCGGAACCAGGTAATCTGGGAAACTCATCGGCTGGCTCATGCAGGAGTGCACAAGACAACAAAAAGAGTCCTACTAAATTGGTACTGGCCGGGCCTAAGTGCAGACATACGTCGCCTGATCAAGATGTGCGAGGTCTGCCAGGTAGCCAAGACCCAAGGGAACCACGCCACCAAGAGCCAGCACCGGCTCTATGTCGGGCGACCTTGGCAGAATTTGGCAGTGGATCTGGTGGGACCAATGCCAGAGACCGAGAAGGGGAACAAGCGGATTCTCGTAATCAGTGATCACTTCTCAAGATGGCAGGTCGCCATAGCCATTCCGGATGCAACTGCCCCGGTAGTGGCCGCGACCCTGGATGAGAGGGTGTTCTGCTACTTTGGCCTGCCGGAGGAGTTGCATTCGGACCAAGGAGCCCAGTTTGAGTCTAAACTAATGAGCGAGTTGCGTGGATTATGAAATGTAACCAAGACACGGACAACCCCGTACCACCCCCAAGGAAATGGAGTCGTAGAGCGGAACAACCGTAGCCTAGGAGACTCGTTGAGGTCTCGACTTCTCCGCCGAGGACCAACAAAATGGGTCCTGTTGTTACCCCAAATCATGAGGGCGTTTTGAGGCACACCTCACTCCGCCACCGGAGAAACTGTGAACTTTATGATGATGGACAGGGAGCTGCGTCTGCCCGACCAGCTATCCGAACCAGTCGCCACGGACGACCAAGCCATCCAGCCCTACGTGTTGGAGTTGGCCAGTCGACTAGAGGAAACACACGAGATTCTCCGGGAGCGCCAGATGAAAGTAAGGGTAGAGGATGAGGATGAGCCGCCCCTGTTTGAAATGGGAGATCTGGTGTTGCTAGTGAATAAGCGGCGAAGGAGGGGTGAAAACCCAAACTCCAACCCAAATATGTGGAACCGTATACGGATACTAAGTGTCACTCTAATAATACCTATCAAGTAGAGCGGCAGGGTCAGGTATCCGTTCAGAATGAGGAATGCCTGAAGCCCTATGTTACATGCCCAGAAGTGGATGGTAGGGCCCCGGCCACTAGGGAGCCGGCTCGGCGCCCCAACATTAGAGGAGCTACCGGCAATAAGAGGAGAAGTAGGGAAGAACCGATTGAGTTGTTGCCTACCCTGGAGTTCCACGAGAGAGAACCCGTATTCCAACCACCCCTGCGGCTTAGGGACATGGACCTTCTCCCCGCACCGAGTAAGGGAGAAACGCTCCGGAGACGAATACTGGAAGCCCTGACAGAGGAGGAGCATCCCCTTCCCGTGGTCAGCAGTATTGGGGGTGGGGGAACCCGACGATGTGCCAGGACAAACAGACCCCTCAGAGTTAGGACAAGATGACCTGAGAACCGAGTCCGATCCAATAGCCCCCATCGATCCTAACCAACCGGGTGAGTGGGGAGAGGAAACGACAACAGAACCACAGGCCTGTGCAGAGACTGAACAGGTGGAATCGACCCCCGCCATGAACTCTAGACCGGTTCCGATCGGGGGAGAGACTTAAGTGGGGGCGGAGCCCACTGGAACCGACAGACCCGTAAAGCTTCAAAAAGATAGAAGGCCTCGAAGGACCACAGGACCACCCATACGGTATGGGCAGGCGGTGTGTCACCAGTTCGAACCCGAGAAGAAAGATGAAGAGCATTGCCGATACTCGGAAGAGATTAGGAATAACAAAGAAACCAGAGAAAGGTACGAGATACTGAGAGCACGGGTGGAGGACATAGAGAAGCTACTCGAGGGAGGGAGCATTAGCCTCGACGAAGAAGCAAAGTTACAGTACCGAGCGTTGAGGGACTCAATGTAAGAGTTAAAGACGAAAATGACCACCAACAGCCAGAACACGGGAACAAGAGAAAAGGAACAGATGGAAAGCTTCCCGCTCTCAGAAGAGGTGAGGAGTAACCCGGCAGCCAGAGAGAGGTACGAGGTGTTGAGGAGCCGTTTGGAGGACATAGATGAGCTGCTTAAAGAAGGAAGCATTATCTTCGACGAGGAAGGAGAGCTGCAATATCAAACGCTGAATGACTCTATGGAGGAGTTAGAGAGGGTGATGACCACAGAGAACCAAACTACAAAAACAAGTGAAAAAGGACAAACGATCTGGAACGAAGGGGCGAAGATCGCAGAGGTCGGAGAAATCTCAGAGAGGTAGAGATTTTCCGGCCAGGGACAATCTGGACCGATGACTATTGGCGACACAGTTGACCCGGGTCAAGGACGAGGCTCCACCGGAAACTGGCCGTCATTACGCTCAGTCAACCACAACGCTGCTCCTAGCCAATTCACATACACGTCACTTCACGATTGCTCTCTGCTCCAGCCAGTTCGAAACTGTGTTAGCCACATGGACCCAAGAAGTGCCAATTACAAAGATAAAGAGTTGCAGCAACTACTAACTGAACTTGATGGAATACTTGAGGAGACGGAGACAATAACCACACAGACCGGTATAGATCCAGAGCGCTGAGCCAGCGTATCCTAAACAAATCTAAAATTCATACCGATGGCATACAAAGGGACTAAACCAAACCAGGATGATGAGGTAAATGTACGAGTGATCCAGCTAGGAACGACACCGGCCGAAGAAAAGCCGACACGGAGTCAGATCCAGGCCAAACGGAAGGACTCTCTCAGGATAATTTAGTATACTCACGAATCCTATAAAAAAGATGGAGGTCGCAGAGGACAAAGAGAATAGAGAGTGCCAATTATGTGGATTCCAGAATAGAGAAAGCCGGGTGGTGCGACGTCACATTAGACAACACTTCTGGTGATTTTGGTGCAAATGCCAGAAGAGTTCTTTTTCATTTTTCTCCATCTATAAACACCAACGGACGGAGAAAGACATCGAGAACCACCCGTGCGTGGTGTTCCAAGTGGACAAAGAGTCCTTTCCGGAATTCTGTGAACACGTCGGGTGGGAGAACTGCCCTCCTTTCGACACCTGCCTGCCGGTCAAAGATGGGAAAGGATGGACGGCAAAGAAAAAAATGGAAACAAAAAAATTAACGATTGCCATAGACCAATGGACAGACCTCCCAAACCTGACAGTCCGAGTACAAAATCATCAGGATACCAAAGGCAGGGAGGAACCAAGTCGATCCTTCCTCTCGGCATACACTATTCCTTAAAAGATGAGACGAAGATACATTCAACAGGAAGAGCGAATATTGGAAATCCATGCCAGCACGGCGGATAAAGAGGGAATAGTGGCGGAACCAATCACAAAGGCACACTTGCCAACCAGCGGAGAGAAAACGCCTCGCCACTCCAACAAGAGGGAAAGCTATCTCCACTGTGCCGACCGAGAGGAGAAGGAATATCGGCGATACCAAAGTTTAGCCCGAGCCAGCTACCAAGAGGTACACCGACTACGGAGCTGTGCCAACCAATATAACTAGCCACCTATGACTCCACCTCGTGTAATTGTTGACCCCAGGCTAAACAATTGGGAAGGAGAGTGTGGAGGACGAGACTATACTAACCATATTTTTAACACTACTCTTTGTGCCTGTGCTTGAGACAACGTTATTCCTAGTTTACTTTATGTATATTTCTTTACCCGGTTACATAATACTCTGGTGAACCAGTTACGTAATACTACATTTTTGGGCCTGCCTCGCAGGCCTGCTAGCACACCATTATGCCTATTGTCTGGGCCTGCCTCACAGGCCTGATACAACACAATGGATATTATATAATTGTGGGCGGAGTGAATAGTATAAAAGGAAAAGGCATAGGCCAACTCTTTGCGATTCTTCTTACGAATTTGATACTGTTAAATACACTACATACTTATTCTTACAAACTGCCTGTGTTTGATGCCTGCCTGGTCGGCTCAATAAGGATCCTTCTGCCAGAACTGATCTGGCTTCAAGCACGAACTGCTTTGGGGAGACACCTAAGGAAGGCTAGGTGTTGGCTGCGTTACGGTCAGACCTGATCAGAAATGTGATAGCATTGAAGATCAGGCCCTCCAGTAAGGTAGCCGGGACCTAAATTAGCCAAGATAGGGTCTCAGAGAGCAGGCCGTGCTAGCCTTTTAAGTGAGCCTGAACTGAGGACAGCCCGCCGCTGCCTGATCCGACCACTAGGTGTGTCAGGCAGGCCGACGAGGGGAAGGCCCATTGTTCAGACTGTACTACCTTGCTAGGAAAGTAAAGCTGGCTCAGCCACCGAGGCCAGACCTTTACAATATTATGTTAGAGTAAAATAGGTAATCATCTTATCATTTTGTGAAGTGAATGCCCCTACATAGTTTTGCTAATGTTAACTTTTTAATATCACATCCATTTTCTAAATGTAGTCAATAATCTAATTCCAGCCTTATTTCATGTTGTTGACTTTGAAGTGGATATCAAGCGCAGTATTTTTATGCAAATTACAAACTTTGCTTTCCGAAGATAGTTATCAAGACTCACTATATAATGATGAAAGGACACTTGTGTATATCCATATTTAAAACAACACTGCTTGATTTCTCCGGTCCAATTGCACACTTGAACAGGTTCACTGATCAATTCTTTGAAATGAATTGTCTCCAAATAATTTTAATGTATGATAATTAATATAGGTAATGTATAATGATTGTATATTTATTGGATCTTGCATATCTGACTGACTCCACTGCCTACTCTGTCTTCCTCTAAAATGGAGACTTCCTTATATAAGATAAAGGCGGCGGCTGCCGGCTGAGATTGGCTGTTGCTGGCTGATATAGCTAGTGCGGCTGATATGGTGATATGGCTGGTACTGATGTTTTGGTGACTCAGCAGATATTAGAGAGGCCTAAAATAGGTATCATAACATTTACTGAATGTTAATTAACAATCAGGAAGCTTATTTAAAACACTAACAGAACTGACTGTACAAAAGTCCTGGACAGCTGTGCTAAATGTTTGTTAAACAAAAGTGATTGTTGACACCTCAACATATAAAAAAAGTTGCACGAATTATTGTTTCGAGCAGTATATAAAAGTTAAATCTATTATTTGAAATATACAACAGTAAAACGAACTATTGCTTTTAACACATAAATTATTATCCTTGTAACTTTTGTCTCGATTCATTTCTAGAAAGCTTTAATTTGTATTTATTTATTGAATCATCAACTTTGTTTAAATGTAGAATGGCACAACTAATATAGCTTTTTAGTTCCTAATATTTTTTATAGAAATTAATTCATTATTTAAATAGAAATATTTGTAAGATAAAAAGGTGTGTTACATATGATAATTTAAAAAACCTTGCACTATATTGTAAATGATCTGACTCCGGTAGCTGAGTCAGCTTTACTTCCTAACAAGAGAGACGCAACCTGGGCTACTGGCCGGCCTTTTCCGAGGCCTGATTGACTTGCCCGTGGCAGTCAAGCCAGTCAAAGACAATAACTTAGTAGTCAGGCCTGCTCTGAAACCAAACCCCCGGCTTGCCTTCTGGATCTCTATCTCAGGCTAGTCCGGATCCACTAGTGGCTGGTCTTAGGACTGGATCTCTTGTGCCATGGCACACCCGATCGAGTCTAGACAAAGACGTGGATCGCCTCCTAGCCTTCTAGAGTCACCCTGGCAGTTCCGTCTGATGGTTACAATGAGCCTGCTTTTACAATCGGTGAGCCAACCAGGCAGGCGTCAATAGAATCAGTTCGTACGAGTATGTACTAGTTTTATTAATGATATCTTCAACACAAGTGTTCACAAGTATGAGTGGTATCAAGCACACCTTGCCTACTTACTGCGCTGGTTTATATAGCCAGCGCCTATGGTCTAGCTCCGTTATCAATCTATTTATAGCACAAAGGATATGCAAGATATAATAATATTAGTACAAGATAAACGTATGGTTATATAACAAAAAGGGCAGTTCAGGAATATGATGATATAATAAAAAGGCAGTTCATGAATGCGATTACATAACATAAAGGAAGTTCGGGAGGTTTGGGTAAGTGCTAGTGAGGATATATATATAAGTGCAGTAATTGATATACATGTATGTCCCGGTCCTCCACAAAATTTACACTTTGACACACATATAGAGATAAATTCTTTTGATTAAAAATAATGTTAGTAAAAAAACTCTTTCCCTCAACGCTGGAGAATTAATCTTTGAAAATTTTCTGTTGATCCGTTTCTACAAAACAGTTACAATAAAAACAAACTCAAAAACAGAGAAGTGATCAAATTTTAGCCTGTGATAAAATTGAAGTTTAGTTGTGTAAAACACATGCTAAAACTTAGCATTAAGTGTATGTTTATTAAGCTAAAATCATTCAGGGTAATTTTAACATATATGTTATACGTCTATCTCTGCTGCACGTAGTACGCGTAGTACGTTGTGATGTTTGAATTTCTTACAGATTTCTCTGCTTTTTTATATAGTTGATTGGCTATATTCAATATATGCTGCTAAACACTTATTTATTTAGATATATGTACAGCTATGCATTGTTGGAGCTTAAAACTCGGTGTTATTGCTTGACTGCATTTTGGTGAGTGAATGGGACCATGAGTTTGCTCTACACTGCTGGCAGTAGTGAGATCAAAGATCTGGCTCTGCAAAACATAGTCTAGAACCAAGAGCATTCCAGATCCTTTGCAGACAATGTGCTAGAAACAGCATCACCAGCATTGCTTTAGTGAGTGGTGCAAAAGTATTTCTCCGAACTCGGTAGGCCATGTTACCTGAGCAGTGTTGCCTCAGAACTTGCTAAGCTTTGTTTCTAGTGAAAAAATGCTAGGAAATGGGCTAGCGGGCTGAGGACCTTGAACAAATAGCAATGGTCGTGTCAGGCCCTGGCCTCGATCCATCATTTCAACGCGCCTCAATATTCAGGAACTGGAAATGTGGAATATTTCATCAGACCTTTCCTGGAGGTAGCCAGAGTCACTGCCTGGACCAAAGAAGGTGAGCTGCAACACCTCCGAAAGTTCCTGAAGGAAGAAACATAGGACTATAGGGAGGCCAATGGCGTAGATGCCATATTTGACACACTTGGCGACTGGTTCGGCTTCTTGCCAAAGCAGGCTTGCAAAAGCTGAGCACCCTGAGGTGGATCTAAGCAAACTCCTATTAGTACCATGTCTGCCAAGTGGAAAGCTGGTCCAAGGGGCATTTGGCAACCTTCCAAGACCCTAAAGGATTTTCATGTCTAAGGAGCTGTCTTTGCAGCTTGGTCAACCATCCCGGCTTGTAGAGACACATTTTGGCTATGCCCGTTGCTAGTCTAACAGAGGCTGTAAATGCTAGACCGAATTTCAGGCAAATTAATCCGGAGGGCAGGGGGTCTACCCATGCCTGATCTATAACTGACATGTCAATGTAGCATTGACCTGCAAAGCATATCATACAATATGATTTATTTTCTTCTTTTCCTTTCCCTTTTTTGATAAAAGCATAATTTTTTTTGTTGGTGACAGAACTACAAAGGAGCTCAACCAACTGCATGTAGCGGCAACGTTGCATGCATTGATTTTTATTACCGTTTATGATTCACTCAACTTGTCAGGTTACCTGACTCTGCCAAAGTTGCTTTAATGGGTTGTGTTTCTAGCCCTTGAAATCATGTACCACTGCCAAAACCACCTTCTGTTTTACTGGTGTTGTTGTCATTAGTATTTTTGGAACCTCAATTTAAATACTGTAACCACCAACAAGCAAAAGGTAAACCGACCAGCACAACCTACCAAAATTGCTACTGTGACCTTGTCATCACTCCTATCATTTCTACTAACTAGTCCAGAGTTAGATGTTTGAGTTAATCATTACCAGTAGTATAGTGAGAGCAGATCTACACATAATAGGCGGAGCTTAGGGAGCAGGAAGTGACATCACATCAGGATCTGTTTGATTGACAGTTGGGGGGCGGAGCTAGGCGGTGTTGAGTCATGGTGTGAGTCATGGCGATCTGTGTGATTCGTGGTGCGAGTAATGGTGTGAGTTGGTTGGTGACGTCGCGGTGGTGGTGTCGGTGGCCGAGTGGTGAGTTGGGCCGCGAGACGATTCGCGGTTGTATTTGGGATTATCGGATTTCGTTGGTGTCCGGTAGAGGTCGCTCTTCCGTGCCGTTTCGGGGATTGACGGAGAGCTCGGTGGCGACGGGTTGACGGACGGTGGCGGATGGATTTCGAGATCGTCGGAGCTTGTATGTATTTTCTTTTTTCCGATCCCGAATGAGAATGATGTGTCTGCGAACGAATATTCATTTTGATTGTAAACTTCATAAATTCTGAAATTATCTATCGCCTCTAAGTCTTCATCAGGATTAAAACTTTTCAGAATTGACGGAGCATGCAATCTGAAGGAATTCAGAGAGAAATTAAAACAAAGATTATAAACTCTGTATATCAAGACAGTAATGAGTTAAGGAAATGATATTATGATTAAATTTTATATAGTTTATTTGATGATATATCATAGGGATTTAAACTTACTATCAATGGATATGTTATTGAATAAAAGTTTTGTATATAAAAATGCTAAAACATAATATAAAAAAGACTATTGAATTTCATTCAATCCCAATTTTCTTCTTCTTCTTTCATTGTCGAATGAGAATGAACTGTCTACAATCAAAACATACATTATTTTAGTGAGATATAGTAAAAGTAAGACATACAATCAGATTAGATCATTCATTCAAACTAAAAATCAAATATAATGTAATACTTACTGAAGAAGAAGAAGATCCATCCTTTTTCTGAATGGAATCTTCCTGTTGAGATACGGGAGCCTGCAATTGCAATGATTACAGTCAGGATGGTTTACTATATCCTTGCTGAGATAGTAGACTCTACATTCACAATGGACTCCAACTTAAATTGTAAATTTCAATTGCATTAGTCATCGAATCATAGAATGATATGCAAGATGTAATGCAGACAGAATAGGATATGCAATCAGCTAGAGTAGGACATACAGACAATAAGAAAAACAAATATGTTACATCACATAGTCAGACTAGGACACACAGACAGAGGAGGATATTCAGTTAAAATAATCTGTTTTAATCTGAGTAGGGATATAACATACACTTTTCTAAGATATTGGAGTTTGCAATTGCAATGAATACAATCAGCCTAGAACACATAGTTACTACTCAGAAGAGAAGATTCATTGTATCATTCCTACATAACATCTAGATTGAATTTGTAGTACTTACTGTAAACCGTAATCTTTCGTTGAGATCTTGATAGAACTTTTCACGTAAGAGAAATCGACAAGCTTTTTGCTTCCGAACGCTTATTTCCATTCCATGAGAGCAGTAACCCCATCGCTTCACACATTTATCTACGCAATGTAATCGTTCTTGAAATTTCCTTTTTCTGTTGTCTCTGGTACTCATTGTGAAATTATGAACTGAATTGAAAAGGCATATTTGCTCGAAGGTTTTATAACAAGTAGAAGTGTTGTCGCGGTTCAATAATTTTGTGATCTAATGATATATATAAACAGTTTTCGCGAAATTCACTTTCGCGAAATTCAATTTCGCGAAAGTTGACTATATAATATATATGTGTAATTTCGCGAAATCCAATTTCGCGAAATCCATATTCGCGAAATTCACTTTCGCGAAATTCACTTTCGCGAAAGTTGACTATATAATATATATAATGTGTAATTTCGCGAAATTCAATTTCGCGAACTTCACTTTCGCGAAATTCAATTTCGCGAAAATCTGTTTACTATTTTCGCTTCATTAATTCCTTTGGACACACCCATCATTCTTCAATTCACTATATAAGCGTTGCATAATCTGATGGAATATTCTGCCTCATTAACCATCTCTTGATACCTACTTATATTTGAGAATTTGGGTCGATCGAGTGTTGATACCATAAGGCTTGTATGCTTCAGCTAGAATTCTGTTAGCCGGCTACTCGCGATTAAGTTCGTTGAGTGTCGCTGTTTTCAGGGGCTGTTGTGTGGACAAGCGCCTTGGCATTCGACTTGATTGTTTTCCTAGGTTTACCTATGGAATTCTCCTGTTTGGTTTGGCTTAACCATTCCATAACAGTTTCTCGACCAGTAAATAGATGAAGATGATGAACTAGTAAAGGGGCATACATGGATTAATATGTGGATTATTTTGAGGATAGCTCCAACTCAGTGTGAGTATATCAATATATAAAACTTATATCAAAAAGTAAATAATATTCGGTTGTATTTGTTACCAACTTTATTTCGATATAAAGTATATATGTATATTCAATTGTAAAATATAGAAAAAAATTTTTATGTCAGATCTTCTAGTAATTTAACAATTTGGGAAGTTCCTTGAATATGTACATTGTCAACACCTTCATTTTCTTCGTTATTAAGACTTTTACTAATTTTTTGTTTCATTCCAATCATATCTATCTAGTATAGTTTTTCGAACTACATGATCTCGTGTATCTGTTTCAGAAATTTTTAGCATAACTGTTAGAAAATCTTCTATTGAACATCCTCTGCTCCAAAATATTGCAAAGAGAAGACAGTAATCCCCACATGTTGTTGAAAGAATTGTTTCCAATGAAACAACCTTGTTGCCAATGACGTGCAACTAAATTTTTGGTTCAACAATTCCATTTCTAATTATTTTTTCAAAAACGGTAAAACCAGACCGTTATCGTCATGACAATAAGAAACACACCGAGTTTGTTCAACGCAAAGAAAAGCGTCAGGAATTTTGTGAGAGTAAGAGTTGCTAAACAATTTTACACCTATCTTGTAGAGAATTTTGTTCTGAATAAGATACATTTAAAAGTAAAACGATATATGTTTTCATTTTTTGAGATATTGCTTAAATACTAACAGTATATCGGATTTTTTAGAAAATCCGTTTGAATTAACTTGGGCAGAATAATCGTTTGGTCAACAATTAACGTGGTAGCGAAAGAGTTAATATACAAGTGAGCAGTGATTATAAATGTATATATAATAATAAAATGTGAGTAAGATAAAAGCTACTGAAGATACAATAAACAAAGCTAGGATTGTGCTAGTCCATGTTGATATACAAGGGAGCAGTGATTATAAATATATATATATATAATAAATCGTGAGTAAGATAAAAGCTACTGAAGATACAATAATCAAAGCAGGATTGTACTAGTCTATGTTGATGTACAAGTGGGCAATGATTATAAATGTATATATAATAATAAAATGAGAGTAAGATAAAAGCTACTGAAGATACAATAAACAAAGCTAGGACTGTGCTAGTCCATGTTAATATACAAGTGAGCAGTGATTATAAATATATATATAATAATAAAATGAGAGTAAGTAATGTGAGTATATATAATAATACATTTTATTATTATATATATTTATAATCACTGCTCACTTGTATATTAACATGGACTAGCACAGTCCTAGCTTTGTTTATTGTATCTTCAGTAGCTTTTATCTTACTCACATTTTATTATTATATATACATTTATAATCATTGCTCACTTGGACACCAACATAGACTAGTACAATCCTAGTTTTTGTTTATTGTATAGTCAGTAGCTTTTATCTTACTCACATTTTATTATTATATATATTTATAATCACTGCTCCCTTGTATATCATCATGGACTAGTACAATCCTAGCTTTGATTGTATCTTCAGTAGCTTTTATCTTACTCACATTTTATTATTATATATACATTTATAATCACTGCTCACTTGTATATTAACATGGCCTAGCACAATCCTAACTTTGTTTATTGTATCTTCAGTATCTTTTATCTTACTCACGTTTTATTATTATATATTCATTTATATTCGCTGCTCACTTGTATATTAACATAGACTAGCACAATCCTAGCTCTGTTTATTGTATCTTCAGTAACTTTTATCTTACTCACATTTTATTATTATATATACATTTATAATCACTGCTCACTTGTATATTAACACGGACTAGCACAATCCTAGCTTTGTTTATTCTATCTTGAGTAGCTTTTATCTTACTCACATTTTATTATTATATATACATTTATAATCACTGCTCACTTGTATATTAACACGGACTAGCACAATCCTAGCTTTGTTTATTCTATCTTGAGTAGCTTTTATCTTACTCACATTTTATTATTATATATACATTTATAATCACTGTTCACTTGTATATCAACATGGCCTAGCACAATCCTAGTTTTGCAATTATTATAAAGTGCTGTAAGAGATCATCAAGAGTGTTAATAAAGTACAGAGAATAAGTATATGTACAATTATTATAAAGTGCTGTCAGAGATCATCAGGATTGTTAATAAAGTACAGAGAATAAGTATATGTACAATTATTATAAAGTGTAGTAAGAGATCATCAGGAGTGTTATTAAAGTACAGATAATAAGTATATGTACAATTATTATAAAGTTCTGTAAGAGTTCATCAAGAGTGTTAATAAAGTACAGAGAATAAGTATATATACAATTATTATAAAGTGGTGTAAGAGATCATCAAGAGTGTTAATAAAGTACTGAGAATAAGTATATGTACAATTATTATAAAGTGCTGTAAGAGATCATCAGGTGTGGTAAAAAAGTACAGATAATAAGTATGTGTACAATTATTATAAAGTGTAGTAAGAGATCATCAAGAGTGTTAATAAAGTCCAGAGAATAAGTATATGTACAATTATTATAAAGTGCTGTCAGAGATCATCAGGATTGTTAATAAAGTACAGAGAATAAGTATATGTACAATTATTATAAAGTGTTGTAAGAGAACATCAGGAGTATTAATAAAGTACAGAGAATAAGTATATGTACAATTATTATAAAGTGCTGTAAGAGATCATCAAGAGTGTTAATAAAGTACAGAGAATAAGTATATGTACAATTATTATAAAGTGCTGTCAGAGATCATCAGGATTGTTAATAAAGTACAGAGAATAAGTATATGTACAATTATTATAAAGTGTAGTAAGAGATCATCAGGAGTGTTATTAAAGTACAGATAATAAGTATATGTACAATTATTATAAAGTTCTGTAAAAGTTCATCAAGAGTGTTAATAAAGTACAGATATTAAGTATATGTACAATTATTGTAAAGTGTATTAAGAGATCATCAAGAGTGTTAATAAAGTACAGAGAATAAGTATATGTACAATTATTATAAAGTGCTGTAAGAGATCATCAGGAGTGTTAATAAAGTACAGAGACTAAGTATATGTACAATTATTATAAAGTGCTGTAAGAGATCATCAAGAGTGTTAATAAAGTACTGAGAATAAGTATATGTACAATTATTATAAAGTGCTGTAAGAGATCATCAGGAGTGTTAATAAAGTACTGAGAATAAGTATATGTACAATTATTATAAAGTGTAGTAAGAGATCATCAAGAGTGTTAATAAAGTACAGAGAATAAGTATATGTACAATTATTATAAAGTGTATTAAGAGATCATCAGGAGTGTTAATAAAGTACTGAGAATAAGTATGTGTACAATTATTATAAAGTGCTGTAAGAGATCATCAAGAGTGTTAATAAAGTACAGAGAATAAGTATATGTACAATTATTATAAAGTACTGTAAGAGATCATTAGGAGTGTTAATAAAGTACTGAGAATAAGTATGTGTACAATTATTATAAAGTGCTGTAAGAGATCATCAAGAGTGTTAATAAAGTACTGAGAATAAGTATGTGTACAATTATTATAAAGTGCTGTAAGAGATCATCAAGAGTGTTAATAAAGTACAGAGAATAAGTATATGTACAATTATTATAAAGTACTGTAAGAGATCATTAGGAGTGTTAATAAAGTACTGAGAATAAGTATGTGTACAATTATTATAAAGTGCTGTAAGAGATCATCAGGAGTGTTAATAAAGTACTGAGAATAAGTATGTGTACAATTATTATAAAGTGCTGTAAGAGATCATCAAGAGTGTTAATAAAGTACTGAGAATAAGTATATGTACAATTATTATAAAGTGCTGTAAGAGATCATCAAGAGTGTTAATAAGGTACTAAGAATAAGTATATGTACAATTATTATAAAGTGCTGTAAGAGATCATCAGGTGTGGTAAAAAAGTACAGAGAATAAGTATGTGTACAATTATTATAAAGTGTAGTAAAGTCCATCAAGAGTGTTAATAAAATACAGAGAATAAGTATGTGTACAATTATTATAAAGTACTGTAAGAGATCATCAGGAGTATTAATAAAGTACAGAGAATAAGTATATGTACAATTATTCTAAAGTGCTGTAAAAGATCATCAAGAGTGTTAATAAAGTACAGAGAATAAGTATATGTACAATTATTATAAAGTGCTGTCAGAGATCATCAGGAGTGTTAATAAAGTACAGAGAATAAGTATATGTACAATTATTATAAAGTGTAGTAAGAGATCATCAGGAGTGTTATTAAAGTACAGATAATAAGTATATGTACATCTAATCTGATTGTATGTCTTACTTTTACTATATCTCACTAAAAATAATGTATGTTTTGATTGTAGACAGTTCATTCTCATTCGACAATGAAAGAAGAAGAAGAAAATTGGGATTGAATGAAATTCAATAGTCTTTTTTATATTATGTTTTAGCATTTTTATATACAAAACTTTTTATTCAATAACATATCCATTGATAGTAAGTTTAAATCCCTATGATATATCATCAAATAAACTATATAAAATTTAATCATAATATCATTTCCTTAACTCGTTACTGTCTTGATATACATAGTTTATAATCTTTGTTTAATTTCTCTCTGAATTCCTTCAGATTGCATGCTCCGTCAATTCTGAAAAGTTTTAATCCTGATGAAGACTTAGAGTTCATGTAAATCTCACTTCGATCCAATATCATGAGAGCTGGTGTCAACCATTGAAATGATGAGGGAATGTTATACTTTTGAGGTTCGATGATCGAACATAATACCACACGCTCTCCCTTACGTTCAACGAAGAATTGCAACGCAATCTCACAATTGTCATTTTCTTCAGACTTATTTGCTTGTATTACTTCTAACGAAGCTGGAATATCCAAAACTTTTAGATCAATCCATTTCCATGGTTCTTGCATTTCCTCGGTTTTAAAAACTGTTGCAATAGGTGACGTAATTTTCTCATCTCCTTCCATATAATTTTCCTTGGATTCGAATAACCGCTTTACTACCGAACTTTTTCTTGATGATCTTCGTAATGACGTAGTTCTGTTCAATCTAGACTTGGTTGGTCTTCTATACTCTCTTTGTTTCATATTCAATTGGGAAGTTCTTTCAGAAATAATGTCGATATTCATACTATTGGAAGTTGACTCCTCAGAAGCTCCAGTAACAATCAACACTAACTAATAATACTTCATCAATTTATACATTATCTTTAAAAAAGTAGTGGAACCATAACAGCGATGGATAATTTCAGAATTTATGAAGTTTACAATCAAAATGAATATTCGTTCGCAGACACATCATTCTCATTCGGGATCGGAAAAAAGAAAATACATACAAGCTCCGACGATCTCGAAATCCATCCGCCACCGTCCGTCAACCCGTCGCCACCGAGCTCTCCGTCAATCCCCGAAATGGCACGGAAGAGCGACCTCTACCGGACGCCAACGAAATCCGATAATCCCAAATACAACCGCGAATCGTCTCGCGGCCCGACTCACCACTCGGCCACCGACACCACCACCGCGACGTCACCAACCAACTCACACCATTACTCGCACCACGAATCACACAGATCGCCATGACTCACACCATGACTCAACACCGCCTAGCTCCGCCCCCCAACTGTCAATCAAACAGATCCTGATGTGATGTCACTTCCTGCTCCCTAAGCTCCGCCTATTATGTGTAGATCTGCTCTCACTATACTACTATTACCTATCCACCACAGCTACTGCAGCTTTCATATTTGCTGTGCTCTCACTAAGAGATGCAGGTACAACAGGCGTCCCGTTACAGTAAGCCTCAGGGCATGTCGGACTGCATCAATAGCGGCACCACAGGCATTGGTATCAGGCATCGGTGGGTTGAGATAAGTAGGCCCATACCTACTTATCTCAGCCTGTCTCTGATAGACTTCAGACTTACTCCCAGCAATCATTTGAGTTTTACCGCCACTCTGAGTACATGAGCATTCAGCAACTATGTTATATGTTCCCTAAACTTGCCCTACATGCTAACAATTAACCTCGATCTCCCTTCACACTATTTCCTTTTCTTTCAATATCACGCAACTCTGTCTCAGAACCAGTTCTGTGAAAAGTTCAACCGCTGACATCTTTTGCTGAAATAACATATTTTTTATATTAGGAGCAATTGTAAGTTACTTTTCTTAACACTCACACTCGGTCAATTTTAATCTGCACTAAATTTTCACCAAATTTGCTGTAAGTGACTAATATCTTCTAAACTGATTAAATTATGACTTGCAGTATTTTTGAATATAAAAATCTAGAAAATTTTCATGAAGGTTTAATTCATGCAAGTTTAAAAATCCAATATAGTAATTTTGCCCATAAATATTTTTGAGAGCAATAGACAAACTTTTGTTTGTTTTCTCACCGCAGTGGTTCTCACTGCAACTGCAGTAATTAAGCTTCTGCTAAACCTCTCATGTAATAGAGCTTTCTCTATTTACTGAAGTTGTCTCAGAGCCCCCAAGCTCTTTAATATTAGCAATGCAGCTGTTTTCTCACTTACAAGGGTGCTAGCAAGTTGCTAGGAATAGGAAATGGTGGAAAAAATGGCAAAATTCGTTAAACTACAATTTAATGAATATTTCTACATGAACAATAAAGCATCAAAAAGCATTTTTGAATCATGAAAACTTGCATTATAGCATTTTTCTGAGAAGTGACTGGTATTAAAGGTGGATCGCATGAAAGTTAGTCGGTTGCAATTGAGTTAATAGATATTTTGTTTCAGTGCCTCATAAAGTTATTAACTTTTAGTCTACCAGTAGCTAATAACTTGTAGTTATTAACTACTGGTACTAGTATTGTCGACCAACGGAGACTATGTGTAATTACTAGCTGCATTAGTAGCTGAATTTTTTGTTGTAAAAATTCATTTTTTGGAAATCAGCCTTTCGCTTCTGTTTTGTTCTATTTATTTAAATGTATCAATAGTTTTCTTGCTATGATAGAGGTCAAACAACTTCTGTAAAAAGAAATTTCAATGATAAACAGTCACAGTAGAAATGTTTTACTGATGTTTTCTTTTTAATGATTTTTGTCTTATTCTAAAACTCTGCTAAAATTTACTGAATTATCAGGTAAACTATACTGTTAGTTTTGTTACATGGGATATTGTCATATCTTGAGAAGAAAAATTTTTTTTTCCAGACCTTTAGAGGAACTAAGAAAGTTTATTGTATGTTTATGTCTAGTTCTGTTTGTGAAGTAAATCAATATTTTATCGGATCCACTTATTTTCTATTGTCTCAGAATAAGTGAGCACCTGATTGTGAGGAGTTCTTTGATGAGTATTTATTGTGCAAAATATTTTCGCATGAGTGATCTTTAGCTTTAATATGATGAGGGCTGAGTCGGTCGCTTGCCAAAGGCTTTAGGAAGAAGGTTTGCCTCTCACAGGGATAAAACCTGAATATTTAGATTCCGGCTAAACACAATACCATCTGCGTCATTGAACCAATTCCCCACATCCCCACATCTAAAAACAATGTAGGAATAGTTATTACACATGACAATCTCTACGTCCCAAGGAACTGCCAGTCTACTAGTATTAATATAATTCTGAGACATCACTTTTATTTCATGGTTCACATGGAAATATAATTCAGCTTCCTTTAGTGCCCAAACACAGTTTAAAATTAAAGCAAAATGTTGAAAACCTTTGATAGTTTAGCAATAGGTAGACATTTGTAGCTCATTTATATGATCTTTTAAATAAAAAGTTGATGCTAATGACTTGATTGGTTAAATAAAGGTTTTTACTGTATAGCTGTGTACCACTGCTGCGTTTACAGCATATTTGTATTTTTTAGCAAATTTAATTATTTCAAGGCTAAGGATATGAAAATTTCATGAGAGAAAAATCTGTTTAATATAATCCATTTGCAGCTTGGCCTCTCTGAAATCGCTGAGAAACTTGAATCTCTCTAGAAATCCTATTGAAGTGCTCCCTGAGTCTATCACTGCATTGAGCTTACTAGAAGAGCTGAACCTGTCAGAATGCGACATAAGCCAACTCCCAGAGAGGTAAATATACACATAGTTTGTATGAACTCATTCGATGAACCACTTTTAATATATATTGATGAGCAGCCATGATAACTCGCTGGTGATTAAATATGGAGTATTATAACTGGGTTACTTTACCCTAAAACTGTTAAAATATTATTAAAGTGTAGTAATTATTAACAACTTTTATGAAGTTTTACTATTTTTTTCATGCGCACCTTTCCTAATCTAACATATTATATTATCACTATTATTAATCTAAATTATTGGTATTGTTATTGTTGTATTATTCAAATTACTTAAACCTTGAGTAGTCTGAACCAATATTAACCTGCACTGAGTTTTCGTAAAAACCGTAGTTAGTTATTAAAAATGGACTCCTCTGCTCTGAACTGATCAAACTGTAACTGGCAGCCACATCAAAGTGCTAAATTTTCTTACGAAGATTTAATAATTGTTAGTTAATAATATTAAATATGTAAATGCTCACCATAAAACTTTCTAATAGCAGCGGACCAAAATATGTTTACTTTCCTACAACAGTGGTCCAACCTTTTTTTAAATTTCTGACAGCAATATTTAATGTTCTTCAAAACTTATCACACAGCTGAGTTCTTTATACATGCTAAATATAGAGTGGAACAACAGAACCCATTAATATTAATAATGAAATTGTTTGGCAAATTTCAAGGAAGCTTGAAAATTGATAGAGATAGGAAATGGTGGACAAATTTAATGAAAAGGTTCATTAAAAATACAATTTGGATGGATATATAAATATGACCCAATAAACATGAAATTGTCTGTTAGAATTCTGGCAAAGTCTAAGCGTGCTGTTAACTTTATATGTTGTTCGTTCTCAAAATAGCAAGATACTCAACATTTTATGCCCAAAGCATGCTCAAATTAAAACTTTTTGAACTATCTACATTTTTAAATTTTTTGAGTGTTGGATGGGAGGACTGATAATACCTTGTCATTCATTCAGAAAAGTAATTGTAAATCAATAGATAATTGTCTTAAACACTTTCATGGAGGCGCTAATCAATAACTGCCTGTATCGTATCAACATATTCTAATATATAATAAGTATACCTTCATATGTAGAAAATATTTAATTCCGGCTGACCTAAAAAAATATCATTATCAAATACACAGCAGCGAGAACACTTTTTGTTATGAACACTACGCTTATGATACATGTATTTATCCAATAATTTTCAAAAGATGACCGGATAAAATTTAAACGGTGTTCTTCAACATTTCAAGTGTGTCTTTGTTTATTTCTCGGTTCAAGAAACTATTCGTGCTACTTTACTCTGTAAATATAATCTGTGAAATCATATAAAACTATATTTTTATTTCACTGCAAACTAGTGGTGTGCAGTAGCAACTGTAAGCATTACAGTCAAAGCAAAGTATGTTGGAGTGCACCACATAATCTCATGTTATCTTATTATCTCATGAAATAAATGCACCATACAATTTCACTAATGTTTACTTTTTACCACCACCAAAATTTAGTTAAGAATCCACAATAAAATATGGATCACTTTTAATATAAATGTTGTATAGAGTTAGGACATCGGTCGCGCAGAGTATGATTTCAATTATGGTTCACTTTCAACTACTATTTTTATGATAAGCCAAAACCATACAGACGTTGAAGCTCAGTTCTTAACTAAAATTTCAGCAACCATATTTAATAATAACTCTACTGGTATACTGTTAGACCACCAAATACTCTTGTCTCATCATGTATTTGACCAATAAATCCTAATAAACTGGTAGATACATGTTATTTTACACAACATACTGAATTAATTTAAAATTGAATTTTTTATTCTTTAGGAAGTATTACAGTATTAAAAATGAAAAGAATAATGTAAAAAAACTGTCAAAAAAATATAAGAGAAATATAAAAGAAAAATATAACATCAAAGAGCCAAGTTCTGCCATGTTGTTCTGTTGACAAGTGATCAGCGGTGAACGCAACCCTTTTTCAACATTCCAAGATTCTGGTCATTTTTTTCTTCGGTAGGTTCCAGAGGTAGTAAAAGAATTGGCTTCATCAGAAGTACTGGACTTGCGCTACAACAATATCAATCAAATCCCTGACAAGTGACAAATAAGAATTCTCTGTAGTGCCATGATTGCATATTTTCTTATATAAAAGCCCTAATCTGTATTTAGGTTCAATGACATACAAAAGATTTACATATATATACATGTATGTAAATTTATCATATATAATGTATATGATATATAAATATTAATAATATAAATATCATATATGGTAAGTCCCACTTCAAAGCCAGGCTTCAGCATACGTTATAACTAAAAATGTGGTAAAAAGGTTTCCTTATTTTTTCAGGGACTGTACCTTGTTGGTGGTAACCACAATATATCCTTTATTTATTTAAGTTTTTTTAGGTAAACACCTTGAAAGTCTGCAAACCACACTAGTTGATTACATGAGCAATTGTTGTAGAGCTTTTTGTTTTTGATTCAAAATTGTGCATTTTAAATGTTTAGACTAATGGGAATGTCGCAAAAATTTTGAAACTGGAATTTAACCGAAAGTTTAATGATAATTTTTTATATAATAATCTTACAGTAGGGTAGTAGAGTAGCTGCCAGAATTATGTGTGTTATTCAAAGGCAGTGATACAATTATTTATTAACAAAGTCTAACTGGTAATATGAAAAAATAGAAAAGTCATGTTCTTGTTCTTTTATGAGCAAATCCACCACAAATGCATATAAATTTATAATTTTATTCATGTGAATATGTATAGTTTTTGAGGTATTTAGAAAATAACACAAAGCTGATGATTTAGATTTTGCACAAGCAAAATTTTACAAAAGTTGCAAACGTTACAGTTTGAATGTGAGAATTGAACTTCGTTATACCCTATATAAAGGTGCTTTTTTTGTAGACGTCTAAAATAAGATTTAACTATTCTATACAGACATATACATGTACATGCTTGCAATCCATTCTAGCTACAAATCCTTCAGAACACAAAGCAACACTTTTTAAAATATTATCCTTCATACAAAGTATTTTCATTGATACTCTGCTCAAAAATTACCACCTATTTTATTGTTCAGATAAAATATATTTATAGTATGTATAAATATTAGGCAGGATTTATAAATATATAGTACTTATAAAGATTACAAAGAGAATTGTTGGAGTAGTATACCAAATAGGAAAATTATTGACAAAATGTGTATGCAACAACCTTTGACAATGCTGAAATCATTACTTTGTAAAGTGCTCAAAATAAAGTTTTTTGATTACAGAAGAAACTTTCATCTTGAATACTGACTAAAAACCTTCTAAATAGTTGCTGTTATACTTACTCATACTGCTAGTTACTGTTATAAAACTTTGTTGAAAATCAATTAGCAGCATAATACCCATATCTTAGACACTTGATGTAAATAACTATTATGTAGTGATAAAGAAAATATTTAAAAATGGTTATTACTAACACAGCTGATAGCTGCCAAAATTAAAATCATCAGTTTAAAAATCTGCTACTACCAATAATTTTTGTTTTACAGAAGACTTTACGCCCTTGATTAATGATTTTAAATCATCATAACATTTAGTAACTATTTTAGTTACTATTGAAACTTTGTTGGAGATACACTACCAATATGATAAAAATATTCTAGTCCCTGTTAGCACAATTCATGATAATTCAATGGCATACAAGTGTTATCTGCATGAACTGTTGGTTATTAAGTTATCTGGATATCATTTATATAATATTTATGCATTATTCATATATGCACCAGTATCACGATATGACTTGTAACCTTTGAACACTTGAGAAAACCTTTACACACATGTTAGCTAAACTCTACTGTGAGTGAGAAAATGTAGCAATGTAAAAACTATATAATTACTCAATTGGTTTTTAAAATGGTATATAATGTATATATAACTTGGTATAATGTTTGAGCCAAACCGTTTTTGGTCAGAACTGCAACTTGCTTGCTGGCTCTTCATCAGAAAATTAAAACTATATTTACAATGAACTAACGGAGGATACACTGAAATTGATTTCAACTGTATCAAATATTGCGCAAATTTTCTCATTCGATAAGAATTAATTGATTACTTGGTTTCAGTTATTGTTGAAGTTGGATAATTAAATGATGTTTTGTATTGTCTGACTAGCTAGCTTTTTTCATCTCAGTGGGTAAAAATTAAAGAGATTATAAAAAGTTATTGTAAATATAGTAAAACCTTCTTAAATAGGCTGTTCTTAACTATTTATACATTCCATACAAAATGATATGCAAAGACTTTAAAAAAATTTTTTCGAGTTCACAAAAAATATTCTTCGGCATTAAAAATATCTTCTTGTCAATTTTGAGGTATGAACATTTGAAAGAAAATTTCAATTTCTGGTTCTCTAAATTCTCTTCCCAAACCAAGTATATCAAAAAAATAGGTAATAAAAGTCATATTTAATTATGATGTTGCTGAAGAAAAAGGTAGTTCCACGTCCAAACACGAGCGACTTGATTGTTTGGGAGATTTATGATAAATGCATATGTGCACACAACTCACGAAAATTTTTCATCAACGCCTGTCGCAAACCCTTGTACCAAAATCTCATCAACAAATTTAACCATTTTCAATTGAGTCGTTTAAGTATAATAACGATACAAAACACATATAAACCTCTTTAAATATGTTACCAAGTCTGTGTAATTTGTAGAAAATTTCCTAGACCTTTCCCATCTGATCCCATAAATAAACAGATTAATTCACTTAAAATCGTTGTTAATACTTGACAAGCCTTATTGTTATCAAAGTTAAGACCGGCGAACGAAATGCCGAGCGACAGAGAATAGAACCATCAAGTCATGCGCGTTTCACAAAATAAAACATGCACATCTTACCAGTCTATAGCATGGTCCAAATGATGCAGGTTTCTGTAAATAACATAGAAGTACTGGAAACTTTGTTTCTTTTTAAAGTAACTGACATTTTGGTCACTTATGAGTACTTTGGTATTCCAACTGATATCCAAAGCAGTGAAAGTAAAGAAAATGACGATGATATCTTTTCAAACGATAGGCATGAGATTATTACAATATTTAATTATAAGAGAATAATTGATAAGATTATAATATAGTTATAATATTTTAACCTTAGCTCGAAGGAGTACATGGCATTGTCTGATAAGCAAGACAAACCTGTTCGTCACATGTGATAATCGAAAAGTGCTGCAAAAATTATTTGCGAAGTATTGTGTCACATGATCAGATTACGACTCGACGATTAGATAATGCCGAAACAAAACTGTAAAGTAGCGAGCATCTATATTTGATATGGGGTCTTCAGTAAAACCCGAAGTGTTTGTCATAAACTAGTTCTACGATAAGTTTTATATTGAGCTTTTTATTGGCCTTCCAATTCACTTGAGAACATCACGTGACATGACGATAGCCAAACTGTAATGACTATGTCAGAGAAATAAACAGATTGCAATCTACGGCGGCTTTTAATTTTTGTGCTTTTATGAGCTTGTAATCACATTTCCACATATTTTGCACATACAACACAACAGAGTAGGACATGGTGAATATTTTGATACCAAATAACTGTAATGTGAATTTTGGTGCAAGTCAACTTTTAAATTATAACATTTTTCTAAGAAATGAGGGTGTTAAAGGTGGATCACATGCAAGTTAGTCGGTTGCAAATGAGTGAATAGATATTTTGTATTCAGTGCCTCATAGAGTTAGTAACTTGTAGATGTTTATCTCTATTAATAAAATTAGTCTACCAAGTTTTATTGAGACTAATTACTAGCTGCATTAGTAGCTGTATTTCTTATTGTCAAAAATCTGATTTTTGCAAATTAGCCTCTCGCTTCTGTTTTTGTTCTATTTATTTATGATATGATTGACATCATACGACTTATGAAAAAAGATTAAGCGCAGTGATGAAAAGTCGCAGTAGAAATGTTTTACTCACTTGATTTTTCTTTCACTATATTTGTGGCTTGTTTCTAAATCAATGTTGAAACTTACTGATTTACAAGGAAGAATATATTGTTAGTCTCATTATTGGGAGTGTTTTCATGACTAAAAATACAGATTATGTCTTGTTCAGATTATTAGAGAAACTAAAACAATGTGTTGTATGCTTTGGTTTAATTTCATTTGTAAAGTTAATCAATAGTGTTATTGATGCAGTTATTTTTATTCTCTCAGAATACGTAAGCACCTGATTGTGAGGAGTTCTTTGGTGAGTAATTCTTGCGCAAAATGATTTAGTGTATAGCTGTGTGTCACTGCTGTGTTTACTGCATAATTGTATCTTTTAGCAAATTTAATAAAATTAAGGCATATAATATAAACATTTCATGAGATCAAAATCTGTTTAATATAATTAATTTGCAGCTTGGCCTCTCTCACATCGCTGAGAAAGTTGCATCTCTCTTTGAATCCTATTGAAGTTTTCCCTGAGTCTATCACTAGATTGAGTTCACTAGAAGAGCTGAACCTGTCATTTTGCGAGATAAGCCAACTCCCGGAGAGGTAAATATACAAATAGTTTGTGTGAACTGCGACAAAGTTTTTATCAGCAGCCATGATAAACTTGCTGCTGATTAAATATTGGATACCATAAGTCGGTTACCTTACATAAACTGAGTTAAATTAAAATCAAAGTGTAGTAATTATTCAAAATTGTTATAAAGTTTTATTAGTTTTTTTATACGCACACCTTTCTTAATCTAACATATTATATTATTACTATTGCTAAAAATTCCCCTGTCATACACCCAACGACCGAACTGATAGTGGAAAAAGAAAGGTTACTTCTGGTTGAGAAATGCAATGTTACCAGTCAAATGGCACTGCAGTGCAATAGGAGGAGTGCAATGGTAGCTGCAATGATAGCTGTAATGTACTGGGTGTTATTATACACAAGAAACAGAAATAATGAAAGGAAAAGATTAGATGTTTATATATTTCCCTGCAATAGGAGATCTGCAATATTAGAAGTAAAATAGCAAGCCCCTGTGTAATATACATGTATATATATATATATATATATATATATATATATATATATATATATATATAACTAACTAGAGTGTGGAATAGGTTAATGTTACTTATCTTTGTTCCAGATTGATGTTTTATTCTGGGGTCACGACAGGTCTGTTTCGTGCTGGTGCACTCTTCAGGTGACTTGTGTTGAATGGCGGGTGGAGTTGCCTCTCCTGATGTTGTTGGTGGTGTCTGTAGCTCCGCCTCTGCCTGGATCGTATTGGCTGAGTAGGTATTTCTTGGAGTGTCTGCATGTATTGTTTATTTCATTTCTTTTGTTTAAGGTGGCTGTTTCTGGCCTGCAAATGATGTAATATTTTTCACTAAGGCACAGATGACATTTCTTTGTTTGGTTTGAATAAGGTCTAGCTTTCTGCATAATTTTCCATTTAATCCTGTAGCTTGCATTGTCATTCTTAAGTTTCCAGATGTGTTTACTAAGTTCTGTGCTGTTTTGCTTGTCACTGTGTGTGAAAGAGGCTGTGTGGTTTCTAAATCTGGATTTGAAGTCGGTTGTGCATAGTCCTATGTAGGTGCTCTCGGTGCCCGTATCTTCTCTAGTCACTATGGCCTGGTATATTATGTTTGTGGTTAAGCAGTTTCCATCTAGTGGGCAGTTGTTCCTTACTCTACAATTGCAGGCCCTGTTTGTAGTTGTGCTCTGCTGGCTGCTCAGCAGGCGTCTGTTGTGTGAATCTATGTGCTGTTTCATGTTCGGCATGCAAGAGTAGCTGAGTTTTAGTGTGTGTCTGTTAAATACTTTGTGCAGTGAATGGGTAGGCGGGAAACATGTATCTATAATGTTTATAAATTTTCTGCCTATATTTGTCTGTACGTCGGCGTTAAAAGGGGGGTTGTACCATGTTACGGGTCGCTTACGCTGTCTCTTTTTAGTCGCTGGCTGGGTCGGGATGTGTTTATATTTAAGTGTATGGTTATAACCACTGTCATTGAGTGCTTTTTGGTAAGGGGGTGCTGCTTTGCTAAATTCATGCTCATTACTGGACAGTGTAGTTAGTCGCAAATTAATGTTGTGTGGTAGATTTTTTATTACAGTAGGTGGGTGGTTACTGTTTTTGTGGACATAGAGTGTTGTATTGCTAGGTTTGGCATAGGGTGAGTAAGTGTTTGCATTAAGGTTAAAGGTTACGTCAAGGAAATTTACAGACTTTTTATTAGCTTCGATGGTTAATTTCAGTTTGTGCTGGTTAAATATTTTGCATATCAGTTTCTTGAGTCGTTCAATATTTTGTGGGCAGGCTGTACTGATGGCTAGTCCATCGTCTCTGTATAGTCCTATGTTTTCTCGAAGCTGTCTGGGTAGCAGCGACAACATGTATGTGCCAACTAATTCGCATGTTTCCGCTCCATCAAAGCTGCCCATTGTTACGTCAAAGGTTTTGTTGCTAGAAGATTTTTTTACCCAAGTTTGGTCGTTGTGTACTAGTATGGAGTTTTTGGCATGAAGAATTATTTGCTTGTCTTGGTCAGTAATTTTGACATAGTTGCCAGCGAAGTCTAGTGCCTGTTCGAGTAATTCTTGCGTTATAGATGGGTAAAAGTCTATTACGTCGAAAGTTAGGAATGAGCAAGAATGTTTATTTTTAATACATTTAAACCAATCAATTACGTCGGCTGTTTTCCGCCATAGATTAATATTAGTTTTTACTGTCAGGGTTTTGTTGATCTTCTCAAGAATTCTCTTGCTGATTTTGCCTATTTCTGATTTAGTGGGATTTATCAGTCTGCAAGTGGGTTTGTTTTGGAAGTTAGGTTTGTGGTCCTTTAGTGTAATGAAAGCTGTTTTCTCTGCCAATTTCTCAATTCTACTATCTAAGTCTAGCGAAGTGGCAATGTTTTTGTCTATATTAGTAATCTTGTCAGTGTGGCTATCTGGTGCGAGTTTGTAGGATTTGGTCACATTACTGTGTGTTAGTGAGGTGTACTGGTCTGGCTTAAGTTTGTAGTAGTTTGTAGTCTTGTCGGCTTTGACTAATAAGTCAGTGCAGGTTTTGGTTTGTTTAATGTCAGTTTTCAATTTAGTCTGGAAGCTGTTGCTGTAAGGTTTGAATTTTATGTTATGTATTAGGTCTATAATTTTCTTCTCAAAGTCAGTTAGCTCATGTATGTGTGGTGCTGGTTTAGTTGACCTAAAGCCAAAGGTTTCAGTAGTATTATTCTTAGCTGCAGGATTAAGATGAAAGAAAGCACGCCACCGCATTCTCTTTATGAGTTGCTCAGTCATTTCAATAAGCCTAAGTCGGTATTGGCTGTGGCTAGCTACAGGTATGTTTTTAGTCGAGTAACCAAAGTTAATCTGTTCCATGGTTGGACTGATAAAGCGCTCAACGGTAAACGGAGCAAGTATAATAGATAAGTTGTCAGGCCTACTGCTAACAGCACTCTACGCTCTAAAAAGTGCGGAGTGTTATAACTAACTAGAGTGTGGAATAGGTTAATGTTACTTATCTTTGTTCCAGATTGATGTTTTATTCTGGGGTCACGACAGGTCTGTTTCGTGCTGGTGCACTCTTCAGGTGACTTGTGTTGAATGGCGGGTGGAGTTGCCTCTCCTGATGTTGTTGGTGGTGTCTGTAGCTCCGCCTCTGCCTGGATCGTATTGGCTGAGTAGGTATTTCTTGGAGTGTCTGCATGTATTGTTTATTTCATTTCTTTTGTTTAAGGTGGCTGTTTCTGGCCTGCAAATGATGTAATATTTTTCACTAAGGCACAGATGACATTTCTTTGTTTGGTTTGAATAAGGTCTAGCTTTCTGCATAATTTTCCATTTAATCCTGTAGCTTGCATTGTCATTCTTAAGTTTCCAGATGTGTTTACTAAGTTCTGTGCTGTTTTGCTTGTCACTGTGTGTGAAAGAGGCTGTGTGGTTTCTAAATCTGGATTTGAAGTCGGTTGTGCATAGTCCTATGTAGGTGCTCTCGGTGCCCGTATCTTCTCTAGTCACTATGGCCTGGTATATTATGTTTGTGGTTAAGCAGTTTCCATCTAGTGGGCAGTTGTTCCTTACTCTACAATTGCAGGCCCTGTTTGTAGTTGTGCTCTGCTGGCTGCTCAGCAGGCGTCTGTTGTGTGAATCTATGTGCTGTTTCATGTTCGGCATGCAAGAGT
Source organism: Watersipora subatra (assembly GCF_963576615.1). NCBI lineage: Eukaryota > Metazoa > Bryozoa > Gymnolaemata > Cheilostomatida > Watersiporidae > Watersipora > Watersipora subatra. Next base: position 24,551,738 of record NC_088710.1, read on the forward strand.
AGCTGAGTTTTAGTGTGTGTCTGTTAAATACTTTGTGCAGTGAATGGGTAGGCGGGAAACATGTATCTATAATGTTTATAAATTTTCTGCTTATATTTGTCTGTACGTCGGCGTTAAAAGGGGGGTTGTACCATGTTACGGGTCGCTTACGCTGTCTCTTGTTAGTCGCTGGCTGGGTCGGGATGTGTTTATATTTAAGTGTATGGTTATAACCACTGTCATTGAGTGCTTTTTGGTAAGGGGGTGCTGCTTTGCTAAATTCATGCTCATTACTGGACAGTGTAGTTAGTCGCAAATTAATGTTGTGTGGTAGATTTTTTATTACAGTAGGTGGGTGGTTACTGTTTTTGTGGACATAGAGTGTTGTATTGCTAGGTTTGGCATAGGGTGAGTAAGTGTTTGCATTAAGGTTAAAGGTTACGTCAAGGAAATTTACAGACTTACAGAATTTACATATATATATATATATATATATATATATATATATATTTATATATATCTAAAAATTGTTTCCTCACCACGGATACCTCGTATGGGTGGCAAATTCTGCTCTAACTCGGGTCTCCTACTAGATACCTGGGAGTTTGAGCACTCGCCTCAAGATCTTAGCTGTTCCCAATAGCCCACTTTTTTGCAACTCACCCGAGTTGATTGTTGTTGGTATTTGGGCAAGCCACATTTTATGCGCCGGTGTTATTGCGCCCAGTGCCCCAATGACTACTGGGATTACAGTTGTTCTTACATTCCAGCATTTTTCGATTTCTTCTCCAAGAGGGAGATATTTCTCTACCTTTTCTCTTTCTTTGCTGGCTATATTGTAGTCATTGGGTACTGCTATATCTATTATAGTAGCCCTCTTGTTCTCTTTGTCTACCACCACTACATCTGGTTGGTTTGCTAGGACATGCTTGTCAGTTTGGATGTAGAAGTCCCAGATGATCTTAGCCCGGTCATTTTCATTCACCTTACCAGGAGCTTCCAACCAGTGTTGTGGTTTAATAAGGCCATACTCATCACATAGACTTCTATACACAACACCTGAGACATGATTATGTCACTCAGGGTATGCCTTCCCTGCTAGTTGCTTGCATCCACTGATGATGTGTTGAATGGTCTCAGGTGCATCTTTGCACAGTCTGCATCTAGGACCGTCTCTGGTGTCATAGATTTTCGTTTGGAGTTGCCTTGTTAGGAGCACTTGCTCCAGGGCTGCCATGATTAGCAACTCCGTATTGGTCATTAGGTTTCCTTTGTTCAGCCACATATATGTCTGGTGAAGATCGCCAACCCTAGATATTTGAGGGTGGTAAGCACCATTAAGAGGTTTCGTGTGCCAGTCAAGTTCCTCATCATCAGGGCGTAGGTCCGTTGTAAGAGCAGTCAATTGAAATTTAGCTAGCAACTTATCTGAGATGGCCATGGAGGCTGCATATGCTTTGATGCTTTGCTCCGCCTCTTTCACTGTCTGTTGTACACTTTTGAGTCCCCTACAGCCATCTTTCCTATCAAGAAACAATCTAGTAGTATCAGATTTTGGGTAGAGTGCTCCATGCATGGTCAGCAGTTTACGAGTTGCTATATCTGTTTCTTTGATGGCTTACTCAGTCCACTTTATTATGCCTGCTGGATATTTTATTACTGGCAGTGTGTAGGTATTTATTGACATGATTTGGTTCTTGGCATTGAGCTGGCTCCGTAAGACCTGCCGAAGGCGTTTTTCGTATTCGGTAATGGCTTTGTGGCGTACCTCGGCTTTGTGGTTGATGTTGCTTTGCATAATCCCCAAGTACTTGTAACCTTCTTCTATATCTTCGATGGTACCATTTGGCATTTTTAGGCCATCTGTGAGCATATAATGGCTTTTCTTAAGAATCAGCCTTCCACATTTCTCAATACCGAAGGTCATTCCGATGTCCTTGCTGTATACCTGAGTGAGGTGTATTAGCGAATCAATGTCCCTTTCTTTGTTAGTGTACAGCTTGATGTCATTCATGTAAAAGAGGTGGTTTATCTTGGTGTAACTTTTAAACTGGTACCCATATTGAGTCTCCTCCAGCATATTGCTTAGAGGGTTTAGGCATATGCAGAAAAGCAGCATATATATATATATATATAGATATATATAGATATATATATATATATATATATATGTATATATATATATATATACACATATATATATATATATATATATATATATATATACATAGATGCAGACTGTGCAAAGATGCACCTGAGACCATCCAACACATCATCAGTGGATGCAGACAGCTAGCAGGGAACGCATACACTGAGCGGCATAATCATGTCGCAGGTATTGTGTATAGAAGTCTATGTGATGAGTATGGCCTTAATAAACCACAACACTGGTGGGAAGCTCCTGGTAAGGTCAATGAAAATGACCGCGCTAAGATCCTCTGGGACTTCTACATCCAAACTGACAAGCATGTCCTAGCAAACCAACCAGATATAGTGGTGGTAGACAAGGAGAACAAGAGGGCTACTACATTGTATAATAGATATAGCAGTACCCAATGACTACAATATAGCCAGCAAAGAAAAAGAAAAGGTAGAAAAATATCTCCCTCTTGGAGAAGAAACTGAAAAATGCTGGAATGTAAGAACAACCGTAATCCCAGTAGTCATTGGGGCACTGGGCGCAATAACACCGGCGCATAAAATGTGGCTTGCCCAAATACCAACAACAATCAACTCAGGTGAGTTGCAGAAAAGTGCGCTATTGGGAACAGCTAAGATCTTGAGACGAGTGCTCAAACTCCCAGGTCTCTGGTAGGAGACCCGAGTTAGAGCAAAATTTACCACCCATACGGGGTATCCGGGGTGAGGAAACAATTTTTTTATATATATGTATATATATATATATATGTATATATATATATTTATATATATATATATAAATATATATATATATATAACTAGAAATTCCACTGTCATACAGCCCACGACCAAAGAGATGGCCAGAGATACTGGCAAAAAAATAAAGGGTACTGATGGTTGAGAAATGCAATATTAGCAATCAAATGGCTCTGCAGTGCAATAGGATAACTGCAATGGTAGCTGTAATATACTGGGTGTGGGTGTTATTATATACAACAATAAGCAATAATGAATAGAAAAGATGTTTATATTTTCCCCCTGCAATAGGAGAAATGCAATATTGGCCAATATTAGAAGTAAAATGCACTGATATTCTTAGAATAATCAATTTTATTAATATAGTAATAATAGAAAAACAATACACAATTTTGATTACATTTCAAAACGTAATAGGTAGCAGTATCGAGAAGTGGTATTTATATAGGTTTTTAGAAAATTTATTTAAAAAGTGTTTGGTCATGACAAACAACAACAATGAAAAGAAAATATTACCTGTTTATATCTCTCCCTTGCAATAGGAGAAATGCAATGTTGGCCAATATTATAAGTAAAATGCACTGATATTATTAAAATAACCAATATTGTTAATATAGTAATACAGCATTAATAGAAAACCTATGAGCGTTCATGCGTCTCGAAGATTTCTGCAAACTGCAGCAAAATAAAAGCTGTTATTAAGTGTTATAAAGCTGTAGGCCTCATTTACTGTAATGTATGTAATTCAACAACAATAAAGAAATATGTTTATTATAACTCTGAAATGCAAAATTAGAAGTAAAATGGCAAGCTACTGTGTACTATACACAGTTTGAAAGTTGGTTGCGTTGAATGTAGAATGGTTTTGATAAGCGATCTTTAACAGAAATTCTAGAAATTCTAGAAATTCCACTGTCATACAGCCCACGACCAAAGTGATATTGGAAAAAAGAAAGGGTACTGATGGTTGAGAAATGCAATATTAGCAGTCAAATAGGATAACTGCAATGGTAGCTGTAATGTACTGGGTGTTATTATATACAACAAATAGTAATAATGAAAGGAAAAGATTATATGTTTATATCTCTCCTCCTGCAAAAAAAGAAATGCAATATTGGCCAATATTAGAAGTAAAATGCATTGATATTATTAGAATAACCAATATTATTTATATAGTAATAATAAAAAACCAATGCACTATTTTGTTTACATTTCAAAACGGCATAGATAACAATATCACGAAGTTGTGATATTTATATAGATTTTTAGAAAATCTGTACTACGTAGTCATTGTCCTGTAGTCATCCAAACTTATAATTAATTATTGCAATAATCTCATTAAAACCGTTAGAAAAAGTATCATCGTCATGCCTTTACTTACAATGCGTTAGATTTTTAGAAAGTCTGTACTACGTAGTCATTGTTCTGTAGTCGTCCAAACTTATAGTTAATTATTGTAATAAGAAACATTAAAAAATATCATCGTCATTTGCTTGCCTTTACTTATACTGCGTTGGACATCAGTTAGAATGGGAAAGTATTTAAATGTGTTGGCAAATGAAAATGAAAAAATTGAAATCAGCAAAAATGAAACGATTTCTGTACTCCTATGTTAATGGCCAAAACCTTCGGCAATTCGACAATGCTATAGACTGGTGAAAAGTGCATGTTATTTTGTTCGTGAAATGCGCAAGACATCTCCATACTTCATCGTTCTTTTATCTGTCCCTCGGCGTTTTAATTTCCGGTCTTAACTTTTATTAAACCAAGCTTTTCAAGTGTTTTGTGGCGATTTTCGTTGAAATTAATCTGTCTATTTGTGTATAATCCGATCAGATGGGTAAGTTTTAAGATATTATCATAGGTTTACAAAGACTTGGTAACATATTTAAATAGTTTTAAATGTGTTTTGTATCGTTATTATACTTTAACGACTTTAAATTCCGATGCTTAAATTTTTTGATAAAATTTCTTAACGAGGGTTCGTCTCATTTTTGATTAATAATTTTCGTAAGTTGTGTGCGCATGCATTTATCATAAAACTCCCACACTTCCGCTCCGCTCGTGTGGTCGTGGGATTAGCCTGATATACTATGCATTTTGAACGGCATTCTCCATTTTTAGAGGGCAATTTTCTCGATTTTTGCAATTGCATTTTCTGTCGGTGCAAGAATCAGGAAAATTGCCCCCTAAATGGAGAATGTCTCTCAAAATGCATAGTATATCAGGCAACCGTAGAGTCTGAAGAGCGCGATGGGCAAGAGACACAAACGTATGTAGGCCTCAGCGAAAAAAACTTTTAAAACAAGATTAGCCAACCACAAAACATCCTTTAAATATCCTACTAAAAGGCTACAAACAGAATTGAGTAAATACATATGGGACTTAAAAGACCAGAACATTTGCTATAATATAACCTGGAAGATCATCAAAAGAACGCGGTCTTACAACACATCAACAAAATCTTGCCAGTTATGTCTATGGGAAAAGTACTTCATCATATTCAAACCGAAGTTAGCCAGCCTTAACACTAGAAGTGAGCTGATATCCACATGCTGGCATGCCAGAAAACATCTAATTTGCTCAATAACATAATTTGACTACATAATTTGCTGTATACTATAATATATATATATATATATATCACACAATAGTATTAAGCCCTCAGCTTTATTAAGTAATTTTATAGCGATACATTATAAATTTTAGTCATTCTACCTGAAGATTGCAACACGATTGCATTAAACTAATAGTAGTAATGATTTTAACCTGTAGTTTTTAATAAACTTCATACACAGCTCTAATTGACTCAATTATTGAGCACTTTACTTTACAGTGTTAACCACATATACTCTATATATATATATATATATATATATATATATATATATATATATATATATATATATATATATATGTGCATATATATATGTATATATATATATGTATATATATATACATATATATATATATATATATATATATATGTATATATATATATATATATATAAATATAGCCGGGGGCTGTATATCATTGGTCATAGCAACCAAAATCAAGAAGCTGTGATATTTATAAAGATTTCTGTATTTATATCTAAAAAAATTATGCTGAATTTAAAAAGCTAAACAGATTTAAGCTGGTTGTCATAGAAATAGATGTATATCTATTAGAAAATGTAGGCCTATTTCTTATACATTTGCAGATATTAAAAACGGTTGGGCAGTACCACAATATTGGGCACAGCCGTAGTACCATTGACAAAATCTTTAGAAAAATAATAACAGTAACATATTGCACACCATCGGTCAATGCAAACTTCAATCTTGTAAATTCAAATGAATATTCTTATTATTAAATTTCATAATCATCCTTTAATACTGAAAAATCATTCTCATACATGATTTTTGTAAAAATCTTATAAGAATCGCTGGAAAAATTTCATTGTTATGTCCTTTACTTCCATGGCTTTGGACATCAGTTGGAATACCAAAGTACTCATTATAAGTGTCCAAAATTTCAGAGTCCGGTACAATCGGGAAAAAAGAAACGATTACTTTTCAGTACTTCTCCATTATTTACAGTAACCTTCAGCAATTGTACAATGCTATAGTCTGGTGAAATTTGCTCATTTTCCTCGTGAAAAGCGCAGAACTTAATTGTTCTACTTTCCGTCGCACGGCCTTATCGGCTTTTCCTTGGCCGGTCTTAAATTTGATTAAAAAAGGTTTGTCAAATTGCATTATCGATTTTAGGCCAAATTAATTAGTCTATTTATGTATAATCCGACGAGATGGGTTTAGGATATTGTCTACAAATTTCGCAGACATGGTAACATATTTATATAGTTTTATGTGTTTTGTATCGTTATCATACTTAAACGACTCCATTGAAAATTTGTTAAGTTTGTTGTTGGGATTTCGGTACAAGGGTTTGCGATGATGTTGATGAATAATTTTTGTGAGTTGTGTGCACATATGCAGTTATCATAAAGCTCCTAAAAATTTGCTACGCTCGTGTTTGGTCGTGAGATTAATCTAAAGTAGTAGTATAGTTATTGCTGTATTATTCAGATTACATAAACCTTAAATAATCTGAAAATTTTTTTAATCTGCACTGAGTTTTCATCAAAGCCGCTGTTACTGATTAAAGATGAATTTCTCTAAACTGATCAAACTGTAACTGGCAGCCACATAAAAGTGCTAAATTTTTTACGAAGGTTTAATTCTTGTTAGTTAATAATAGTAAATATGTCAATGCTCACCATAAAACTTTCTGATAGCTGCAGACCAAATTCTTCCAAACCTATCACACAACTGATATATTTATACCTACTAAAGATAGAGTGGACTCCATCTCCGGCAGGCTAAACCAAACACCTGTTTGCCGGCTCTTGGTGCTGTAGAGGACTGGTTGACTAGATCTTGAGCCAAGTTAGACGATGCCCGGTTGGCAGGAGTTTGCCTCGTCTTTTTCTTTTATTAGAAACGATTGGGGCTCTAATATGCATAATAGAGAAGCTGAAAGACTACTTCTGAATTTTTTGGTTCAGCTAATGCTTTTTGTCACTGTTGTCTTGGTTCTGAGAGGTCAGTTCTGCCTCAAAGATAATGTCAAGATAGAAATTATGATAAAAGTTGAGATAAGTGTTATGCCTTGTTTAGACTATTAGAGGAACTAAAGCAATTTATTGTGTCTTTTGGTGTAATTTTGTAAAGTAAATTGATATTGTTATTGTATGCAGTTATTATTTTGTTATCTCAGAATAAGTAGGCAAATGAATGTTAGCAGCTCTTTAGTGAGTAATTTTTGTGCAACATATTTTACCATGGGTAATCTTTAGCTTTACTATAATAAGAGCCATGTCGGTCGGCTAGAAAATTGATAAGAATAGGAAACGGTGGAAGAAAAGGTAAAACTTATTTAAACTACGTAATTTATGAATATTTCAATATATACACTATAACATCAAAATGCTTTTTGAATGTTTTGCCATTTTCATTTTGTCCTTTTCGAAACTTAAATTATAGCATTTTTCAGATAACTGACTGGTATTAACGGTAGATCGCCTGAAAGTTAGTCGGTTGCAAATGAGTTAGCACTTTCAAGTCTGGTAGCTTTAGTACAATCCTTCCGCAGGGGCTGGCGGCTTTTGAGGTTTTCTATTTATATAATATGTCCACGGCAATGCTAGTAAATCTGTGTATGAGCACATCATTGTAAAGCTGAAAACGTGAGCTTTTATATCATTGATATCAAGCTCAATATTTTTATACCTGTTACATACTTACATAAACTTACATACACTACATACATAAAGGAGAAAATTATTAATCTTATCAATACATTTTGTCAAATAAGTAGTACTGATTTGTTTTGTATATGCGAATGACTGTTTCCAGAATTTATCTAACAATAAACAATGCAAACCATCTAACGTAGAACATTTACCAAAGTAATTTTTGTTTCCAGTGATCATCAGGTGAAAAGTACCACCCAGTTATATTCCCAATGGTCCACAAGCATTGACAACAACCTTTATGTTTGTTACACAGTTCTTTAATTAGTGAATAAAGGTTCAGATTTGATAAAATGATTTGAATATCACTTTAACATAAGTCTATTCAGAAGCTGTTGTTGAATATATCATTATCAATTTATTGTATAAATATAGATTAGGTTATTTATTACCAAACAAATTTCTTACATTTCACATTAAAAGAAGATTCAATATAAAAATAAAAGATAAAGGGCAGAAAATAGAAACATATGAAGGAATCATGTGGGGCTGAAAAAATTAAAATAATTTTATTTAAAGTTGAATACTGTTAAAATTTACTGTGATGATAACTCAGTCAACCATTATTTGTAAAGTGGGAATCGAAACTGAATATGAAAGCTTTCATTCATCCTTCATAAAAATTGGGTTTTTAATGTCGTGATCAAACTTTATTAGCTACAGTTTCCCACTAGTTGTGTGCAAAAAATTGTTCTCATACTTTATGGATTTCCTATCTGGAAGAATTTTTATGGTAAAACCACTGAGTTAATAGGAAGCCTATTCATAACAAAAAATAACTGACTTTACTAAAATCCTTGACAGCAGTACTCGCATATGTTAAGCAAAAATGATTGTTGATACCTTAGCACATAAAAAATCTGGCACTGTAATAAATATGCTTTGAGCTCAGTATAAAAGTTAAATCTATTGATTGAAATTTATAACAATAAAACGAACTATTGCTCTCACTACATAAAATATAATCCTTGTAACTTATATGTTGATCATTTTTTAGAAAACCTTAATTTTAATTTGTTTACTGACTCATCAACTTTGTTTAAATGTAGAATGGTAAACCTAAGACAGCTTATATATATATATATATATATATATATATATATATATATAGTAGTTTATTGAATGAACAATAAAATGCATAAATGGACTTTCCGCAAAATTAGTAAAGCTCGTTAACATGAGGTATTAAAATAATTGGCCCACCTATTCAACATAAGCATAAAACAATGTGTTTTCCCACAAAATATAAAATGTGCTAAAGTTTTGCCCATATTTAAAAACGGAGGCAAAAAGCTGTTATCTAATAACTATAAATCTGTTTTTATTCTGCCGGTTTTTTCACAAGTTTTTGAGCATCTCATTAACCATCAAATGCATAATTACGCTATTAAATAAATAAATATTACAAAAACTCAAATTGGATTTCAGAAAAGGGAAAGGAACTCACAAAGCATCAATATAGTTTATAGATGATGCTCTTGCTGCTTTTAACAATATTCTTTTTGTTTCAGGTGTACTCATTGACTTCTCAAAGGCTTTTGATATGATAGATCTCCCCATTTTGAATAATGAGCTTGATCAGATATATTTTCCTCATACAAGTTTAGAATTTATTCAAAATTATCTTTCAAATAATTTTCAGATTGTTATTATAACACAGAAAATATCCCAACCTCTATTAATTAAATGTGGAATACCACTGGGATCCATCCTTGAACCAATATGCTTTTCATTATATATAATTGATCATGTAAAGAGTTATGATAAATTTAAACTATTTTGTTTGCCGATAATACAAAGTTACTTTATACCACTAAAAACGTGAATAAATATAGAGCAATATTTAACCAAGAATTTAATCTGATAAAAAATAATTGTGAACAAAACAAACTAACATTGAATGTTGACCAGAAAAAAATTCATAGTTATTCAAAATCCACAAAATATGTTTTGATTTACAAAAAACATTTCGAACTGGACAAATCATACCAATGATGGATAGTATAAAAATTTTAGCCGTTACAATGGATAGCGCCCTAAACTGGTCATGACTCATGAAACTATTGAAAAAACAAATACGACAAAGCTCTAGTGTAGTGTACCAGGTCTCATTGATTTTTACACAAATGTCTATTTTACATTTATATAATACTCTGATTAATAGTAAATTAGTCTATTGCTTGGAATCATGACGAAATGCTCTGAGTTCTTCGAGATCCAAAACAATTTTTTCCATTTAAATATAATTAGGTAGATTTTAATTCGTTCCAAGATCAGAAAAAACTTGGGTGAATTTTAAATAGAAACGGATAGATCATGCTTAATTTTAATAAATGTTTTAAATTTATGATGATGAAAAAAGAAAACGAATGTAAACATTTTGTATGTTTGGCTTTTAAAACATCCAAAGCATTAAAGGTTAAAATAAAATAGTAAAAATTATAAAAATAGATAATAAAACAGCAAAAAATGCAACAAATATTTACATCAGATCATCGAAGCAAAATCAAATTCAGTCAAGAAACCTCAACAAAAAATGCATCACTTTTAATATAAATGTTGAATGGAGTTAGGACATCGGTCGACATAGAGTATGATTTCAATTATGGTTCACTTAAAACTAGTATTTTTGTGATAAGTCAAAACCATAGAAATGTTGAAGCTCAGTTCTTAACTAAAATTTCAGCAACCATATAATGACTCCACTTGTATACTGTTAGATCACCAAATATCTTGTTTCATCATTTTAATTTAACCAATAAATCTTAATAAGCTGGTAGAAATCTTAAAAAACTGGTACACCCGCAAAATAAACATGTTATTTTACACAAAATATTATATTAAATTTCAATGTTTTAATCTTTAGAAAGTATGACAGTATTAAAAATTAACAGAATAATGTAAAAAAACTGTCAGAAAAATATAAGAGAAATATAGAAGAAAAATATAGCATCAAAGAGGCAAGTGCTGCCACGTTATTCTGTTGACAAGTGATCAGCGGTGAACGCAACCCCTTTTCAACTTTCCAAGATTCTGGTCATTTCTGTCTTCGGTAGGTTCCAGAGGTAGTAAAATAATTGGCTTCATCAGAAGTACTTGACATGCGCTACAACAATATCAATCAAATCCTTGACAAGTGACAAATAAGAATTACTCTGTAGTGCCGTGATTGCATCTTTTCTTATATAAAAGCCATATTGTGTATTTAGATTCAACGACATAGAAAAGATTTACATACATGTATATGTAAATTTATTATATATGACATATATGATATATAAATATTAATAATATAAATATCATATATGGTAAGTCCTACTTCGAAGCCAGGCTTCAGCATACGTTATAACTAAAAATGTGGTAAAAAGGTTTTTTTATTTTCTCAAGGACTGTACCTTGTTGGTGATAACCACAACATACCTTTTATTTGTTTAAGTTTTTTTAGGTAAACAGCCTGAAAATTTGCAAACCACACTAGTTGATTATATATGCAATTTTGGTAGAGCTTTCTGTCTAGGATTCAAAAATGTGCATTTTAAAGGTCCAGGCTTATAAGAATCTTGCAAAAATTTTGAAGCTGGACTTTAACCAAAAAATTTATGATATTTTGTAGTATACTAATCTTACAGTAAGGAAATAGAGCAGCTGTCAGATTTATGTGTGATATTCAAAGGCAGTGATACAATTATTTACAATCAAGGTATAACTGGTAATTCAAAAAATAAAAAAGTCGTGTTCTTGTTTTTATGAGCAAATCCACCACAAATGCATATAAATTCATAATTATATTTATGTGAGTATATATAGTTTTTGAGGTATTTGAAAAAACACAAAACTGATGATATAGATTTTATACATGCAAAGTTTTACAAAAGTTGCAAACGTTACAGTTTGAAGGTGGGAATTGAACTTCGTTATACCCTATATAAAGGTGCTTTTTTGTAGACGTCTAGAGAAAAATTTAACTATCCTATACAGAAATATACGTGTACATACTTGCAATCCTTTCTAGCTACAAATCCTTCAGAACACAAAGCAACACTTTTTAAAATATTATCCTCCATACAAAGTATTTTCAATGATACTCTGCTCAAAGCTTACCACCTATTTTATTGTTCAGATAAAATATTTTTATAGTATGTATAAATATTAGGCAGGATTTATAAATATATAGTACTTATAAAGATTACAAAGAGAATTGTTGGAGTAGTATACCAAATAGGAAAATTATTGACAAAATGTGTATGCAACAACCTTTGACAATGCTGAAATCATTACTTTGTAAAGTGCTCAAAATAAAGTTTTTTGATTACAGAAGAAACTTTCATCTTGAAGACTGACTAAAAACCTTCTAAATAGTTGCTGTTATACTTACATATACTGCTAGTCACTGTTATAAAACTTTGTTGAATATCAATTAGCAGCATAATACCAATATCTTAGACACTATTGATGTAAACAACTATTATGTAGTGATATACAAAATATTCACAAATAGTTTTTACTCACACAGCTGATATGCTGCCAAAATTAAATTCATAGTTTTAAAACTCTGCTACTACCAATGTTTTTGTCTTCTAGAAGACTTTACACCCTTGATTAATAATTTTAAATCATCATAACATTTAGTAACTATTTCATTTACTATTGAAACATTGTTGGAGATTAACTACCAATATGATAAAAATATTCTAGTCCCTGTTAGCACAAATCATGATAATTCAATGGCATACAAGTGTTACATGTATATGCATGAACTGTTGGTTATTAAGTTATCTGGACATTATTTATATGTTATTTATGTATTATTCATATATGCACCAGTATCACGATGTCACTTGTAACCTTGGAACACTTGAGAAAACTTTTACACACATGTTAGCTAAACTCTACTGAGAGTGAGAGAGAAAATATGTAGCAATGTAAAAACTGTTTAATTACGCAATTGGTTTTTATAATGGTATATAATGTATATATAACTTGGTATAATGTTTGAGCCAAACCGTTTTTGGTCCTAACTGCAACTTGTCTACTGGCTCTTCATCAGAAAATTAAAACTATGTTTACAATGAATTAACGGAGGATACACTGAAATTGATTTCAACTGTTTCAAATATTGCGCAAATTTTCTCATTTGATGAGAATTAATTGATTACTTGATTTCAGTTATTGTTGCAGTTGGATAACTAAATGATGTTTTGTATTTTCTGACTTGCTAGCTTTTTTCATCTCAGAGGGTCGACATTAAAAAGATTTTAAAAGTTATTGTAAATATAGTAAAACCTTCTTACATTAGCTGTTCTTAACTAGTTATTCATTGCATACAAAATTATATGCAAAAATTTTTAAATTTTTTTCTTTGATATCTCAAAAAAGATTCATCAGCATTAAAAATATATTCTTTTCAATTTTGAGGTATGAACATTTGAAGATTTTTTTCAATTTCTGGTTCTTTAAAGTCTCTTCCCAAACCGAGTATATCAAAAAAGAGGTAAAAAAACTCATATTTAATTATGATGTTGCTGAAGAAAAACGTAATTCCACAACCAAAAACGAGCAATTTGATTGTTTGGGAGATTTATGATAAATGCGCACACAACTCACGAAAAATTTTCATCAACGGCTGTCGCCAACCGTTGTACCAAAATCTCATCAACAAATTTAACCATTTTCAATGGAGTCATTTAAGCATAATAACGATACAAAACACATATAATCCTATTTAAATATGTTACCAAGTCTTTTTTGTTTGTAGAAAATTTCCTAAACCTTTCCCATCTGATCGGATTATACGTAATTAGACAGATTAATTTGCCTACAATCGTTGTTAATACTTGACAAGCCTTATTTTTATCAAAATTATAACCGGCGAACGAAACGCCGACCTACAGAGAATAGAACTCTCAAGTCGCGCGTGTTTCACACAAAAAAGCGTGCACATTTTACCAGTGTATAGCATGGTCCAATTGCCGCAGGTTTCTGTAATTAACATAGAAGTACTGAAAAGTTTGTTACCTTTTTTGATTTCAAAGCAACTGACATTTTGGACATTTATGGGTACTTTGGTATTTCAACTGATGTCCAAAGCAGTGAAAGTAAAGGAAATGACGATAATATTTTTTCTAACGATAGGCATGAGATTATTACAATTTTTTAATTATAAGAATAATTATTCGATTTTACAAGATTTAAACACAAGAATAAACGTTCAAATTTACAAGATCGAAGAGTATAGTGACCGATGTTGGGCAATACGTTAATTTTATTATTTTTTCTAAATATTTTTGTTCATTAGGTTTTCTAAAAATCTACATGTATATAAATATTGCAACTTCTTGATATTGTTAGCTATGACGTTTTGAAATGTAAACAAAGTTGTGCATTTGTTTTCTTTTATTACTGTATAACTATATTGAAAGTTGACTTGCAACAAAATTCACATTACCGTTATTTGATATGAAAAGATTCACCATGTCTTACTGTTATGTGTTGGAGGTACAAAATATGTGGTATGGGATTACAAGCTCCTAAAAGCTCAAAGACGAACAGAAAATCGCAGCCACACGAGACCGCCGTAGTTTGGATTCCCTTTCAAAAACGGCTCAAATGTGATGTAGTTGTGAGAGATGGCTTCTGTTTACACTTTCTTGCAACTTTATTCGTCGAAATATTTTCACAAATATACTTCACGCATTCAATAAAACTATGTCTATTGTTCTTACGCGTCTATTTTATAGTCATTGTAGTTCTGTCAATTTTAGCACTGATACCTTCTAACTTACCGTAAAAAAATTGTTAAACTTTTTAACCTGAGCTCGAAGGAGTACATATGATTGTCTGATAATTATGACGAACGTGTTGGTCACATGTGATAATCGAGAAGTGCTGCAAAAAATTATTTGCAAAGTATTGAGTCACATGATCAGAGAACGACTTGACATTTGAATAGTGCCGAAACAAAACTGTAGAGTAGCGAGCTTCTATATTTGATCCGGGGTCTTCGGTAGAACCCAAAGTGTTTGTCATAAACTAATACTACGATAAGTTTTACATCGACCTTTGTATTGGCTTTTCAATTCACATGAGAAAATACGTGACAAGGCGATAACTAAATGGCGTGGCTACATCATCGAAATAAACAGATTGCAATCTATGGCCGCTTTTCGTTTTTGTGCTTTTAAGAGCTTGTAATCGCATTTCCACATATTTGGCACCTGCAACACAACAGAGTAAGACATGGTGAATCTTTTGATACCAAATAACTGTAATGTGAATTTTGGTGCAAACCAATTTTTAACATATGGCATTTTTCTAAGAAATGGCGGGTGTTAAAGGTGGATCACATGAAAGTTAGTCAGGTGCAAATCGGTCAATAGATATTTTGTATTCAGTGCCTCACAGAGTTATTAACTTATAGATTGTTTATCTCTATTAATAAAATTATTCTACCAAGTTTTATTGAGACTAATAACTAGCTGCATTAGTAGCTGTATTTCTTATTGTAAGAAAACAGTTTTTTGCATTTAGCCTCTCGTTTCTGTTTTTGTTCTATTTAGTTATGATATGGTAGACAACAGACGACTTATGCATAAAGATTAAGCGCAGTGATGAAAAGTCGCAATAGAAATATTTTACTCACATGATTTTTCTTTCACTATATTTGTGGCTTTTTCTAAATCAATGTTGAAACTTACTGATTTACTAGGAAGAATATATTGTTAGTCTCATTATTTGGAATGTTTTCATAACTTGAGATAAAGATTATGTCTTGTTCAGATTATTAAAGAAACTAAAACAATGTATTGTATGCTTTGGTTTAATTTCATTTGTAAAGTTAATCAATATTGTTTTGGATTCAGTTATTTTTATTGTCTCAGAATAAGTAAGCACCTGATTGTGAGGAGTTCTTTGGTAAGTAATTCTTGTGGAAAATAGTTTAGTAAATATAATATTTAGGTTTAATAAAATAAGAGCTGTGTGTGTCGCCTTGCTAAAAGCTTTAAGAAGAAGGTTTGCCCCGCACGGGAATTAAATCTGAATTTTGGAGTCAATATTTAATTAATGTTAATTAGTTAATCAATTAAATATTTATTAACATGTTTAATTTTAATTATTATTCAAATTTAATTTGAACATTATGTTAATTTTAATCCCAAAATTTAATTTTGAGACATCAATTTTGTTTCATGGTTCACATACTATTTTAAATCAGCTCTCTTTAGCGTTCAAACACAGTTAAAAATTAAAGCAAACAGTTGAAAACCTGTGATAGTTTATCAATTGGTAGACATTTGTAGCACATTTATATGATTTTTAAAATAAAAAGTTGATGATAATGACTTTATTGGTTAAATAAAGGTTTTTACTGTATAGCTGTGTGTCACCGCTGTGTTTAAAGCATATTTATATCTTTTAGCAAATTTATTAAAATTAAGGCTAAGGATATGAACATTTCATGAGAGAAAAATCTTTTTAATGTAATTCATTTGCAGCTTGGCCTCTCTGACATTGCTGAGAAAGTTGAATCTCTCTACTATACTTATCAAAGTGCTTCCTGAGTCTATCACTGCACTGAGTTCACTAGAAGAGCTGGACCTGGTAGATTGCGGAATAAGCCAACTCCCAGAGAGGTAAAGATACGCATAGTTTGTATGAACTGCGATAAAGTTTTTATAAGCAGCCATGATAAACTTGCTGTTTATTAAATATTGACTACTATAAGTTGGTTACTTTACCCTAAAAAGGTATTAAAATAGAATCAAAGTATTAAAATAGAATCAAAGTGTAGGAATTATCCAAAACTTTGTTGAAGTTTTATTATTTTTCTGATACGCACCTTTCTTAATCTAATGTAATAGATTATTACTATTATTAATCTAAAGTATTAGCATAGTTATTGTTGTATTATTTAGATTATATAAACATTGAGTAGTCTGAACCAATTTTAACCTGCATCGAAATATTTCCAAAACCGCTGTTATTGGTTGAAGATGGGCTTCTGTAAACCGGTGATTCTGTAAATCGGTCAAAACATAAATGGCAGCCACAAAAGTTGCTAAATGTTCTTACGAAGATCTAATTGTTGTTAGTTAATGATTTCAAATTTGTTATTGATCACCATACAACTTGCTGATAGTCATGGAAAATTTTGTTTACTTTCCTACAGCAGTGGTCCGACCGCATCTAAACTTCTGACAGCAATATTTAACAATCCTCTAAACATGTCATATAACATATCTATCTTTTTTTACTGAAGCGGTCTCAGAGCAACCAAACTTATTAATATTAGTAATGAAGTTCTTTGCTAACTTACAAGAGCGCTGAAATTTTCTAAGGATAGGAAATAGTAGAAACATGTCAAAATTTACTGATACTACAATTTTAATGGATATTTGAATATGAACACTAAAACATCAAATTGCCGTTTTGAAACATGAAAACTTAAATGTTGACTTGCAACAAAATGCACATTACAGTTATTTGGTATCAAAAGATTCATCATGTAATACTTTGTTGTATTGTAGGTGCAAAATATATGGGAATGTTATTACAAGCTCTTAAAAGCTAAAAAAATGAACAGTTAATCGCAGCCACAGGAGACGCCGTAGTTTGAATTCGCTTTCCAAAATGGCTCAAATGGGATGTAGTTGTTACAGGATGGTTCCTGTTTACACTTTCATACAACCTCATTCGTCAAAATATTTTCACAAATACGCTTCACGCATTTAATAAAACCATTTATATTGTTCTTACGCATCTGTTTTATCGTCATTGTGATGCTGTCACTTTCAGCAGTGATATCTTATAACTTACCGTAAAGATCCATTTAATTTTTAACATTAGCTTGAAGGAGTACATATCGTTGTATGATGATCATGACAAACCTGTTGGTCACCTGTGATAATCGAAAAGTGCTGCAAAAATTATTTGTGAAGTATTGGGTCACATGATCAGATTACGACTCGGCGATTAGATAATGCCGAAACAAAACTGTAAAGTATCGAGCATCTATATTTGATACGGGGTCTTCGGTGAAACCCAAAGTGTAGATCATATACTAGTGCTACGATTAGTTTTATATTGAGCTTTTTATTGGCCTTTTGATTCATGTGAGAACATCACATGACAAGACGATAGCCAAACTGTAATGACTACGTCAGAGAAATAAACAGATTGCAGTCTATGGCGGCTTTTCGTTTTTGTGCTTTTAGGAGCTTGTAGTCACATTTCCACATATTTGACACATACAACACAACAGAGTAAGACATGGTGAATCTTTAGATACCAAATAACTGTAATTTGAATTTTGGTGCAAGTCAACTTATAAATTATAGCATTTTTCTTAGAAATGGCGGGTGTTAAAGGTGGATCACATGAAAGTTAGTCAGGTGCAAATCGGTCAATAGATATTTTGTATTCAGTGCCTCACAGAATTATCAACTTGTAGATTGTTTATCTCTATTAATACAATTAGTTTACCAAGTTTTATTGAGACTAATTACTAGCTGCATTAGTAGCTGTATTTCTTATTGTAAGAAATCAGTTTTTTTGCAAATTAGCCTCTCACTTCTGTTTTTGTTCTATTTATTTATGATATGATAGACATCATACGACTTATGAAAAAAGATTTAGCGCAGTGATGTAAAGCCGCAGTGGAAATATTTTACTCACATGATTTTTCTTTCACTATATTTGTGGCTTTTTCTAAATCAATGTTGAAACTTACTGATTTACCAGGAAGAATATACTGTTAGTCTCATTATTCAGAATGTTTTCGTAACTCGAGATACAGATTATGTCTTGTTCAGATTATTAGAGAAACTAAAACAATGTTTTCTATGCTTTGGTTTAATTTTATTTGTAAAAGTAATCAATAGTGTTATTGATGCAGTTATTTTCATTGTCTCAGAATAAGCAAGCACCTAATTATGAAGAGTTCTTTGGTGAGTAATTCTTGTGCAAAGTATTTTAGTAAATATAATCTTAAGGTTTAATATAATCAGAGCTCTGTCTGTCGCCTCGCTAAAAGCTTTAGGAAGAAGGTTGGCCTTTCACAGGAATGAGATCTGAATATTTGATTTAATTTTTAAATATTTAATTAATTTTAATTAGGTAAATATTAGGTAAAACATTTAATTTTAATTAATATTTAAATTTAATTTAGTTGTTATGTTAATTTTAATCCCCACATTTAATTCGGAGATATCACTGTTGTTTCATGGTTCACATGTTAATTTAAATCAGCTCTCTTTAGCGCTCAAACACAGTTAAGAATTAAAGTAAAATGTTGAAAACCTTTGATAGTTTAGCATTTGGTAGACATTTGCAGCTCATTTATATGATATTTTAAATAAAAAGTTGATGATAATGATTCGTTGGGTTAAAAAAAGTTTTTTACTGTATAGCTGTGTGTCACTGCTGTGTTTAAAGCATATTTGTATCTTTTAGCAAATTTAATAAAATTAAGGCATATGATATGAACATTTAATGAGAGCAAAATCTGTTTAATATAATTAATTTGCAGCTTTGCCTCTCTCACATCGCTGAGAAAGTTGAATCTCTCTGGCAATCCTATTGAAGTGCTTCCTGAATCTATCACTTCATTGAGTTCACTAGAAGGGCTGAACCTGTCATTTTGTAAGATAAGCCAACTCCCAGATAGGTAAATATACAATTACTTTGTATGAACTTCGACAAAGTTTTTATCAGCAGCCATGATAAACTTGCTGCTGAATTAATATTGGATACCATTAGTGAGTTAATTTACATAAAACTGAGTTATATTAAAATCAAAGTGTAGTAGTTATCCTAAATTCTTATGAAGTTTTATTAATTTTTTCATATGCACAGTTTTCTTAATCTAACATATTATATTATTACTATTACTACTGTAGAAATTCCCCTGTTATACAGCCCACGACCAAAGTGATAATGGAAAAAGAAAGGGTACTTCTGGTTGATAAATGCAATATTAGCAGTCAAATGGCACTGCAGTGCAATAGGAGATCTGCAATGGTAGCTGCAATGGTAGCTGTAATGTATTGGGTGTTATTACATACAACAAACAACAATGATGAAAGGAAATGATTATATGTGTATATCTCTTCCTGCAATAGGAGAAATGCATTATTATATATATTATATATTATATATAGCTGGGGACTGCATGTCATTGGTCAGAGCAACCAATATCATCAAGCTGTGATAGTTATCCAGATTTCTGTATTTATATCTAAAAAATGATGCTGAATTTAAAAAGCTAAACATATTTTAGCTGGTTGTCATAGAAATAGATGTATATATATATATATATATATATATATATATATATATATATATATATATATATATATATATATATATACTCATGCTACAGACAGTACTGTTTCGGCTATTGAAGCCTCATCAGTGCAGCTCAGAGCTTAGGCAAGGGACACAAATCCCATTACCAATGAGAGTTGACTTCCTGCCACGAAACAACTAAGTTGCTTCACAGACTTCAAGAAAGTCAATGTGCTGGCACCAGAGTGCTCAAATCACAAAAGTGATGAGCTTTGCACAAAGGCTAGTAGTGCCGCACCTCTCACAGAGCGCTCAACCAAACCAAAGTGAGGGAGCATAATACTCATGCTACAGACAGTACTTCTAATATATATATATATATATATATATATATATATATATATATATATATATATATATATATTAGAAGATGTAGGCCTATTGCTAAGATTGGCAGATATTAAAGACGGTTGGACAATTCCACAATATTGGGCTCAGCCAAAGCACATCAACAAAAACTTTAGAAAAATAATAACAGTAACATTTTGCATAGGATCAGTCACTATATACTTTGATGTTGTATATTCGAATGATTATTCTTTAAACTAATTTTTATAAAATCGAATAACTATTCTTACAATTAAATATTGTAATAATCTTATAAGAATCTTGCGAAAAGTATCATTGTTATTTCCTTTACTTTCACGGCTTTGGACAGCAGTTGGAATACCAAAGTACTCATTATAAGTGTCCAAAATGTCAGAGTCCGGTAGAATCGGCGTAAAAAACTATTAATTTTCAGTACTTCTACGTTAATTACAGTAACCTTCGGCAATTGGACAACGCCATAGACTGGTGAAATTTGCTCGTTTTCTCGTGAAAAGGGCACGACCTAATTGTTCTACTCTCCGTCGCACGGCCTTATCGGCGTTTCGTTGGCCGGTCTTAAATTTGATCAAACAAGGTTTGTCAAGTTTCATTATTTAATTTAGGTCAAATTAATTTGGCTATTTATGTATAATCCGACGAGATGGCTAAGGTTTAGGATATTGTCTACAAGTTTTGCAGACTTGGTAACATATTTAAATAGTTTTATATGTGTTTTGTATCGTTATCATACTTAAACGACTTCATTGAAAAATGGTTAAATTTGTTGATGATACTTCGGTACAAGGGTTTGCGACGGTGTTGATGAATTATTTTCGTGAGTTGTGTGCACATATGCATTTACATGTATCATAAAGCTCCCAAACAATCGATTTGCTCGTGTTTGGTCTTGAGATTAATTTAAAGTAGTAGTTTAGTTCTTGCTGTATTATTCACATAACTTAAACCTTGTGTAGTCTGAACCAATTTTAATCTGCACTGGGTTTTTATCAAAATCACTGTTAGTGGTTACAGATGGACTTCCCTAAACTCATCAAACTGTAACTGGCAGACACAAAAAGTGCGAAATTTTCTTACGAAGGCTTAATTTTTGTTAGTTAATAATAGTAAATTTGTCAATGCTCACCATTAAACTTTCCGATAGCAGCAAACCAAATTTTTTCAAACCTATCACACAACTGATATATTGGTACCTACTAAAGGTAGAGTGGACTCCATCTCTGGCTGGTTAAACCAAACACCTGTTTGCTGACTCGTGGTGCTGTAGAGGACTAGTTGGCTAGATCTTGAACCAAGTTAGACAATGCCTGGTTGGCAAGAGTTTGCTTGATCTTCCTCTTTTATTAGAAACTGCTGGAGCTTTAATATGTATCCTAGAGAAGACGAAAGACGGTACTGCTGACTTCTGTGTTTCAGATAAGGCTTTTTGTGACAGGTTGTCTTGGTTCTGAGAGGTCAGTTCTGCCTCAAAGATGATGTCAAGATAGAAATTATAATAAAATTTGAGATAAATGTTATGTCTTGTTCAGACTATTAATTTTTAATTTTGTAAAGTTAATCGATATTGTTATTGTATGCAGTTATTATTTTGCTATCTCAGAATAAGTAGGCAAATTACTGTGAGTAGCTCTTTAGTGAGTTAGTCTTGTGCAACATATTTTACCATGAGTAATATTTAGCTTCAGTATAGTAAGAGTCATGTCGGTCGGCTAGAAAATTGATAAGAATAGGAAACGGTTGAAGAAAAGGTAAAATTTATTAAAACTACATATTTAATGAATATTTAAATATAAACACTATAACATCATAATGCTTTTTTGATGATTTCAAATTTACATTTGACATATGTAAACTTAAATTATAGCATTTTTCTGAGAAATTACTGGTATTAAAGTTAGATCGCATGAAAGTTAGTCGGTTGCGAATTAGTTAACACTTTCAAATCTAGACGCTTTAGTACAATCCCCCGCTGGGGCTGGCGGCTTTTGAGGTTTTCCATTGAAATAATATGTCCACAGTAATGCTAGTAAAGCTATGTATGCGCACACCATTGTGGAGCTCAAAACATCAACTTTTATATCATATTAAATATGAGTTTATTTTTCTGAATACAATCTACTTGTATGTAACTTCAGGACAAATAATCCCTTTTCAAACCAAATATGTTTAATTACATAAATGTTGCAACAATTGTTCCCTTTTAATGGTAATTCCCCGAACTGCTAAAAGTTTCCGGTTCTTTTAAATCTTTTCAAAAATCAGAAATGACAAAATGATGGTCATCAAAACTGTTCATGTTTAACTATTATGTTCCTAAAAAAAATTGTAATAAATGTAAGTTTATTGTAAAGAGTTTTGTCTAATAAAGAAAAATTGTGGATCGAATAAAAACCATGTATATTGTCTCATTTATAGTGAGCATTCTCTGATAACCAATTTTTTAGGTTTCATGGTATCTTTGGATGTCTCAGAAGATTTCCAGGTATTTTAGAACATTGCTTAAATAATATCATCATTTTAGTTTCTTTGTTGCCAGCTATCTATAGATCACATACAAAATGATATGCAGATTTTTTTGAATTTTTGGACTACATGAAAATCAGTTACCGACATTAAAAAATATTCTCAGTAAATGTCGATGTTCTGAAAACTAAAATAATTTTCATGATGTTAACTTGCTTTAAACCGCCTCTTCACGAGTCTGACATATCAGAAGTGAGGTGGCAAAACCTTTTATATTTAATGAACATATTATCAAAGAAAACAAAAATAAAAGTGATAAAAAGGATATTTTCACCTTTTGTTGACCTATAATAAATCAATGATAAAATTACCAAAACCTTGTCTATTGTCTGCTAGAGCTCTTCTAACTTCAAACACTTTCTATCATATATTACTTATACTATATTGTAATTACTTCATGATTTTCCATTAAATAACTGTAAGGAATCTAAAGGTTATTACTCAATGTTTTGAGTGTTTTGTTATGCTTTTGTTTTTCTAAGAAACATGAAAAAATTATTTGTGTTATTCTATATATAAATATTATTGGCTGTAAATGCATAGAATTCAATTTTTTATTTACTCAATAGCAATGATGAACAGTAGAAATGGCAAGTAATTTAGTTAAGGCATATTATGTTTGAGTAAAATAGGTAATCATCTTATCATTTTATGAAGTAAATGCCCCAACACAGTTTTACTAATGTTAACTTTTTAATATCACATAAAGTTTTTAAATGTAGTCAATAATCTAATTCCAGACGTTTTTTATGTTGTTGACTTTGAGATGGATATCAAGCTGAATATGTTTATACCTATTACATACCAACATAAACTTACATATACTACATACGAAAGGGAGAAAATTATTAATCTTATCAATAAGTTTTGTCAAACAATTATTAGGGCCTACTGCTTTGTCCTGTATATGCGGATGACTGTTTCCAGAATTTATGTAACAATAAACAATGCAAACCATCTAACATAGAATATTTACCAAAATAATTTTTGTTTCCAGTGATGATCAGGTGAAAAGTACCACACAGTTATATTCACAATGGTCCACAAGCATTGACAACAAATTTTATGTTAGTTACACAGTTCTTTAATTATTAAATAAAGGTTCAGATTTGCTAAATGATTTGAATATCACTTTAACATAAGTCCATTATGAAGCCGTTGTTGAATATATCAGTATCAATGTATTGTATAAATATAAATTATGCTATTTATTACCAAACAAAATTCCTACACTCCACATTAAAAGAAGATTCAACATCAAAATAAAAGATAAAGAAAAGAAAATAGAACATATGAAGGAATCATGTGGGGCTGAAAAAATAAAAATAATTTTATTTAAAGTTGAATACAGTTATACTTCAACTTACGAGTGCTCCGATGTATGAGAAACTTGAGATACGAGCCCGCTTTTAAGCAATTTTTAGCACTAACATACAAGCCTTGTTTGAGATACGAGCATGTGAGTCAGTTGCTAAGTATGCCGGAGGTGTTTTATGAGAACAGCATCACTCTGTATTTTTAAACTGCTCAGGTTATACTTTTGTACAGTGTTTTTTTTTGTGCGCGGTTTTTAGCGCAGATGTATGTGAATTAAAAGTACGGTCCGTAGACCGAAAGTTTGCCAGTAAAATGAAAAGTAATGGAAACCAAAAGTAAATGTTAACAATTGATAATAAATGGAAAATTATTGTATAATATGCGAAATATGTATGCGGGATTGAGCAAGCTCAGCAAAATGACAGAAATACAATCACAATTATCAAACAGAAGGATTATATTCAGAGCATTTAGTTTGCAAAAGAACTAACCGTAGTTTCTAAACAGCGCAGCGATCTTCATGACCGCTGATAGAGAAATTCCTCAGGCATTGGATAAAAGATAAACCATTGGCCGGTGAAAGCGTAACTGAAACGATGTTTCAATAAAGGCAAAATGGCCAGTGGTGAAAAGGTGAAAAGGCCTATGTGAAAAGCCCAGTGCTTCTATCAAAACTATAAAAATAGACTTTTGGACGAGTTGGCTAGTGGTCGTGCATTAACACTTTGTGACAACACCTGTGTTCGTCCTAATTGCAACATGTTGAAAGGGCGACGAAGGCAAACATCCTTAGATAGGTTTATCTTAAAACGGCTGGCTAGCCGTGAGAGCGAAACAAAGAAAAAATTAACTAACCAGCGGGAAACTTCAAACTAAACACCGAAGAAATTTTAATTACGTTCTAAGTTAAAAATGAATGTTTGCTTTTAGGTTTGCTTCTAAGTTTTTTTTCAAAACTTTGATAAAATCTAAATTTATCAAATCCAAAATGCTAGCATTAGCTGCTACTGTATACAACATGTATTTAGTTTTACATTCGAATTAATCACATTTTCTTGCATTATTTGTTATTTGTTGCTTTTTGAAAGAATGTGGTAAGTTAGGACAATAACCAACATGTTCTTTCGGTTACAATATCTTGTTTTGAGTGTTTTATTTGCATTTTGTTAGAGTATGGAAGCCAATTAATATATATTTGATTGTTCTATATATAAATAAATTGCACCAACATGCGAGTAAATTGACATACGAGCTCAGTCTCGGAACGCATTAGGCTCGTAAGTCGAAGTATGACTGTACTGTTAAAATTTACTGTGATGATAACTCACTCAACCAGTATTTGTAAAGTGGGAATCGAAACTGAATATGTGAGCTTTCATTCTTCCTTCATAAAAATTTGGGTTTTTTAATGAAGTGATCAAACTTTATTAGCCACAGTTTTTCACTAATTGTGTGCAAAAAGTTGATGTAATACTTTATGGATTTCCTATTTGGAAGGCTTTTTACGGTAAAACTACGGAGTTAACAGTAAGCCTATTCATAACACTACACAGAGAGAAATTTTGATTGAATTTTAAATCATTAATAAATCTAAATTCAGGGTGACAAAACTGTACTCAAAATTGATTTAATTTGCATTTAATAATGATTTACCTATGCCAACGCATACTGTGGCTATTAAATCATATTATGATTGATAGCTGAGCTTTTGTACAGCTTTGCTAGTGCTTTTCAATCATATAATGATTGAAAGTTGAGCTTTTGTACAGGTATGCTAGTGCCCGATCAATCATATAATGATTGAAATTTGAGCTATTGTACAGCTTTGCGAGTGCCTTTTCAATCATATTATGATTGATAGTCAAACTTTTGTACAGGTATGCTAGTGCTTTTTCAATCATATTATGATTGATAGTTGAGATGTTGCACAGGTATGCTAGTGCTTTTTCAATCATATAATGATTGATAATTGAGCTAATGTACAGGTATGCTAGGGCTTCTTCAATCCTATTATGATTGATTGTTGAGCTGTGGGACAGGTATAATAGGGCTTCTTCAATCATATTATGATTGATAGTCGAGTTGTTGTACAGGGATGCTTTTTGTGGAAATAACCAACATTAAATCATTCTGTGATTCAGTGCTGTGCTGCTATGGATGCTCCCTGTTCACTCATGGTACTGTCATTTTTAAACCACAATAAAATTGTAATTTTATACCAGGAGAAGACAATTACACACTTGAGTGAACTGATTACTATAAACTTCTTATTTTTATTTTCATGAAATACTGAGGTTAAATATATGTATAAGCAAAATATATTATGATAACTTTAAAGCTATAATATGAATAAAAAGGTTAAAAATGAACTGTTTTGCAATGAAGCGTTTACATGTAAATGTTTACAAATAATTATAAAAGAGAAAATATTTTAATTGAGTACTAGCGACACCAGCCGAGATACCATCAGTTGGAGTTCTAGAGAAGCTGTTACTTGACTATCCCCATCATTTGAAAAAGTCTCATCTGCAATGCAAAGGTTGTTGTCATCAATGATGAGAGCAGAACCCCAGCTCATCAGAACCCCACATCCAAGCCCATTCATCAGTTGGGGTTCCACCAGAACCCCAACTGATGAATGGGCTTGGATGTGGTACTTCCGGTTAACCACAAACAAACACTTAACATAGGCCAGACATGCATCTACCTCAGTTGCCATCAGGAACACTGCTCCCGTTGGCAAAACCAGGTAGATGCATTCCTGTTCATTTGTCAATACAATGGCTCCTCTGCTGGTTTCATCCAAGGTACTTTGCGAAAGTCTCTCCATAAACAGGCTGGTGGCTGTCGACTTGCCCCTCAAAACACATTGCTTTTCATCATCAAGCTTGTCACCTATAAAACCACAAAGGTAAATTGGTAATAATTGGTACAAAGGTAAAAATCATATAGGTAATAACACAGTTCATAACTAATAGCTCATATACATGTAAATGTGCTAAAACTAGCAATATATTGATGTGGGTAGGTAGGATTAATGATTAGGAGTTACCTTACTCTGTGTTAAGGATTGAGTGATAATTATAATACAATTCATAATTAAGAGCTCTGGTCACAACTAGTAATATAGTTATGTGGGTAGGTAGGGTAAATGATTAGGAGTTATCTAGCTCTGCGTTAATTATTAGGAGCTATCTAACTCTGTGTTAAGGTCTGGGTGATGATAATAATACAAGTCATAACTAATAGCTCTGGCTACAACTAGTAATATAGTTATGTGGGTAGGTAGGGTAGATGTTTAGGAGTTATCTAACTTTGCGTTAATGATTCAGAGTTATCTAACTCAATGGGGAATATTGATTTACTCAACATACTCTTACAATTTGAATTAATGTTTTTCAACTTACTCGTTTTAACTCCTTCTGTTTCCTAATAAGGAGAGTTTGAGTTCTTGAGATCATGTTAGGCTGAAGGTTGGCCAGCTGGTGTTCCATCAGTTCTATAAAAATATCTTCATCGACGCCTTGGTCTGAAATTGATAGAAAAGTTTAAATGATATATTCTGGTTGAATATGTGAGCAATTTCTTTATAGTTGTTCTGTTGTTTCTGTGAGGTTAAGTATTCTATTATATGTTTTAAACAACAGACAATATACATTAAATTATAAAAGATTTGAGATTGTGAATATAATCTTAAAAATCCCAATACAGCCACCATTACTCTTGCTCCAAGGGGTGTGCGTGTGTTCTATGATTTTTTGTGATATCCAATGATGTAGTTCTCAGGAACTTTACATTGCTTAGTGACAGAAACATTAGTATGACATTTATGATAAATTTTTGGCTAAATAGTGCCATGTTGTATGTTATACAAACTCACCATGGCAGGCTTTCACAATTGATTATCCAAATGACTGCAGAAAGTGTGATGGCACAGATGGGACAAGCTCTTCATGGTTACTTGCTTCAATATTGTCTATGTCGTCACTACGATATATTTTGTAATCATCTGAATAGTTGTCTATTGTGTTGTGTATCCTACTAGGTGATCGCTTTAACAGTATCAAGTGCAAAATGACCATTGCCAGCTTTAATTCTACAAGGATGATTTGAAAATGCCTCCCTTGTTTTCATTGGTCAATGCGATGAATAGGCTGTCCAGCGCCTGAGCCGCTTATCATCATCATAGATAGCTTTATAGGGCATTTATAGGGCATCCATAGGGCATTTATAGCTTTAAAGCAAGATATGGCCAATTTGTTGTATTGAGCAAAATACTGTGAATAATAGTTAACCGTGGTATGCAATGATTTTAGTTTGTATTTTTAAGCTAGGAATACAGAGAATTTAAAAAACCCCAAGATGTCAACATAAGTAAAAAAAGACATAATGAATATGAGTTAGTCTGGATAGGCTCTCTTGGAGAGGGAAAGAGCCGTGCCTCTACCCCACCACGCAATATGTGTAGTGTAGCTACTTGATTTGACTTAAAAACAAATAGCTTATCTTATACTGAATATTGTATTATGGATACATTAATCATTTCAGTTGGGTTGAGTATCAGATAGATGTTGCAACAGTGGCGAAGATGTGCGGTGTTAGGAATGCATTACTATCAGGGTTTTTCCTTATTACCACGTTAATCAAATTTTGTGTATTTACTGTATAGCACCAATAAACAGCGAAATCGACATCTATATGATACTGTGTATAAATGTCAGCTCATGGCAAACCATGGCCACCCCTTGGCTCACATATAACCACTTTAACTCCATGTTTTAAGCAACACTTACAAAAGTCAAATAAACATACAGATTACAGATCTTCTGAGCACTACAAATGACGATGCAACTTAATAGGATAAATCAATCTTCACTCAGTAAAATAAAATGCACTAAAGGTTTCTATGTATCAGATTAAGTGAAAACATTTGCCAGATCATTGCTCCCAACCAAATGTTTCGCTGGTAATATGTGTATTTTATCGATATCATGCAAGGCAAAACATCCTAAATAAGTGTAACGTAGTAATTTAATCTAGTATTTCATCCTTTTAGCTTTAGTAGAAAGCTTACAGATGGCTCAACTAATACTATACTATTCACTTATATTCGACTCCACAAACTACATTTTGTTTGTTGAATTAGTAAAGTGGAATTAGGAGATTTGAGTCAGACAATGGCCATCGAATGGGTTGTTTGAAGCCATCATTCAAATAGCAAGGTGATGAAAATTTGTCAATAGTACAGCCTCAAGCTTAGATTGCAGCAGTTTGGATACATTAGCTACATGCTACAATTAGAGGGTTGCAGAGTCATGTTTATCCTTGAATTTTAACAAGATGTTAGCTTCTTAGCTATTGTATCTCTGATGAAATACAGTCATACTAGTGACAAACATCAGTTGACCATTAATTATATCCATGAAGCATTGGTTAAACAACTGTGACTGCATTGCACAATAATTTTGTATGATTAGCTGAAACTTTATTTTTGTTTTCATTGATAATGGGAGAATGGCTTCAGTTGCCTCAAAACCTGACATACAATAAGCTCTACCAAAAACCACTTTTTTCAAAAGGCCGCCATAATTGAAGTGCCAAGCCATATAGAAATTTACATTTAAATCATACTCATTTCAAGGCATCATGAGTTTCGCTGTCGGTCAAGGGGTGGTTTCAACTACCTGTTTCTACTGCAAAAGCACATTACAGAATATTTGTATTAAGACTGCTTGGTATCATAGTGTACAGTGCTCTGCAAAACATCCTGATAGCTAAAAGAACAAAGTGACCAACAATAATAACTGAATGCTTGTCTATAAAAATGTTCTTCTCAGCCGTGGTTGTAATATTACCAGGTCGCTCTTGTTGTTGCGCTGGCCCATACTGAAAGCAAGCACTCCCAATAACTCACAGCGTCATTGTTTCATGTACAACATAAATCCCATCATTGAATTAAGTTATGTAACTCATAGCATCTGTTAATAATCAAACAAGGTATAACCGCTATAAATAAGCAACCATATAGTATTAGATAATTGTAGTAGAAGATTGTGGAAGATAGCATTTTATGCACAATCCAACAGAGGTTTTAGGCATTGGCTAGTAGATAGTATTGGGCTCGCTGAATTAGGAAGGCTGTAGCATAACAGCCAATGGGTTTACAACCTAGCATGTATACAAAAATATATCAACTGCAACTAACCTGAGACAGGCTGAGCTTAGGCTACAATAAAACTAAATAATAAAAAAAACAATAAAACCAGTAATATTAGATAGAGGGTTTTTACCATTGATATCAAGTATATCTAAAACTTTCTACAAAAGCAATGTTTGACTGATTGCCCCGTTTTCAACATTCCTTTATTGTAGCTCATTCCAATTTTCTGCAAGTGTGAAAAGGTGTGATACTATAATTTTACTTGGTTTTACATGTACAACTATTTTGTCAAGAGATTCACAACACAATTCTATGTTTACCAAGAAGAATATATACAAAGCTCTAATTATTAAAATGTACACAACTTAGTCATGCTTGTGAAATTTCAATTGCTTCAAAATGAATTTTTTCAATATCAAAGAAATCTAATAATAATAATTATACTGTTGACACTCCAGAGTAGACCAATAATATGCAATAAGGCAATGTTTCAATTATTCCAGATTTGAAACTCAACAACATTCTGATCATAGCTATTTCCTTACTACAACAGTCCAAGGTTTAATAGAAAATTTAAAACCACTATTGCAAGTTGATCATGTCAGTCCTTGGCCAGCTATTTCATTGGATTCATTAGATAGAGAGCATGCCTTAAGAGCTTTCATTGCTTCTGCATAAGCTCGTTAATAAACAGCTTTGTAAATGACAGCTCAATATTGTGTTGCTGGTAGAACGTGAGATATGACTTGCTGCAGTCTGTGCAGCTAAGTCGATGATATGGTGGTCTGGATTTATTAATGAGATCTCAGTCTTGGCCCTTATATTACTAGACTTTTGACATCTAAGCTAAACATATTATGATGAGATAAGTTGCTAGAGGAAATTTCGTATTTTACCATTTTACATTTTCTAGACAAAAGGTTAATGCAATTACCGAATTCTCAATAATTTACTCTGTTGTGTAGTCTTATTCCGGCATTTCATTACCCCAGCGATCAGACCAAAGCAGTCTTGGGCCAAAAACGGTGTTTGGCTACACACCATTTCTGCAAAGTTGTGCAAAGAAACCTTAGTTCAGTGAACTCAACAATGCCATGTTGAAAACCTTTCTTGAGAGAATATCTAGCTAGGTTTGAACAAACTGACAAATGAATATATTTATAATTCTCCAAATGTATAAATTGTTCATATGAATCAATCAAGGGAGCAGTGCCCAGATCTCAGAAAGGAAGGATGTCCAGTACTTTTTATTTATTGACTGTTAGTTTCCACTACAAAGTTCAAATCTAACGCTTCTGTCTAGTTCCAATTAGGGAACAGATAATTTCATGAACTAACCCCAGCTTGATGCCGTTCAAAATACAATGCATTAAATTTCTTAGCTCAGTTCACTAAACTGCCATGCAGGGCCGTATCCTTCTATACTGCGGTTTCTGCCATGGCAGTACCATTTTTGAAACTCAAATCCTGGAATTCACGTCATTTTTGCTTGACTTCAACCTTTGGGCTGGGAAAAGGGTGTCGTTTATCGTTTTAATGTCGTTTATCGGTTGCGTGGAGAAACGAACTTTATGTCGCTTTCGGTAGACGTTTATAAAGCTGTCGTCTAGTAGCGTTAAACAAAGGATGTGAATGCTAGTAAGTTTTAAATATCATCAACAAGATATTAGTCGATGAATTACGATATGAAACGTTTATCTGAGACACGTTGCTTTGTGCTAAAAGCTAAAAAATCGTGCCTTTTTGGAAAAGAATAAAAATTGAAAAACCTAGTCAACATAGGCTCGAATTTTAAAATGGTAAAATAAAAGTTATTTGATCCTGCAATCGTTAGTGATTTTTCGTCAGATCAGAATAAAAAGTAATTCAGATGATAGAAATGATGTAAACTTTTTGAACTTTTATTATACTTGGAATATACAGAGAAAAACAATTGCAAATTGAATGCTTGTAAGCATTTCATACAAAGACAATTGAACATGGTTGTATTTTTTATGTGTAACATATGTATTTAATATGTGTAACCAGATTAAAGTGGGAACAACTCTTGGTCTAAACTGCTGTGGATTGTGGAATCAATATTAAATGGCAACTGTCTGAAATTTGATTTATTTCAACAATGATTTAAAACAGATTCATGAGAAAGTATGTGATTGAATTTTGATAGTCCTGGCTGTCAACAATTAATTAGCGATCATTATTAAATCAATCTTCAGTGTCATATGATTGATTTTTTCATTTTGCTTCACTGATTTAAGAATGATCAGTTGTGATTGAAGTTTGAGTTGTCAGTTGAATGTAGGATAGACTCACTATTTACTCCAGCTCTTGATTAATTTGCCATTAATTATCATTATCAAATCATTTTTCAATCAGTATGGGTATGTGTTATGGGTAACAGTGATTTTTAGATAATTATCAACATAATATTAAATCTTAAGCCTGGCTAAATCAAATTACAATCATTTTTTTCTCTCTGTGTAAAAGAACTGACTTTATTAAATTCCTGGACAGCAGTTCTAACATTTGTTAAGCAAAAATTATTGTTGATACCTAAGCACATAAAAAAATCTGGCACTGTAATAATTATGTTTCGAACTCTGTATAAAAGTTAAATCTATTGATTGAAATTTACAACAATAAAACAAACTATTGCTTTCAATACATAAAATATAATCCTTGTAACATTTATGTTGATTATTTTCTAGGAAACCTTGATTTGTATTTGTTTATCGACACATCAACTTGGTTTAAATATAGAATGGCAATCCTAGTATAGACTTTTGGTTCATAATATTTTATATAAAGTATTACATTAGTTATCTTTCACAAAAATTTATCTTTGAAAATTCTTTTAACATAAATTTATAACATAGTACCTGGCAATTAATCTTTGTACCTTTTTTGTTCATTTCTAGAAAACCTTTATTTGCATTAGAATTACTTCAAAATTACCTTTTAATTCATTTTCAAAGTATTATAATAACACAGAAAATATCCCAACCTCTATTAATTAAATGTGGAGTACCACAAGGATCCATCTTGGAAACAATATGCTTTTTGTTAAATATAATTGATCTTGTAAAGAGTTATGATAAATTTAAAACTATTTTGTTTGCCGATAATACAAAGTTGTTTTATACCGCTAAAAACTTGAATAAAGATAGAGGAACAATTAACAAAAAATTTAATCTGACAAAAAATTAGTAGGACCAAAACAAACTAACAATGAATGTTGACCAGAAAAAATATCATAGTTATTCAAAATTCACAAAATAAATTTTGATTTACAAAGAAACTATCCGAACAGGTCAAATCATACAAATGACGGATAGTATAAAATGTTTAGCCAAAACAATGAATAGTGCCCTAAACTGGTCATGACACATGGAACTATTGAGAAAACAAATACAACAAAGCTCAGGGCAATTTACCAGGTCTCATTGATTTTTACAGAAATGCCTCTTTTACTTTTATATAATACTCTACTTAATAGTAAATTAGTCTGTTGCTTGGAATCATGGCGAAATGCTCTGATGAGCCACTTAAACAAAATTTTGGTCATCTAGAATCGATTGCTTAGAATAACATATCATGAAAACTCTTATTTTCCATCAACTCATTTGTTAAAAAGTCTCATGTTTTGTTTACACAACAACTATATCAACTAAGAATATGTCTTTTAGCCTTCACACAATTTAAATATCAACTAATTTGTCAACACATTACAACACTCATCATTCCTTATTTGCTTTATCTTTTCCACCCTCTTCCATTGGTTGCCATAGACGGGTTGCCTATTGTGCGTCATAGCATGGAGTGCCTTGCCAATTCACTTATGGAAATTGATATTCATGACAATTTTAGGTTTGCTTTGAAGCGGTATATGCTGGACTCTCTGCAATAGGTTTGATCTGACTTATTTTGCTTAGACCAACACGTTTTCTTTATTAACAATTTTTCCTTTAACTGCAGGCTTTTTACCTTTAAATTGCCCTGCTACTGTGCATATCAGCTCTCATTGGTCCTTATTTATTTATCATTTTTATGTTACTTATTTAATGTGAATAAAGCGAACAAACAAACTGCCAAACATTACTGGGTAAACATGAGTGTTATTTAAAACAAGAGATAAACATGATAAGAAATAGAGTTTTCATATAAAGATAATTTTATATAATATATTTTATATATTTGATCATACAAATAATCTACAAAATATAAATAAACGAAAGCAGGTACCTTTTGAACATGGTACAAATGGTTTTAGAAATTTGAAAAAAGTTTTTTGAAATATTATTATGCACGCTAAATTAAATTATGTTTTTTTTACCAAAAGACATTATCAACAGATTTGTAAAGTTCTTGCAATTTTTGCGCTAGTTCAAATAAGTTGATATTTAATGCTAGGCAATGCAATGCAAGTAAAGCAAATATTTGATACTTTCCCACATTATTATCTGAGCTATTTTTAAAGATGCGGTTTCCTCAAATTTGAGTTGATTTTAAAAGAAAGTATTTATTTTTTATCAGTTGATATGTTGTTTGTTGTGTTAGGTGATCTCATTGTCAAGATATATGCAGATTAAAACACAAAAAAACTGATCGCGGTAAAAACGCTCAGGCTAAAAAAACCTGCTCAGACTTGCCCGAAATGATGTCTCCATTTCTTGCATTCACATCGGCTAATGCAATAAAAGTCTAGTCTTTCGCGGCTCTATAGGCATATATTTTGCTTTTATTTGCTCATGTTGCCTGGAACAAAATTTCAAATCCAGATACATTATTAGGAATGCT
Organism: Watersipora subatra; assembly: GCF_963576615.1. Lineage (NCBI taxonomy): Eukaryota > Metazoa > Bryozoa > Gymnolaemata > Cheilostomatida > Watersiporidae > Watersipora > Watersipora subatra. Next base: position 24,587,375 of record NC_088710.1, read on the forward strand.
TCAGGCGCCTCAAAAAATTGAAAACTTGCCATATTGACTTTGAAATGCTGTGTAAACATTTGAGTACTGACTACCAATTCTACCGGTCTACGGTATTTAGGTCGTCGAGTTAGCTTATTTCATTATGGGTTTTGTGTCAGCTAAGTTCTCAGCTGCTACACGCACATCGGAAAGTAGCTACTAAATAAAATATACACGCTGCCATCTTTGAAGGAAATGTATTCAAATGTTTGGCAAAACCAACTGCATCCCAAAAAGTCCTGTATTATAGTCAAGGTTATGTAATTATTATTACTGTCAATATGTAGAAAATTTTACTGGTCCCATTTGATTGGTAATTCAAGTACAAGACAAATGCTTTTAAGAGTTGAATGCAATAATGAATTCCAAACAACGTCAAGTTTGTTGGAATCAATTAACCCACCGATTCCGGCAAAGGGTTACTAAAACCCTTCTTGCACCCGGTTGGCGGTTTGTGGACTAAGTTGTTTTCACTTAGTAAGGAGGAGCATAAAGTTATTGAACATAATATTTGGTTCAGTGGAATTGAGTCGAGCTATTCAAAAGTACCTGTCAATACAGCTCTGATTACACTTCATAAATCCATCTATCAGAGAATATTTCAGCTTAGATGGTAACAGGGCTATAATGTTTTCAATGTGTTTTGCAAATGTTTTGCACTGTCTTCAACGATACTATTTATTTATATAAATTTTAAAAGCTAAAAGATTTTCATCGCAGCACAAAGTTATTATTAAATCATCCACCCAAATCGTGGCCCTTCACATAGTTTTAGTTCATATAATATGACAAATTAATCTACTGCAGCAAATTCAAACAAAACATATCATGGTTTGTGCATCACACATTCGTGTCTCTTTCTCTCCCATTTATGGCAGTTTTTAGACCGACACGACTGCTCCATTAGTGAACCTGTAAACATAAACATCCTGCAACACTAAAACAAATGTAATAATTGTCATTCATATATGTGTATATATATATATATATGTATATATATATAAATATATATATATATATATGTATAAATATATGATCAGTGCGCTATTGGGAACAGCTAAGATCTTGAGGCGTGTGCTCAAACTCCCAGGTCTCTCGTAGGAGACCCGAGTTAGAGCAGAAATTACCACCCATACTGGGTATCCGGAGTGAGGAAACAATTATACATATATATGTATATGTGTATGTGAATGTGAATGTGTATGTGTATATGTATATGTATATGTATATATGTATATTTGTATATATATGTATATATGAACTATAAATTCCTAAGAATTATGATCTAGTACTACTAAAATTAGAGTGCTCAACAATATATCGGAGCAGCTATATACTATTAAATTATTTAAAAGCAATACTTATATTTTTTCTCAGCTAAAAAAAGATAAGTAATGCTTTTAAATAATTTATTAGTATTTCTTTATATATATATACACGTATATATACATGTATATATAGATGTATATATAAATATGTACGTATTTATATACGTATATATATTTTGTTTTCACATTTATCTACTGAAAGCTTCTAATTTGAGAGTTAGATAGATTGCGAGTGTAATTTTCAAAACGAAGAAACGTTAAACAAAAGCATAAATACACCAAGCCAACGATTCATAGCTTTGTTTCTGAGAGTTGAAGATGAGCATTGATCAATCGATTTTCCTCACTTTTAACAAGTGAGAAATGAACATAAATTCTAATCATGTAACCAATTTGCTAGCTAAAAATGCCAAATAAAATGTTAGAGCTAGGTGAAACGATTAAAAAGATATGCAAAAATGATCTGTGGCAGCAAAAATTTATATAATTTCTCTTAATAGTAGATGTATTCATGAGTACTAAACCTATTACCGTTACTTTAGAATATATGTATAGGATACTCAAAGTCAAAGATAAAATTACCTTCATTTTCCTATTTTCCTCTGCAGCATAACGCTGCTGACGCCTGTCAGCTTTAACCATAACCTTTCTGCCCAATCTTTGATTATCTGACGCTCAGAAATATCCTAGTCATTTTCGCTGAACTGAGCATTGTTACAATTCTGTTGTTTGTCAATAAAACGTGTCGGTGCAGTAATTCAGTACATTAATGGCGTCTATTAATTGACGTTTAATGTAAAATGATTATGTCGATGCATGTAGCTACTAGAATCTACTAGTATTCGATGCGCGTAACTGAATAGTCATAGAGTAATCTCCCTCACAACGAGAAACTTCGACATCGCAGACCACTCGTTTTACGAGCGATAACATTTGACATGACCTATATTAAAACTTAGTACTGATGATTGGCTGAAGAAGAGATCGTATATTTATTGTTTGTAGATTCTTTTTGCATGTATCACTCGTTACGACATGAATGAAGCACCCGCCGTATTTTGAGCTTTTTAAAAGATGGCCTCATTCAAACACGCATATCTCTGGACCGGGTTAGTTTACAAAGGCAGTATTGACATCAAATTCTAGCTGATGCTTTTGCCTTTTATTGGTCTTAATTTCATTAAATCTTTCTTTGGAACATTTTGTAAAGCATTTTCCCTAAGGTTTTGAGTTTATAGTGGTTTCAAATAGAGGTTAGACGTGCCTGTAGCACCTATAGAATGCATACTAACCCAAAGGCATCTCTATTTCAAGTCTTTAGTATCTCTATTCACCCTTTCACACTCAGTGGTCATTTCACCTGAATCATCTCACCACATAAGTGTCAGAAACAACATTGTCATTTTCAGATGCTGAGTCTTCATAATCCATAGGTTGGAATAAATATATTTCTACAGCTGGAATATAAATTATCATGATCCTTAGGTCAAACCTCCAATGTTTGCTTATTTGTCATTGTTAGTTTTCATAAATTTTCAATGTGAGTTTGTGAAAGAGTTTTTCATTTATTTGAATCGATTGAGTTAGCAATGCAAAAACATGTGTATATTTGGAAAAGCAAAGCTTATTGGCTGCTATTGAACTAATACAATAATTTCATGATTAAAACTGGAATATTTGTCAAAACCTTAGCACTTTTGTTCTTGTTCTGTTTATGTAAATCTAATAAGATTTTTTATGATGGGATAATAGTCAGAGAACTTCGGTAAAAAATTAAGCTTTGTGACAAACAATCAAAGTGTAAAAATGTTACTCTAATGTTTTCTTTTTGACAACCTTTTAGTTTTTTATAAAACAATGTTGAGACTTTCTGAATAATCAAATATAACATACTATTTGTTTTGTTATACAGAATATTTTCATAGCTTGAGATAAAGATCATGTTTTGTTCAGACTATTAAAGGAACTAACAGCAATTATTCACGTTACAACTAATTAAAACAACTTATTTTATGCTTTGGTATAATCTTGTTTGTAAAGTTTATCAAAATGCTACAATAAGCTAAAATTTGTTACAATAAGTGCTGTGTTCATCGCCTCGCTAAAAGCTTTAAGAACGTTTGCTCTGCACAGGAATAAAATATGAATATTTAGATTCCGGCTAATCACTATACCATCTGAACTACTCAACCACCTTTCCATATCTAGGAATATTTGTAAGAATTATTATTACCCATGACATTCTGTCAAGGTACAAGGGACTGCAAGTGTAGTAATAATAATGTAATTTTGAGACATCACTTTAGTTTCATGGTTCAAATGCTATTTTAATTCAGCATTCGTTAGTGCTCAAACACAATGAACCAGTAAAGCAAAATGTCTTAAAACCTTCTCTGGTTCTTAATTTTTGGTAGACATTTGTAGCTCTTTTATATAATCTTATAAATAGAAAAATTAATGAAAATTAAGTGATAGGTTAAAAATGTTTCTTACTGTATTGCGAAAAACCAAAGTAAAGGATATGAACATTTCGTGAGAGAAAGATTTGTTCATAATATTTCATTTGCAGCTTGGGCTCTCTGAAATCGCTGAAAAAGTTGTATATTTCTGGTAACCCTATCAAAGTGCTCCCCGGGTCTATCACTGCATTGAGTTCACTAGAAGAGCTGAACCTGTCATATTGCAAGATATGCCAACTCCCAGAGAGGTAAATATACACATAGTTTGTATGAACTCATTCCAAGAACAAATTTTACTACCTTTTGACGAGCAGCCATAATAACCTGCTGGTGATTAAACATTGAATATTATAAGTAGTTCACATTATTCTAAAACTTTGTTAAAATACAATCCAACTGTAGAAATTTTCCAAAACCTTTATAAAGTTTTATTATTTTTTCTGATCAGCACCTTTCTTAATCTAAAGTATTATATTATTACTATTATCAGTATAAAGTATTATATTATTACTATTATCAGTATAAAGTGTTAGTATTTTTATTACCATATTATTCAGATTACTTAAACCTTGAGTAGTCTGAACCAATTTTAACCTGTACTGAGTTTTCATCAAAACCGCTGTTAATGATTAAAAATTGACTTCTTTAAATTTATCAAGGGGCAGCTGGCAGCCACAAAAAATGCTAGATTTTTTTAAGAAGATTTAATTCTGTTTAGTTAATAATATTAAATATGGACAAGCTCACCATAAAACTTGCTGAAAGAAGCGGACAAAATTGATTTACTTTCCTACAGCAGCTGTACAACCTTTTTCTAAACTTCTGACAGCAATATTTAAACTCCTTCCAAATTTATCACACAGCTGAGTTCTCTATATGTAATAAGGATATAGTGGACCAACAGAACCCATTAATTAGTAATGAATTTGTTTGCCAACTCTCAAGGAAGCTAGAAAATTGATATGGATAGGAGATGACGGAAGATTTTAATGACAAAGTTCATTCAAACTACAATTTTAATGGATTGATAGATCCAAACACTAAATGTGAAATTGTTTGTTAGAATTCCGAATATATTTAAATAAATAATTATCTTAAACATTTTTATGGAGGCGCTAGTCAATAGTTGCCTGTATTGTATTTACATATACTGATATATAATACATATACCTTCACATGTAGAATATGTTTATTTTTCGGCTGACCTGAAAAAAACAAAAATATCATTATTAAAACACAGCTGTCTCTCAGCTAGAATGCTTTTAGCTCGAATGTAAATTACATCACACCACGCTTATGTTACATTTATTTATCATATGATTTTCAAAAGATGAGCGGATGGAATTTAAACGTGGTTCTTCAGCTTTTCAAATGTTTTTTCTTTCATTTTTCAGTTAAAGAAACTATTTGTGCTATTTTACTCTGTAAGTATTATCTGTAAAATCATATAAAACAATATTTTTAATTCACTTCAAACTAGTGATGTGCAGTAGCTTATGTACGTATTACAGTCAGTGAATAGTATGTTGTAGTGCACTGTATAATCTTATGTTATCTCATCATCTCTTGAAGTAAATGCACCATACAGTTTAACTAATGTTTATTTTTAATACCACCTAAGTTTAGTCAAGCAACCATAATAAAATATGAATCATTTTTAATATGAATGTCGAATGAAGTTATTATCTTGGTTGGCACAGAGTATGATTTCAGTTGCAGTTCACTCAGAACTACTGTTTTTGTGATAGTTTAAACCATAAAAATGTTGAAGCTCAGTTCTTAATTAAAATTTCAGCAGCCCTATTCAATAATGAATCTACTTGTATACCGTTAGACCACTGAGTAATCATGTCTCCTCTTTAAAATTTAACTAATAAATTATATTAAACTGGTAGATACATGTTATTTTACATACAATATTGTTTTAAAGTTGAATTTTTTAAGCTTTAAAAAGTATCACAGTATTTAAAATGTTCAGAATTATGTAAAACACTGTAAGAAAAAACATAGTTTGAAAGACCAACGAATAATGTATAAGCTCTAGAAAGTTAATATGTTGTGTAGTTTATGCTAGAGTAAATTATAATATGTATTTGTATTGCCTCTATCAGGTAGATACTAATTTACCTCTCTGTATCCATGTATTTTCTTATATACTTTCATTAATACAAGTGTGATGTAGTCCTGTATTATTGTACATAATGATGTATGAGCTCCATTAGTTCATATATTGTGTAGTTTATCCTAAAGTTAATTATAATATGTATTTGTATTGCCTCTATCAGAGAGATACCAGTTTACATCTACATATTCATGTGTTTTCTTATATACTTTCAATGGGTCTTTTAGCCCATGTGCGATGATTTTTAATCATATATTAAAGTTCTTTATGAAGAAATTTAGTAAAGTTTCTGGAGACGCGAATTGTTATATGGTGTATACAATATATCATACTGGTATTATAAAAATACAAAAGAAAGGAATGGAGGTGTTTTTGGCAATAACACACACAGTTTTAAAAATCGGAAAAGGTGGCTTAAATAATTATTATGCACGCTCACTTCAATTATTTTAACATTTAAACTTTTTAATAATCTGCAAATAATAATAATAATAAAACGCTTGCAAATGTTGCATGTCCTCAAACTATTTAGTATATAAGGTTAGGCAATGCAAGATGACAGAATATTTTTAATTATTTCCACAGAATAATTCAAAATAACTCTGAGGGAATCAGTCACTTTCAGTTAATACATTCACTCAACACATCTAAACAGAAAATGGGTGTTTAAACAGAGCCAACTTTGATGGCTAAATTATATGTGATGTTCTAAGATGTTGGTGGATTAGAAATAGCAAATGAAGATTTATTGGTTAAAATTAATTGAGACAGTATTTTAATAAATAGCTACATGAATAAAAATAAATGTTTTCTAGCTTTAAATTTGTGGTTGCTAGCCATATTCTTCCACACTGTTCATCTTCCAAAGCAATCAAAAACTGAGTCAATACTAAGTGAAAACAAGACTTTGAGTTTGTCTCACAATTATGTTTTTGTCACCAAACCATGAATTGATTATATTATATTGTCCTAAGGTTTCACTTCACCATGGAGTGGTTATACATTATACACACATTTGTAACCAAACTTTACAATAACCTAATAAATTAGACTTTTACCTTATGATAAATATAGAAAATTTTTCACATACATGTATGTGCTATGGCAGAGCGCAAAGGCAGTGGCCATAGTAATTGACTTCCTAGCAACCATGGTTGCTTGGCCAAAGCTTCCAGATACAGGGGAAGGCTCGGTCACCATATGGAAAATCAGGATGACCGAGGAGGCCGTACTGAAAGCCGGAAAATGAAACAAAGCAAAAACCTGATTGGGCATAAAAAAGAGAAAGTATGTAAAATGAGCATGACACGATCGTTTTAGGGGAGTTGTATGTACACACTCTCTGCATGTTTGCGTTTGGTTTATTGCCTATCTTACATATATGCTGATGTAAACTTATTTATTTAAATATACACACTTTTATACATCCTTTGAGTTTAACACTCAGTGTTATTGCTTGACTGTCTTGTTTTGAGTGAATGGAACTGACAGTTTACACTGCTGGCAGTAGTGAGATCAAGGATGCGGTTCCACAAAACGTGGTTTGAATGCAGGAGCATTCTTGATCCACTGCGAACCATGTGCCCGAGACAGCATCACAGCATTGCTTGAGTGAGTGGTGGAAAAATATTTCTCCGAACTCGGTAAGCTGCGTCACATGAGCAAAGCTGCTCCAGAGTTTGATGACCTTTTTTTAGTGGGAAAACAATTTCTTTGAAATCAGTAGTTCGGGTTCTGTGAGCAATGCTGCCCTTGATGTTGGTGGTTTTCCAGTAGAAGAGAGATTTTCCTGAGTTTGGTAAGCGGTGTTGCCTAAGCAGGGCTGCTCGGGGTTTAGCGAGTTTTTCTAAAGAAAATAAGGATAGCCAAAACTCGAGGAGCACAAACCAAGGTATGGGCTAGCTTGCTGAAGTCCTTGCACAAATGGCAATGGCCCTGTCATCCCCAAGATTTGCTCCATAAGTTCAATGCACCTCAATACTCAGGATCTGGGGATGTCAAAGGTTGACTCGCAACAAAATTCACATTACAGTTATTTTGTATGAAAAGATTCACCATGTCTTACTCTGTTGTGTTGTAGGTGCCAAATATGTGGAAATGTTTTGTTTGTTTGTTTGTTTATTTTCATCTATAATATAACCACAGTATTTCTAACACAGTGTTTCTAACAGTATAAAAGACAAGTGAAATAGGAAAAAAAAAAGTCACTCCAGGGAAGGTGATGATGAGGTCCCTGTGCGCAATAGCAAGGCTAATCAAGGCGTCGAACCTGAATGTGATTACAAGCTTTACAAAGCTCAAAAAATAGATTGAAATATGTTGGTTTCTCTGACGTAGTCATTACAGTTGGTTATGGTCTGGTCACATGATGCTCTCACGTGAGTTGAAAGGCCAATAAAAAGCTCATTAAAAAACTCATGGTAGCGCTAGTTTATGACAAACAATTCGGGTTTTACCGAAGACAGCATGTCCAATATAGATGCTCGCTACTTTACAGTTTTGTTTCGGCTTGATCTAATCAGCCAGTCGTAATCTGGTCATGTGACCCAATACTTCTCAAATGTTTCTGCAGCATTTTTTGATTATCACAGGTTATTAACAGACTCGTCATACATATCAGACAATGAAATGTACTCCTTCAAGTTAAGGTTAAAAAATTAAACAATTTTTTACGGTAAATTATAAGGTATCAGAGCTAAAAGTGACAATAAAATGACGATAAAATAGACGCGCAACATCAACAGACATAGTTTTATTGAATGCGTAAAGTATGTTTGTGAAAGCATTTCGCCGAATGAGGTTGCGTGAAAGTTTAAAAAGTAACCATCTTGTAACAACTACGTCCCATTTGAGCCGTTTTGAAAAGAGAATCCAAGCTATGGTGGTCTAGTGTGGCTGTGATTAACTGTTCGTTTTTGATCTTTTAAGAACTGGTCATCACATTCCCACTTGTTTTGCCTCTACAACACGACAGAGTAAGACATGGTGAATCTTTTGATCTCAAATGACTGTAATGCGAATTTTGTTGCAAGTCAACCTTTAAATATTTTTATCAGCCAGCTCCTGGAGGTAGCCAAATTCAATGCCTGAACCAAGGAAACTGCCTGCAACAATTCTAAAAGGGCTTAAAGGAAGAGTCAGAGAACTATGGAGAGGCCAATCACATGGAGGCCATCTTTGACGCATCTGGCAACAGGTTCGGCCTCTTACCAAGGCAGGCTTGCATTAAGCTGAGCACCTTGAGGTGGATCGTAGTAACCTCCCTTAAGTAGCATGTCTGCCAGATGGAGGACTGGTTCGAGCAGCATACATGGACCTTCTAAGACCACATTGGGCTAAAATGGCCAAGGAGTTATCTTGCAGCTTGTTAAACCATGCATACATGCAGAGAGTCTATTTGGCTATTCCCGAAGCTATTTAAGAAAACTTGTGCATGTTATGACGGAGTACCTGCAAATTGTTCCGAAGGTCAGAGGGGCCATAAATAAAGCCCAGGAGAAACGGCCATGACCATGCAGTCAGTCAGCTGGCGCTAAATGTGCAGCAGCTGCAACAGTAGAAGAGCTAGCTTTAGGAAAAAACAGGCAAGATGAAACCGGCCAGCCCTATGTCGGAGGCGCGTAGTAACAGCTGGTCTAAAGAAGCTAAGACTGAGGAAATTTTGAGAAGCTCCAATCCAAAAGTGCTGGCACAAAGATAGCGAGCAAAAGATGAAGTCTACCCCTGCCAGGTTGTAGAAAAGACCTCTACAATAACTCCTCTAAACTACTATCACACATTTGAGGATCTGGAGACGGAATCCTGCAAAGATGGATTCGACATGTCAGCATGCCCATGTGTGGTTGCATCAGGCCACCCAACGAGGAGCTCACTCGAGAACTAGTGAAGAAGAACTGACCAGTAAAGCGCCAGAAATTTGCCTATACTGCCGGACAAATGTGTTTTCAATTGCTTACCTCTACTGATCCCGTACATTAAGAGCCCGATCCATGAGTGTGAACACCTGAGTCACGTCTCGGGGGTGGTGAAGAGGAAACAAGTCTGATACGCCATTATGCTATTTTAATTCAGTGTTCGTTAGTGCTCAAACACAGTGAACAAGTAAAGCAAAATGTCTAAACCCTTCTATGGTTCTTACTTTTTGGTAGACATTTGTAGCTCTTTTATACGATTTTATAAATAGAAAAATTAATGAAAATTAAGTGATAGGTTTAAAAAAGTTTCTTATTGTATTGCGAAAAACCAAAGTTAAGGATATGAACATTTCGTGAGAGAAAAATCTGTTCATATTATTTTATTTTCAGCTTGGGCTCTTTGAAATTGCTGAGAAAGTTAAATTTTTCTGGTAATCCTATCAAAGTGATCCCCGGGTCTATCACTGCATTGAGGTCACTAGAAGAGCTGAATCTGTCATATTGCAAGATAAGCCAACTTCCAGAGTGGTAAATATACACATATTTTGTATGAACTCATTCCAATAACAAATTTTACTACCTCTTGATGAGCAGCCACGATAACTTGCTGGGTATTCAACATTGAATATCATAAGTGGATTACATTATTCTAAAACTTTGTTAAAATATAATTTAACTGTAGAAATTTTTAAAATCCTTTATAACGTTTTATTATTTTTCTGGATAGCACCTTTCCTAATCTAAATGATTATATTATTACTATTATCAGTATAAAGTGATAGTATTTTTGTTACCATATTATTCAGATTACTTAAACCTCGAGTAGTCTGAACCAATTTTAACCTGCACTGAGTTTTCATCAAAACCGCCATTAGCGATTAGATATGGACTTCTTTAAATTTATCAAGGAGTAGCTGGCAGCCACACAAAATGCTAGTTTTTGAAGAAGATTTAATTCTGTTTAGTAAATAATATTAAATATGGTAATGCTCACCATAAAACTTTCTGAAAGCAGCAAACAAAATTGGTTTACTTTCCTACAGCAGGGGTCCAACCTTTTTCTAAACTTCTGACAGCAATATTTAATCTCCTTCCAAACTCATCACACAGTTGAGTTCTCTATATTTACTAAGGATATAGTGGACCAACAGAACCCATTAATATCAGTAATGAATTTGTTTGCCAACTTTTAAGGAAGCTAGAAAATTGATATGGATAGAAAAGGACGGAAGATTTTATTGACAAAGTTCATTCAAACTACAATTTTAATGGATTGATAGATCCGAACACAAAATGTGAAATTGTCTGTTAGAATTCCGGCAAACTCTAAGCGCGCTGCTATCTCTAAATGTTTTCTGTTTTTAAATCAGCGAAATAATTACATTTTATGACCAGTGCATGCTGAAATGAAAATATTTTTAAACTGTTCACTTTTTTTAAATTACTTGATTGTGAGATGGGAGGACTAATAAAACCTTGTCATTCACGCAGAAAATTATACTTAAATAAATAAGTTTAATTATCTTAAACATTTTTATGGAGGCGATAATTAATAGTTGCCTGTATTGTATTGACATTTACTAATATATAATACATATACCTTCACATGTAGAATATATTTATTTTTCAGCTGACCTGAAAAAAAAACAAAAATATCATTATCAAAACACAGCTGTCTTAAAGGTAAATTAGCTTGAAGCTTGAAGGTAATTTACCTTCATAGCTTGAAGGTAAATTATGTCACACCACGCTTATGTTACATTTATTTATCCAATCATTTTCAAAAGATGACCGGATGGACTTTAAACGTGGTTCTTCAACTTTTCAAATGTTTTTTCTTTCATTTTTCTAAAGAAACTATTTGTGCTATTTCATTCTGTAAGTATTATCTGTGAAATCATATAAAACAATATTTTTATTTCACTCTAAACTAATGATGTGCATTAGCTTCTGTACGTATTACAGTCAATGCATAGTATGTTGAAGTGCACTGTATAATCTTATGTTATCTCATCATCTCTTGAAGTAAAAGCCCCATACAGTTTAACTAATGTTTATTTTTAATACCACCTAAGTTTAATCAAGCAACCATAATAAAATATGAATCAGTTTTAATATGAATGTCAAATGAAGTTATTATCTTGGTTGGCACAGAGTATGATTTCATTTGCAGTTCAATAGAAACTACTGTTTTTGTGATAGTTCAAACCATAGAAATTTTGAAGCTCAGTTCTTAACTAAATTGTCGGCAGTCCTATTTAATGATGACTCTACTTGTATACTGTTTGAGCACCGAAAATCTTGTCTCATCTTCTGAATTTAACTAATAAGTTATATTAAACTGGTAGATACATGTTAATTTACATACATAATTATTTTAAAATTTTATTTTTTAAGCTTTAAGAAGTATCACAGTATTCAACATGAAAAGCTTAATGTAAAAAACTGTCAAAAAGATATAGTATGAAAGACCGACGAATCATGTATAAGCTCTAGTAGTTCAGATGTTGTTTAGTTTATGCTAGAGTTTAAGATTAGCACCTACTATATACTTAAACGATCAATATTTTGTAAAACATTTTTTCCAAAAGTTTTGAGTTGATAAGGGTTTCAAATAGAGGTTAAGCGTGCCTGTAGCTCCTATAGAATGCATACTAAACCAAAGGCATTTCTATTGCAAGTTTTAATTATTTCTATTGAACCTTTCACACTTAATGGTCATTTCACCTTAATAATATTACTACATAACTGTCAGATGCAACACTGTCACTTTCAGATGCTGAGTCTTTATAATCCATAGGTTGGAGTAAATAAATTTCTACAGCCGGCATATAAATTATCATGATCCTTAAGTCAAACCTCCAATGTTTGCCTATGCTTGTCATTGTTAGTTTTTATAAATTTGCAACATGAGTTTGTGAAATAGTTTTTCATTTATTTGAGTCAATTGATTTAGCAATGCAAAAATATGTGTATATGTGGCATATCAAAGCTTATTGGCTGCTATTAAACTAATACAATAATTTCATGATTAAAGCAGGAAAATTTGTCAATACCTTAGCACTTTTGTTTTTGTTCTGTTTATGTACATCTATCAATATTTTTTATGATGTGATAATAGTCAGAGAACTTCGGTAAAAGTTTAAGCACTGTGACAAACAATCAAAGTGTAAACATATTACTCACATGTTTTCTTTTTGACAACCTTTAGTTTTTTCCATCGCCTCGCTAAAAGCTTTAGGAATGTTTGCTCCGCACAGGAAAAGAATTCGAATATTTAGATTCCTACTGATCACGATACCATCTGCACCACTCAACCACCTTGCCATATCTAAAAATATTTGTAGGAATTATTATTACACATGACAGTCTGTCAAGGTACAAGGGACTGCCAGTGTAGTAATAATAATATAATTCTGAGACATCACTTTAGTTTCATGGTTCAAATGCTATTTTAATTCAGCATTCGTTAGTGCTCAAACACAGTGAAGGAGTAAAGCATGTCTAAAACCTTCTATGGTTATAACTTTTTAGCAGACATTTGTAGCTCATTCATATGATCGTTTACATAGTAAATTTAATGCTAATGAATTGATAGGTTTAAGAGAGGTTCTTATTGTACAGTGAAAACCGAAGTTAAGGATGTGAACCATTCGTGAGAGATAAATCTGTTGATTATATAATATTTTATCTGTAGCTTGAGCTCTCTGACATCGCTGAGAAAGTTGGATGTCAATAGAAATCCTTTTGAAGGGCTCCCTGAGTCTATCACTGCATTGAGTTCATTAGAAAAGCTGGACCTGTCAGGTTGCGGCTTAAGCCAGCTCCCAGAGAGGTAAATATAAACATAGCTGATATCAACTACTGTGAACTTTTACTACCTATCGATGAGCAGCCATGATCACTTACTGGTGATTAAACATTGAATATCATAAGTAGGTTACTTTATTCTGAAACTTTGTTAAAATATAATCAAAGTGTAGCAATTTTCCAAAACCTTTATAAAGTTTTATTATTTTTCTGATCAGCACCTTTCTTAATCTAAAGTATTATATATTACTATTATCAGTATAAAGTATTATATATTACTATTATCAGTATAAAGTATTAGTATTATTACTATTATCAGTCTAAAGTATTAGTGTTGTTATTGCTGTATTATTCACTTTACTTAAACCTTAATTAGTCTGAACCAATTTTAACTTGAGTTTTCATCAAAACCGCCATTTGTGATTAAAGATGGACTTCTCTAAACTCATCAAACTGTAACTGGCAGCCACATAAAAGTGCTAAATTTTCTTACGAAGATTTAATTCTTGTTAGTTAATAATAATAAATATGTTAATGCTCACCGCAAAACGTGCTGGTACCAGCGAACAAAATTTGTTTACTTTCTTACATCAGTGGTCCAACCTTTTTCTAAACTTTCCAATATTTAATCTCCTTCCAAACCTATCACACATCACACACCTATCACCTTCTATACCTATCACACAGCTTATACCTTTATACATACTAAAGATAGAGTGGAACAACAAAACCTATTAATATTAAAAGAACTTATTAATATTAATAATAGATTTGTTTGCCAACTTTCAAGGAAGCTAGAAAATTTATATGGGTAGGAAATGACGGAGGATTTTAATGACAAAGTTCATTCAAACTACACTTTTGATGGATTAAAAAATCTGAACACTAAATGTGAAATTGTCTGTTAGAATTCTGGCAACCTCTAAGCACACTGTCATCTCTATATTTTGTCTGTTTCCAAAACAGTGAAATAATTACATTTTATGCCCAGTGCATGCTCAAATTAAAATCTTTTTGAACTATTCACTTTTCAAATTACTTGAATGTTGTATGGAGGACTGATAATACCTTGTAATTCATTCAAAAAATTATATGTAAATGAATGGATTATTATCTTAAACATTTTCATGGAGGCGCTAATTAATAATTGCCTGTATTGTAATGGCATTTACTGATATACAATACATATACTTTCACATGTAAAGTATATTTATTTTTTGCTGACCTGAAAAAAAAATATCATTATCAAAACACAGCTGTCTCTCAGCTAGAACACTTTTGGCTTGAAGGTAAATTATAACACACTATGCTTATGTTGCATGTATTTATCCAATGATTTTCAAAAGACGACCGGACGGAATTTAATTGTGGTTCTTCAACTTTTCAAATGTTTTTTCGGCTATTTTTCAGTTCAAAAACTATTTGTGATACTTTACTTTGTAATTTTTGTCTTTTAAATCATATAAAACAGTAGTTTTATTTCACCTTAAACTAATGATGTGCAGTAGCCTCTGTAAGCATTGAAATCAATGCATAGTATGTTGGAGTGCCCTTTATAATGTTATGTTATCTTATCACCTCATTAAGTGTATACCCAATACAGTTTCACTAATGTTTAATTTTTAATAACACCTAAATTTAGTCAAGCAACCATAATAAAATATGTGTCAGTTTTAATATGAATGTGGAATGAAGTTAGGATCTCGGTTGGCACAGAGTATATGATTTCAATTATAGTTCACTTAAAACTACTGTTTTTGTGATGAGTCAAAACCATAAAAATGTTGAAGCTCAGTTCTTAACTAAAATTTCAGCAACCATATTTAATATTGACTCTACTTGTATAATGTTAAACCACCGAATATTTTTATCTCATCATTCGAATTTGACCAATAAATCATGTTAACCTGGTGGATACATGTTATTTTACACAAAATATTGTTTTAAAATTGAATTTTATAAGATTTAAGAAGTATCACAGTATTTAAAATAAAAATAATAATGTAAAAGACTCTCAGAAAAATATAGTATGAGAGACCAACAAATGATGTATAAGCTCTAGAAAGTTCATATGTTGTGTAGTTTATGCTTGAGTAAATTATAATATGTATTTTTATTGTTTCTATCAGGTTGATACTTATTTACCTCTACATATCCATGTATTTTGTTATATACTTTCAATGGGTCTTTTAGCCCATGTGTGATTATATCTGATCATATATTAAAGTTATTTATGAAGACATTTACATGAACCAACAAAAATAAATACATTACTGCAAACTTCATAAAACTCACGCAACTCATTGTGATGATTCTAACACCTTGTATTCAAGTAGCTTATTTGTATCAGTAACTACTGTACCTCAGGAGTTTTTGGGACTTGAACATTTGATTTATTTGTACTCATATCTCTACTGATGAGTTTCCAGTATTTGTATTCAATTAAACATTCCCATATAGTAGTGTACAAATAATTGCGTTCTTTGCATCATTAACAAGGTTTTTGGAGACAGATTCTTATATGATGTATACAATGTATAATAATTGTAATATAAAAATATAAAATATATATACAATATATTACAAACGGTTTTACAAATTGGAAAAGGTTGCCTAAATAATTATTATACACACTCATTTCAGTTATTTTAACATTTAAAATGTTAATTTTTTGCAAATAACAATTTTGTCAAAAGTATTACATGGGCTCAAATTATTTAGTTTTTTAACTCTTACCTTATAAACTAAGTTTACTGGGCAAAATGATAGATTCACTAGGCAATATATGTTGCTATATTGGAGCAAATACGCTATGCTTTCCTTTACTGCACAATATGTTGGCTTAACGTCACAGAGAGTGTAGGTCTTATTCCAACGATTACTCAAATTATCAATTGGCAATGTGCCAGGCTAATAGAAATCGGCAGGCATCTCTCATTACCTCTCATTGTTTATAAACTAACTTGCTGATTTTTATTGCTCGGGTAACACCAGGTAGCAATACTAAAAAAAAACTTGTTAAAGCAGACTGTCATGAGAATAGATGGGTAGTCAAATAATATTTTAATTGGCTCATACTATTCTTCAAAAATAAAAAAGTGAAGACTTACTAAGCTAGTTTCTCAGCTTGTTATGTCATAGGCTTATCATCTTCATTGAGTTTTAGCTGGTTTCAATACATGTATATGAATATTCCAATACCAATTTTTCAGTCTTACTACAGCTCATAGACCTACTAACTATACTATAGTTAATACGTCTATGCTACAACTATTCAAACCTTATTACTGCTCATAGACCTACTAACTATACTATAGTTAATAGATCTATGATACAACTATTCAAACCTTTCTACAGCTCAGGGACCTACTAACTACACTATAGTTAATAGGTCTATGCTACAACTATTCAAACCTTATTACTGCTCATAGACCTACTAACTATACTATAGTTAATAGATCTATGATACAACTATTCAAACCTTACTAGAGCTCAGGGACCTACTAACTACACTATAGTTAATAGGTCTATGCTACAACTATTCAAACCTTACTACAGCTCATAGACCTACTAACTATACTATAGTTAATAGGTCTATGATACAACTATTCAAACCTTACTACTGCTCAGGGACCTACTAACTACACTATAGTTAATAGGTCTATGATACAGCTATTCAAACCTGCTTCACTCAAACAGCACCCTGATTACAGTGTAGGTTGTGAGAGTGTATATTTCGATACTTTGCTACAGCTGCCAAGCCAATCTATTAACTTTGCCAGAACACCACCTTGTTTAGTATTTGAGCTATCAAATCTTTAGTTATATCATCTGATTTCCTTGGCATGTGTTTTTTGTTGCTAGCTCAAATAGATTTATGACTTTCATTACCTTTTTTAGGAGTCTGGCAGGAAAACGATTAAATTCAGCAGTAAACATTATTTTGCATTGAAAATATTTTGTGAAAAAGTTAAGTCTTTATTTGTATATAAGGTGCAGTCATAAATGACGCTAGATTTTCACTTGTCACACAAAAACACTAGCAGTTTTTGATATTAACGATATGTTAGTTTCTAACACTAGTTACAGCATAAATAAAGTTATTAATACTATAGCCCTTATGACCTCCTTCTATTGCTTTATTTTTTGTTCGTTTCCATAAGTGGAAATGCAGCAAACTTTTATGTAGCTCTTCCTATGATTTTGGATAAGTGGGCCAGGTAAAACCTTTTGTACTTCTGTGCTAGACTAGCCATTTCTCAGGTTTTTGTCCAGCTGGTCTTCTAGTGATCAAGCTGGCTTATACAATTTTCCTCCATTGATACTTAGGAAGTGTAGTCGTTTGGGTGGGAGCACATGCTCCATATTGCAATTATGACACCTCATGTTACAGTTTCTTTCTCCGCCAAACCGGAGTTCTAGTCAGAAGCTACCTCCTTGGCTGCACTTCAGAGTTGGTGCACACATGTAAATCTTACCCAACTGTTATTATTGTTGCTGCTCTCTTTTAATTATGTGACTAGCTGGAATACATCTTAAGACTTTGTTGAAGGTCCGTTAGGCTTCGGGTTCAACAACTTCCAGCTGGTCTTTTGGGTTTTGTTGTAATTTTTCCGCTGGATAGGTTCCATATAGTTAGCTTTGTATGAGTGTTCTCCACATTTTGTTTATGTTGTGTTTTTTGATCTGCATAAATGTTTATATGCGCAAGGAAAACATTAGCTGCAAAACATGGTAGGATATGGTGGTGGCCTCTTTTGTTACTTTTAATATAACTGCATATACCATATCAGTCTATCCGGTGGTTCAAGCTTGCCACCACCTTTCCCACATTTTCTGGGATGAAGTACCTAATGAACCGATATGCCCTATCCTAACTGTTTTCTTGTATTGTTTAAACATCCACATGTTTTTATTCCCATCTAAAGCTTTCGACTGATGGTATTTTGAATTTGGATCTTTCGAGGCTCGGGGTTGCACAAAAAGACATTGTAGGTTCTTACTCATGATGGCTGTTCTGACATGCATCGATCTTTTGCTTAGGAGACCGGAAAGCCATGCTTTCCAGGTAGTCAATTCCTTTTAAAGTGAGGGAGCACAAAGTGTCCTAGCCAGTGGACCTTCCTTTTAGTTAAGCCCAGTTTAACTTGAAGCCAAAGTAGCTGGAACATATTTTTTCGACACGACCAGTGAACTTTTTGTCTGATATTCAGTGAGCAGCTAGTGATAGGTCTGCTGATTAATTTAATCAATATCGTTAGAATCCAGCTTATTTTTATGAAAACCAGATCTTATTGATTCATCTGATGCGAAAGCTGAGTAATTATAAATAAACTAACGCGCTGTTCAAAATTCGATGTATCGGCTTCCAGCCACAAATAGGAGATAACCCGAGCCGATACACTGGCTTGCGGTAGTGAAAGAGTTAATGTCTAGTTTATGTGAGTAGTTTATCTTCCAGTCAATATTCATTCATCAATTAACAAATTAATAAACACAGTCACACAAGGTTTCAACATCTCCCAATATATAACAGTCTAAACACTTTTAAATATGCAAAATTGAGATAAAGTACCAGAATATTCTCAGCTATCATTCATTGCCCTAAATGATTATATTATATCTACAATATTTAATAACACATCATATAATGAACAAAGAAAATTAAGTCATTTATCTGAGCAGAACTTTATAATTTATATGATGTAGAATATAATTTAGTTTTCTGTTGCGAAACCTAATAGAATTGGTTCATACCAGGATAAATAAATCCTTTTGGCATACCAAACTTTGTGTCAGCAGCATTTACCCACGTTTTTATGCAGAGAAACCATATTAAAAAGAAAAACTGCTCTGATAAAGTTTCTGATTGAAGCTTGGCTTAACGTTCAGCATTTTTTCAATTGAAAAGGGTTCATAAAAGTACAAATAGATAGCACAAAAACATTGAGACAAATTAAGCAAATGTGTACATCTCTTATTATCATATAATTTACCTATAGTTAAATTCCTACCTACTCGTCTAATTATTCAATTTTGTAATACCTGGCAAAAACGAGTGAAAAGATTTCACTTGAAAAACAAACATTTTTAACATAATGTTTGTTAATTGGCCTAATGGTTTTCAAAAAGCTTCACAGTTTAACCCATTTAACCCTGGCCATTTTTGTCAATGTGTGTCAGTAACTCTGCGCAATTTAATCAAAGTCTTTTAACTTTTATTCAATATATCTAAATGTGCTCATAATAAAATGATTGTAGGTAAAACTTGAATTAAAACCCCAGCAAATTTCATCAAACAGAATTAAACAGTATTTCACCAAAATTCGGGCTAAAACTATAAAGATTTCTATGATTTTAAAAACTCGTAAAAAATGTTTAAAGTATAGTAGTATCATATTCATCGAACACATGTTAACTAACATTTTTTTATTCAAAATATACTGGAAAATTATAGGCAATATCATAAAACTGTTTATTTGCATCACAATCATTTATTACCTACCAACGAACAGGCGGTCTCGAATTTTCCGCGTTATCGTCATAATAAAGATTTGTTATTATAATGAAGGAAGTAGATAGAGATATTTGAAAACTGTTACAAATGGAAGAGAAATTTTTGGTCTAACATTATGTGCAAATATTAATTTGATTGGTTTACGCTGTTACTTAGAAACAGCTTTTGTAAACAAAGCCAAGTAAATGCCGGATGTTCGGGCGTTAGGGAATTTGACACACCCTAGGTGATGCCGGAAAACCTGCTGTTAGTGTTCAAAAAGTTAAAACTTGATAGTATATTTAAACAGTTTTAATTATATGTAAAACACCAAAAATCAAAAATGCCAAAAACTGATGAATGATATGTAAGCTATTATATATTAGCTAGAAGTTTGATCAGTTGAAGCGAGAGTAAATTAAACCATATATAATTATTACCAACTCGACCTTTGCTTCTTACATTTTGTAAACCCATGTTACTTGTCTCAAATCAATATAATGATATTTTAGTTAATATTCTTAATATTCAGTAAATTTTACCAGCAACTGGATGAAATGATTGCTATGTTGTGCTACAGTAAGTCATTTGGCTAGCAAGCTATGATTTATATTCTTGTTAAATGTTAATTTTTGTACGAATAAACATGTACAACTTGGATTTCATGACTACAAGTAGTAGTTAGAGATATAAAATTCAGCATGTCGAGTAGGAATTTCTTGTGTAATGTTACTCATTTGAAGTTTCCATAAGAAATATCTAAGTGCTATTAACCGTCATTCTTAAAGTAAAAATTTGTGTTGAATTTATACCCTCCAAAGTTACATGTAGGCCTACTTCATAACTGTTAGTGTTTTTGACTGAATATATGAATGAATACTTTCGTTTTTTGTTTAAAGTATTTCTGATAAAAATCAATGTAAATCGATTTTTATAGCTCAGTAACAACTGTTACAATTCAAAATGTGCTGTTAGAATCTAAAAAAAATGATATTTAAAAAAAAAATAAGTAAACATTATTAATTGTATCAAAACAGTAATTATTGGAAAAAAGGTACAACATAGCATCTATTTAGTTTAATGCACATGCATAGTCTTAAAATTGTTTTTCATCTACAAATTTCGGCTCCGTGTGACCAATAGGTCACAACGTGTGACCAATACACTCCGTGTGACCAATATACCATGTGCCGTATAACCTTGTAAAACTTCTAATTGAACTGCCTCGGAGTGTTGCTCTTAACGAATCCCAGGTAAAGTAAGGTAATATTTGCATAAACTTCAAGAAAAATTGGCAAAATTGATTGTGGGTAAAACGCTCAAAAGAAAAAGATGTCTTTTCTTTTGAATATTTCAACAATGATCCAGTTTTGCCAATGTCAATTTAAAAAAACGTCCTGGCAATAACATCACCTCAAACAACAAACCAATCACAAGTGATAGAAAAATCTCTAAACTTTTTGATAAAAAGGTTTTAAACTTTACATTAGAAGCATTTAATTTGAAACAAGCTTTATGCGCTTTTGATTTATATTATAGTTTGTATTTGTACATGTATCTACTAATAAACAAGTAAATACATGAACTTGTGAGAGTGCTCTGGTAACATTAACGCTCTGTTAACTCGAACACTTTCGCTTGGTCCCGTGAAGTTCGAGTTATCCATGTTTGACCGTATGTATATATATATATATATATATATATATATATATATATATATTTATAGACTGATGAAGAAGAAGGTTGCAAATCACTAGAAGAGAGTGCTCAATATTAAAATAGAGCATTTATATAAAATATATTAAGAACTGAAAGCTTTTAAAACATTATACTACTTAAAGTTTCATGGTTGTTACCATTCATCGGGCAAAATTAAGATGATTTGAAACTCATATGACTGTACGCAAAAACACGTCGAGTAGCTTAACGATAAAGGCCAGCTACATATAATACAACAACTTAATTGGTTTGTGTCACAGCATTGCTAATTAAGTGCTTATTTGAATGCGTGTAGTTTGACACAAGCTCGTTTCTTGAGTTTAAGCTTGCAAGCTCAAGTTTGTATAGAATGAAGTACTTGTTCCAAATACACAAATTACAGCGTTTACTGGTCTTTTTGTAACTACTCACTTTTTTCAATACTCTCCACTAGACGAACATGCATTTCGCCAAATGCATGTTTGTCTAGGTGGTTTATTAAGGCCATACTCATCACATAGACTTCTATACACAATACCTGTGACATGATTGTGCCGCTCAGTGTATGCGTTCCCTGCTAGCTGCCTGCATCTACGGATGAAGTGTTGGATGGTCTCAGGTGCATCTTTGCACAGTCTGCATCTAGGATCGTCTCTAGTGTGATCGATTTTCGTTTGGAGTTGCCTTGTTGGGAGCACTTGCTCCTGGGCTGCCATGATTAGCGACTCTGTGTTGGCCGTTAGCTTTCCTTTGTTCAGCCACATATATGTCTGGTGAAGATCGTCAACCTTAGATATTTGTTGGTGGTAAGCACCAAGAAGATGTTTCGTGTGCCAGTCAATTTCCTCATCATCAGGGCGTAGGTCCATTGTAAGAGCAGCCGATTGAAATTCAGCTAGCAGCTTATCTGAGATGACCATGGAGGCTGCATATGCTTTGATGCTTTGCTCCTCCTCTTTCATTGTTTGCTGTACACTTTTGAGTCCCCTACCGCCATCTTTCCTATCAAGATACAATCTAGTAGTATCAGATTTTGGGTGGAGTGCTCCATGCATGGTCAGCAGTTTACAAGTTGCTATATCTGTTTCTTTGATGGCTTCCTCAGTCCACTTTATTATGCCTGCTGGATATCTTATTACTGGCAGTGCATAGGTATTTATTGCCATGATTTGGTTCTTGGCATTGAGCTGGCTCCGTAACACCTGCCGAAGGCGTTTCTTGTATTCGGTAATGGCTTTGTGACGTACCTCGGCTTCGTGGTTGATGTTGCTTTGCATAATCCCCAAGTACTTGTACCCTTCTTCTATATCTTTGACGATACCATTTTGGCATTCTTAGGCCATTTGTGAGCATAGAATGGCCTTTCCTAAGAATTAGCCTTCCACATTTCTCAATACCGAAGGCCATTCCGATGTCCTTGCTGTATACCTGAGTGAGGTGTATTAGCAAATCAATGTCCCTTTCTTTGTTAGCGTACAGCTTGATGTTATCTGTGTAGAAGAGCATATATATATATATATATATATATATATATATATATATATATATATATATATATATATATATATATATATATATATATATGGGATTTGTGTCCCTTGCTTAAGCTCTGAGCTGCACTGTTGAGGCTTCAATAGCCGAAACAGTACTGTCTGTGGCATGAGTATATATATATATATATATATATATATATATATATATATATATATATATATTAACTAAAAGCAAGTGCAAAAGCATATAAAAAGAGAACTCTACACTAAAAGCCCAGAAGATTATTAGTGGAGTATGAAATATTTGAAAAATTATTGCGAAAAACGTAAACTTTTAGTATTTGCGTTACAAATTTGTTTCGTGCGAAGCACTCCTCAGGCGCAATTGTACAATTGCGCCTGAGGAGTGCTTCGCACGAAACAAATTTGTAACACG
Organism: Watersipora subatra; assembly: GCF_963576615.1. Taxonomy (NCBI): domain Eukaryota; kingdom Metazoa; phylum Bryozoa; class Gymnolaemata; order Cheilostomatida; family Watersiporidae; genus Watersipora; species Watersipora subatra. The sequence continues at coordinate 24,611,152 of NC_088710.1, forward strand.
AATACTAAAAGTTTACTTTTTTCGCAATAATTTTTCAAATATATATATATATGCTCAATCAACTGGGTTCACCAAAATTTTGCTGAGTGAATTTCTGTATAAAAATGTGCAACTTAAGTTAAAATATTTTTAGCAGCACTATAACACAATTAATGACATTCTTGAGCACCTTCAGCCATTTATATAATGAAGGAATTTGCAACAATCGTGTTATATTTAATTATAATAATGCACAAAGATTTAAAATAATGCACTGCGTAGTTTAATCTAAGGTGATATGCTGCTATTTATGTTGGTGACACTGCCTTTGGATGTATCAAAAACTCTTACCAAAATTTGTTTGTAGCTCAAAAATCAGTATCAAAACTATATTTTAGATGCCACAGTCTTCAGATGCTGAGAGATTTGGTATTGTCTTCCAACTACATTCAGTCTCTCCCATTCTGGATTTACAAACTAGAAAGGCTAGTGAAACTGGATCTGAGGAAAAACACAAAGCTCGAAAAAATAGAGAGTGCTGTCTTAGAGATGAAGAGTCTTGTTCATCTTGATTGTAGAGAGTGTAACAACTTGAAGGTGCCTCCATACAGTGTTTGTAAGCAAGGAATATATGCTATCAGAAAGTTCTTTGTTGATCTTGCTGATGAAAAGCCAGTAAAGTTGGTAGAAGTGCCCGTAGCTGTTATTGGAAACACGCTGTCTGGCAAAACAAGCTTATTTAGAACATTGAAAACTGGCAAACGTGTGCTGACACACCGTGATAGAAGCTCTAAAAAAGATGAGACAACCAGAGTATTTCAAGTAGAAGATTTGCCTCTTGAGGCCACCGAAGTCAAGCTTCTTGATTATGGTGGTAATCAAGTTTACCATCTTGCATACCAAATTCTCAGCAAAGAGCGATGTATTCCAATGATAGTAGTGGATTTGGCGAATTTCACGAAAAATGTGCAAAATAATGGGAAAGAAGAAGCATGTGAAATGGTATGTTTCAATTGGCTATCTCATCTCTATCTAGCCTGCCCGAGCCTCGGCCCACCAATTCTTGTTCTCACTCACATAGATGAGCTGACAAGTGCTCAGAGGAGTGAAGCACGAGGAGACCTTCTCATCGCAGCTGAGTCAATACGAGAGAAATTGCTGGAAGATGAAAAGCAACTTGAAACACTCTTTCCAAAGATGTTGACCGTGGTTGAGCATCTGTCTAACACAAATCTGCCATTGTTTGATGAAGGAGAGATTTTTGAGTTTGGAAATGATCTAGAAGAGACATCTAACATAGAACTTCTTAAAAAAAAGCTCAATGAAAGATGTAAAGAGCATATTGTGGAACTACCCCAACTATGGAATTCTGTGGAGCGTTTCATTCAACAGTTCTCTGAACAGCCGTATGTGGAAGTTTCAACAGTGCTTGAAAACTTTCCAAATGATGATCCACTGATTATCCTGCGTTACATGCACAATGCCGGTCGGGTGTTTTTCTTTGAAAAGATTGAAGGCCTATCATGTATCATTCTTCATAGGTTTAGTGAGATCACCTCCCTAATAAATCTGCTTTTCCATCATTCTTCACAAGAACAGTGGGACAGTCATCTTTCCAAGTTTCAAGTTTTCCCTCATCATGGTAGAGAAATTAGCAAGTTTGAATACGAACAACTGGTACAACGACTGTTGTATGATGGTGTCTTGGCAGAAGCTCTTCTGAAAAACCTTCTCAAGGATTCGGCATTCTCATTTGCTGTTTCACTGGAGCTTTTACGCTCTTTTTTGATGATTCATGGTCCAATTCAAGAGTCACTACATGCTGAATATTTGATTCCAGCTTTGGCTTTGAAATCTCCAGGAGTCTTGTTCAAGACCAAAAACAAACTTCAACTAAGGTTAGACATCATTATTGGAGGTTTGTCTATACCAGAGTATGTTCATCAGCAAATGTCTGTAGCAGTTCTCAATCTTCTCCAAAACCATTGTCATGAAACTTCTGCACAAAAGAATGGAGTCGACATTGCGCATGGAGACAGTGTCACAAGTGTGGTACATGATTTGCAGAATAGGCTTGTCGCGGTGAAAGTTTCAACTACTACTAAAGAGCTTAGCGAGTCGTGGAAGTGCCTTATTCAGGTAACAGAAGCCATCATTTGTCAATTGTTTCAGTCATGGAAGGCTTGTCGTGTAACTATTCGTACCTACTGCTCCCACTGCCTCTTCATTGGCAGTCCAGAACCTGACATTCAGGTTAATCCCCCTTGGCTTCACATCTACTATGGACTAAGTGAAGGGAAACCTGAGATCAAGGTTACAAATCAATCCGGAATGAAACCAGCCATTTGCAAAAAACGTTCCTCAGCTCCAGCAAAAGTTCTATTGCCTTTGAGGCTACCTTGTAAGTTATTTTTACATTTTAGGTTTCCACAATTATCAAGCATTTTGATTAATTCACATTTAATAAACGAATAAAGTCTTTTTCATTTATATTTGGTACTCCAGTTATTGACTGACAGACATTATTACTAATGGGAGTTGCTAGTTGTAGTATCTTTTTAAGGAGAAACTGGTTTTCTTTTTGCATTCTTATAAGATGGATTCTCAGTAAGTTTCATTTCTAAATTTCAGGCTTTCAACTCACTGACAATGATACCGCAATGCTTAATGAATATCTTTCCAACTTGGAACCCTGCCAAGCCAGATATGAAGAAGGTGAGCACTTGCTTAGGCAACATGTATTCAAAACAGTTTGTTCATCTACATATTTTGTAAGTATTCAAATACTAAATATGCATTTTAGCAAAAAAAACAAATTGAACCATTTATTAACCAATTATTAATAATTGTATTTGTTGTCAGTCTATTATCAAGATAGTTGAAGGTACTTTGCCATAAAATGGTAAATCCCAAAAATTAATTTTGCTGAATTTCAACTGTAGCTCATCAGAGTGATGATGAAGGAGTGTCTCCTGTGCAAATATCAACAGGAGATGATGAGAGTGAAGTATCTGATAGTGAAGAAAGTTATTGTGACGAGACTTCCTCTCCCTTAATCAGCATGAGACTGGTTCCTGTTCGAGAGAAAAAAATTAAAGATCTCTACACAAACAAGGACAAGGTATTTACTTGAAGTAGAAAATATATCGTAAGATATTTGTAACTGAATAGAGGGATTTATCAAAAGAAATGTTTTTTGCAAAAAACTAAATGGCTTAAGTTTAACATTGTTAAATTATGCCCAGGTAGTTTGTATGACTACAAACCATACTCTTTATGGCTGTCAATGTTTTGAATGGATAGAAAATCTTATTGCTTTATTAACGCTTCAAGACTGAGCTCATTTCGTTCAACAATCTACACACTATTACTAACCTTGTCTAGCTCTACAGAATACCAGAACAGCTCTAAGAAACCTGCTTATGTTTTATCGAAGGGAAAGTGATCCTCCAAAGAACGCCTAAACTTGACAACAATCTCGGTCTGACATGTAGTAGTTGGTTGTTTTTAATTAGGATTTCCAAATACAAATATAGCTAGTATTTTCTAAAGTTTGGTCATATGTAAACCTTCGTAGCAATTTGATTTTATAATCAGATTTCTGAAGTAACTTCTTATTACACATCTTCTTTAATACTTAATTGGTATTTAGGTATATCGGATGAGCAAGGAAAGAAGAGGAAGAGCCCTTATTTTAAACAACAAAACATTCCAACCAGGCACAAAGCATGACACAAGGCATGGCTCTGATATAGACTATGCTAACCTTGAGAGGCTGTTGAAAGATCTAAAGTTTGATGTTGCCAAAACCCAAGCAGAACTTACCGACTTGAGCTTTGAGGTAGTAGATAATTCTGACTGAATATCAATATCTAAACAATCATCTATTGTCAATCATTTGATAAGTATCTGTACTAGCTGTCGTCTCACACAAACCTTAAAGGTTGACTTGCAGTAAAATTTACATTACAGTTATTTGGTATCAAATATTCACCATATCTTACTCTGTTCTGTTGTAGGTGAAAAAAACGTGGAAATGCAATTACAAGCTCTTAAAAGCTAAAAAACAAACAGTTGATCGCAACATAAACCGCCATAAATCGGAATCAGTTTATTTCTCTGACGTAGTCATTACATTTAGTTATTGTTATGTCACTTGATGTTCTCATGTAAATTGAAAGGCCAATAAATGACTCAGTGTGAAACTTTTCGTAGCATTAGTTTATGACAAACACTTTGGGTTTTATCAAAGACCGCGCATCCGATATGGATGCTCGCTACTTGACAGTTTTGCTTCGGCTTGGTCTGATCGTCTAGTCGTAATCTGATCATGTGACCCATACTTCGCGAATAAATTCTGCTGCATTTTCCAATTCTCACAGTTGACCAACAGGCTGGTCATGTTTATCAGACAATTATATGTACTCCTTTAGGCTAAGGTTTAAAAATTAAACAAGTTTTCCTGGTACGTTATAAGATATCAGTGCTGAAAGTGACAGCATTACAGCGACAATAAAATAGATACGTAAAAACAATAGACTTAGTTTTGTAGAATGCGTTAAGTATATTTGTGAAAATATTTTGACGAATGAAGTTGCGTGAAAGTGTAAACAGAAGCCATATTGTACAACTACAACCCATTTAAGCCGTTTTTGGAAAGATATTCTAATTTACGGCGGTTTGCGATGGCTGCGAGTAACTCTTTGTTTTTTAGCTTTTAAGAGCTTGCAATCACATTTTTACATATTTTGCACCTATAACAACAAAGAGTAAGACATGGTAAATCTTTTGATATTAAATAACTGTAATGTGAATTTTTTTTCAAGTCAACCTGTAAGTTTTTATACAAACTGTTCAACTGTGTACTAGACACGCAACAAATACTTTAATTATTTAACATTTGAACAGTTTCATTATAAATGTATTACTACGTCTCTGTTATAATTGCAAATACATTTGACAACATGTGATAAATAGTTTCAACCAGGAGTTTCTTTAGAAAATTGTCTTGTTCAATCATCCACAATAGAATTTGATACTTTGTACCAGAATCTAAATATATATCGCCTTCAGTACAATATTGCTTACAGATTGGTTACAATGTTGGGTTTCTGTGCCAGTTTGAGTATTTTTGGATTCAAAAGTTTTTTTAATTTCTTAAATAAAATGAAAAGCTAATGAATACTTTCATTTACAATTGTCTCTTTGCTAAACCTTTTACAGGAAATACTGAAAGAGATACATGAGGAAACAAGCAGGAACGAGCACTACAGACTTGGAATGTTTTTACTTGTCATCATGAGCCATGGAACTGATGGTGAAATGCTGATAGACCACCATGGGAAACCTTTTTCATTGGTTTCTATCAGAGACAACTTGTCTCCAAGGAGATTTCCTGCAATGGCTGGTAAACCTAAGCTCATCATTGTCCAGGCGTGCTCTGGAGGTGAGGAAATAAGATGTACTTTCTTTCAACAAATATAATACTACACCCAGCTTCTTAGGACTTTGCCAACATTTCAAAGATGATTACAAATTAAATGGTTTACCAACTTTTAGGGTTATCCTTTTATTTTTTAAATTTTATGATTTTGTTCTAACAAAATTTAATATACGTTTTTGACAGTGGTAATGTTATTACATCCTTTAATATAATGTTTTACAAATGGCCTCATTTCATTTAAAACTTACTGTGATAGCTTGTGTCAAGGTCAACTGGTAGTTTAGTAATTATATAATTTGTTCCTATCTACTGAAACAATCATATGTTTAGATTCACAATCATGAGAGATGGTGTGCAAGTTAGACTTTAATGATTATTTCTTGAGTATAAATTCATTGAGTGTTTAATTATTCAAGTTATTGATAGGCTTATCCAGATATAAGGGGACAACTCTTAATCACAATTAGGTGTTTACAAAATAATCTGCTCTCATTTTAGTAATGGGATTATCGATGTAAATTGTTCAGTGGAAAAGGCGAGACTTGTTCCATTATAGTTGGCCACTAAAGTTAATAAGTGTTAGTAAATGTGGAGCAGTTCAACCTCTGTAGTGCGTTATTTTAATTCGAGTCTAAAATCTCTAACTAGGTGTAAAATGTACTTTTTGTGCACTCATGAGTCGTTGTACATGTATTGGTAGACTTAGAGTTGGTAAGCATTATATTTGGTTTATTTTCAGTACAAGCCAAAGCCTATCAACTGAATGTAATGGGCACAGTTTGTGAATCATCCATTATCGCAAGAGCAAACAACTCTAAACCCCAGCACCGCTAATTTTTTTATGTTCAAAATGCAAAATGCCCAACAATAATAGTATTTAACTTAATTTTTGTGTCATAGTGCAGCTTGCAGTAGCTTGCATGCCAATATTTAGCTAATTGTTTAAATATTTTAGGTTAAGTCATGCGTCATGCAGCCATCTACCATAAGTTTAAATTTGGGTGTTTAGCTGTTCAAATTTGGATCAAGAAAAGTTTTGTAAAAATTAGCAGAAATCCATGAATTTGTTTTTACTGATCAAAACAAAAACATGAGTTCAATAATTTGATTTTTGTTTTGAAAATATCGTTAAAACTTAATTGAACGAGTTAATATACTTTAAACCTACAAGGAAAATTTTTTCAACAAACACTTTATCATCAGCCTCTAGCAATCCAAGTGAACTTGGATTTTTTGAGAAACTTTACAGCTAAAAATATTTCTGTGAACATTTTCAGCTGAAGATACAAAACTGCTACATGTAGCTTTGGTTTCTACATTTTAGTGATCAGCCGAATTCCTTAGAGAAGAAGATATATGTATATTCATATCTTTTTATTAATTTCACAAGGTTCTTACTAGAGTCTGTTACTGCTGTCATATAATAATTTTCATTGAAAATGTCTTGCTACATACAGACAAACATGCATATTAGGGGTAGCCATGGCCTTTTTGGTGAGTCATGCATTATTCATGCGTACTCTCACAACCAACATGCTGATCTTCATCAGTAAATATTGAACTAGCACACTTGTGATTGGCTGAAAGAGCTTACTATATGAATATCGGTACTCTGTTTTATACCATGCAAATAAACTAGTCAAGTTATTAATAGACTCATCCAGCTATAAGTGGACAACTCCTAATCGCAATTACCCAGTGTTTACAAAAATAGTCTGCTCTCATTTTAGCATTGGGATTATCAATGTAAATTGCTAAATGGAAAATGCTAGACTCGTTCTATTATAGTTGGAGTCAACACAACAGCTAGTTGGTGTTCGTGAATGTGGAGCACGTCACTCTCAGTAGTGTGTTGTTATAATTCAAGTTTGAAAACTCTAACTAAGTGTAAAATCTTTTTTTTGTGTATACATCAGTCGTTGTACATGTCTTGGTAGACTGAAGTTTGTAAGCATTATATTTGGTTTAATTCCAGTACAAACCAAACCTATCAACTGATTGTAATGCTCACAGTTTGTGACTCATCAGTTATAACAAGAGCAAACAACTCTTCTTGTACTGCGCAGTACATGACATGTACATGTATATGGTGCACTTTTAGCAAAGATTTAACTGCATGAGTTTCCTGGATATTTGCTTTTTCTGTCCTAAGTTATTGATGATCCATGTTTCACTACAAATGTCTACATGTAACTCAACAATAGTGCAAAAATACATCAAAGCTGTCATTTTCATAAGTGGTCAATCCGTCATACATGTGATACATTGTTTAGTAACATAGTTGTGTGATTCCTCAGCTAATAATTATGCAATGAGTCAGTGATATATTTCATCTGTGTTTGTCTACCAAAACAAAACTAAGTAATAACTTATGTATTATTTAGGAAAATGGAGTGTGCTAACCTTTGGGTCTTTATTAAAAATTTAGGTGTTAAAATGATGCAATGACAGCTTACGTCAAATATAACTAAGTTATATTTGATTTGTATGAAAGTTACTAAAATTGTGTTTGAAGCATTTTAAATAGTTAGTCTAATTGAATATAACATACCTTGGAAAGGTTGTCTGCAGACTATGGCTAACTGTTGCACCTTTAAGAAAGGTTTTCTCTGTAGACTATGAGTACATACAGCAGGTGCCTTACTCGTTTATATTTTAAGAGCCAGACTTTTAATAAGGTTTTCAACTTGATGACCTCACGTACCACTACACTAATTCACCTTAAAAGCTAGATTTTAGTTATTCGATAAGTGCTTTTGAACAGCTGTATCATGTTTTGTCATTAGTTTGTATGTGATAACTGACTACTAGCTGTTGACTATGAGGAAGTCAACTAATCATCAAAAAGCAGTTTGATGTCTACCACTGTTCAAGTTTCACTAAGTGTTTACTCCATTCATTGAAAAGTTGAGATGAACAAATAATCAGATATTGAATGTTTAATTGAGCATGTTTTATGTTTGCAGTTTCTCATTATATCTAGAGCCATATCAATTATAGTATATATTTTGAATTCATGCAAAGAATGTGGTTTCCAAGCTAGAACATTTTCAGCAAACTTTGAATTGAGAGTAGCCTTTTTAAGATGCTTTACACTATGACACTTGTATATTTTGATGAGTTCGATTACAATCGCCTACTCTGTGTTTCAGATCGGTTTGATTACGGTGACTTGCAAGAAATTCTTGATTTAGAGATCAGTCGAACTCCTACAGCTGTGAAATTATGTGTTGAACAGCAGGCATCTTCCTCCACTCCACCAGTGCCTGCTGCTAAAGGAACCATAGGACTTCCTTCCTTTGTACCTTGTTCCGATTATGATCAGCCTCCCCGTTCAGCTCGTCCAAATGTACTAAACGTAGATGACTTTTTCATAATGAAGTCTAGCTGTGAATGTGAGTACCAAGACATACATCCAATACAAATCACCTGATAATTATACTATAATAGCTGGCAGAAAAAAGCTTGGCTCATCTCATAGTTAACAGAGATGAAATAAATTGCAACCAAAACAAAGGACATTCAGTAAAGTTACTTTAGGTTAAACATCAAAAATGTTGTACCCATTTATTTATCAGGCTGGTACCTTTATTTTGAGCTTCCTTGTATTTTGTGGCACACCCCTAATACAATCACCTATGATGAAGTTTTAATATACACTCTTTTTTAAGATTTATCTATTACTCTAGCTGCAAATTTAGCATGCTATCATAAAACTTTGCTAAAAAGTATCAATGCCAAAAAACCTTATCCTAATAACTAACAAAAACAACTGTGCCTTACATAGGACGACCATGATGCTATGCCATATAAGAGTGCAGATAATGTTTATTTAACCTACTATGTGTTGCAGCATACATATCAATCAGGTCCACAACTCATGGATCTTGGTTCATTCGACTGTTAGTTGCTACCTTCTACAGACACGCTTGTCACAGAGATATTGAGAGTTTATTCAAAATTGTAAGTATACTTCATGAGCTGAATGCTCAGTTGAGAATGAGTAATACAAATTTTTTTTGACCAAATAGTTTATTTTAATAAACATATACAACATTAACCACTAGCTTTTAAATGAAAGTGAGTGTTTATTTCTCTTTGTGCAACAAGTTTGAATAAACTTATTTCGTATATACACATATTTGTAGCATTTTTTGGAAGTCTTGGAACCTTTTTTTTTAGTAGGCTGACAGTCCAATGCCGTATTAAATATTGGCTTGTGTAATATGTTTGTGCACAATTATTTCTTAGTATGGAATGCCTGCCATGGGGCGTGTTGGTTTACATGCCTATCTCCATAAGTCTTGTCTAAGTGTTGGTTCGAGTTCAATTTTAGCGTGATGCGATCATTTTATTTGTAAGGCTAGCTAGCACTACAAACATACATATTTCATTGCCAAAGTTGACCACACAAACAATCAACAAACCAAGTAATGAACATTTAACTTTATATAGATTAATGTATCCTTACATAGAGTTACTGATATCTCTGTGAGCATCAGAAAGTGGAGATTAAAAATACCTCATTTTAATAGTTAATTTATGAGACATTTTCAGTAAATATTTCACAACCTCCATACAACTCTGTACTCGTTTTGTCCAAGTATATATGTTATGTGTCAACACAAAACTAAGAATGTGGCCAAGTTTATTTTTTCTACACTTTATAATTTGGTGAAAGCCACATATATTTGCTATGCTGCTGTGTATTTTTACATTCGAGCTCAATGAGCCAATTCTAAACGCTGTCAAGGTTACATTTGAAGTAGTATACTCTAGATAAAAGTTTAAGTAGAATATAATTAATTATTATATTGAAAACTATATGAATTAGTCATACATATCTATATGTATTCTAATAAAACATTTGGGTTTACCTTACTGTGATAATCTTGAGATCAAAGCAATTAAGAGTGGTTGTCTTAACACTAATATTTTTTGTGTCACAACATAATAGTTTTACTAAAATAGAGCCCTTTTCCATAGAATTTTCCTAGGACTAAACACGAGTCAAGCAAGTGTTTGGGAGCTTTATGAATAATGCATATGTGCACTCAACTCCCGAAAAGTATCGACCATCGGCCATACCCAAACTCTTTTACCAAACTCCCATAAGAAATTACCATTATTCGGTAGTCGTTTAAGTATAATAATGATACAAAACACATATGCACTTATTTAAATATGTTACCAAGTCTTTAAAAAGTGTTGACAATATCCTAAAACATTTTATCTGATCGGATTATACATAACTAGAAAGATTAATTTGGCCTAAAATCGCCATTAAAATCTGACAAGCCTTTGTAATCAAAAATAGGACCGGCCAACAAAATGCCCATAAACCGTGTGACAGATAGTAGAACCATAAAGCCGTGTGCATTTTATGAGAAAAACGTGCACATTTCACCAGTCGATGGCCGAAATTACTGCTGATATATTTTTTTTGCTATCTTGGAAGAGTATAGTTCATATTGGTAAAAGTCTGTTTCCTGTAACAACGGTAATATATTGTAAATAGTAACTTTAAGATATTGCGTGAAAAGTCTATCGGTAGTAGTGGCTGTTGTAGGGAAATTGCTGTGCCCCCGGGAGAGAACTGGGTCACTGTAGAGCGCAAAAATAAATGGTCCTGACACCCAAATTCCCCCAGCTCCCCTCTTCTTTTCAGCCTCAGTGTTCCTAAGCCTATGCTCTGAGGGATCGGCTGCTATTGCTGATAGCCACGCCCATTGCCCTTTTTAGTCTGGTTGCTGAGAGAGCTGAGCTGATAGCTATTTTTCGCTGAGTGATTTTAGCTGCCTTTCATTTCGAGCTGAATGGCAGGGTCACCAAAGAATTTGCGAGTTAGACGGCTTTTCTGTGACATCACTCTTCTGTTTTTTTTTATACTAACCTCAAGCTATTTCCTGAACTAAGAGGTGGTGAAAGCCTTTGTCTTTTGCTTTGCCGATTCTACCTTAGTTTCACACTCAGCCTATGCTGCCCTATGCTGGTAAAACTAGTTACCAGACCAAATTTTAGTTTTTTCGCTCGCCACCCCAGAGTTTTTAATCAACTGAGCTAATTTTTACAACAGACATGTATTACAAGACAAAGAATGTTCATATTTATTTTGAATAATCAAAGTAAATCCTAATCCTCAATAATCCCATTAAACTAGTTATGCAAGCAGAATGTTGAGTGATTAGGGCTGGTATTATGCTGGAATAACTAGCTAGCAAGATTTACAGACTTATGAATGCAGTTATGCAATGCATGAAGCCATGGTTTCTGCTGGTAAAACTAGTTAGGATGTTTGCAAAAGTTTTTATTAACCAAAAGTAACAAAAGTATTAAATATCTACATAGTCACAGTATATAAAATTCAAGGCAATACCACACTGTCACATCGCATTTTGTGAATCTGCAAATATGACCCATGCAAGCTGCAGCATGGAAGAGAAACACACTGTTTGAATGAGCCATGCAGTGAGAGTGCGTAGTGAGTGTCAGAGAGAGAGAGAGAGGGAGAGAGAGAGGGAGAGAGAGAGGGAGGGAGGGAGGTTGGGAGGGAGGGAGAGAGGGAGGGAGAGAGGGAAGAGAGAGTGCACTGCCGTCATCAATCAGTGCCATAAAGATCAAATTTATATCGGGTTTCTGAACATTCCCTGTATCGAGCAAACTAGTTTTATTCATTATTTAGTTGACAAGACGTCCACTAACCCGAGGATAGGTGGCACAATCAAAAGATCAGTAGTACTCTGTTCTACAATATTTTATTACAACAGCATTACTCAAGTCTGCACACTTTCTTAGGCAACAACTTTTGCAATCGGTGCGGTCATTATTTTGTAGCTGTTTAACACGTAACATCAAAAAAAATTTGACAATACTCGATTGGCGCTTACAATATAGATGCACATCGATTAGCCAACAATGAATTTTTGTAACACAATTCAATCCAACCTAAGACAAACCAACTGTTGCAATAATACTACATGTCAATGGAAATTTTGATGACATTCAACAGCTTTTTATTATTTTTAATGCATATAATTTTTGCAACATGTACACACAGATTGTATATTCTTATTTTAGGTTTATTGCACCTACCACTTGAGTGATAGTACAGGTGAACCTCATAGCAAGTTTGTTAAACTAAATGTGTTATGCCATGTTAAAATTATAAATATCATCACATGTGGGAAGCATGCATTTGCAAACCAAGTAATTATATTATGTACTTGGTTAATATCTTTATCTGTTATTAATTTTTATGATACTACCTTTTACATTATTCTCAAAATATATTAACAATCTTGTCATTTAGTAAAGTAGATCACTTTCTTATGAATATGTACATTTGGCTAGTGAGTACAACCACCACAAATATTATTTCAATGTTTATGAAAATTAGTACTAGTGTGACTCTTTCTCAAGCGCAAATTGATATCAATAACGCACAAACATTGTCTAAGTTAGCCAGAAACTAGTTTTGCCTGCTGAAAACAATTTCATCTACAGTGATTATGCAAAAACTTTTCTAGTTTTTAGATAATAAAAACTTTTGCAAACCTTTTAACTAGTTTTACCAGCAGATGCCATGGCTGCATGTTTTGCATAACTGCATTCATAAGTCTGTAAATCTTGCTAGCTAGTTATTCCAGCATAATACCAGCCCTAATCACTAAACATTCCGCTTGCATAACTAGTTTAATGGAATTATTGAGGATTAGGTTTTACTTTGATTATTGAAAATAAATAGGAACATTCTTTGTCTTGTAATACATGTCTGTTGTAAAAATTAGCTCAGTTGATTAAAAACTCTAGGGTGGCGAGCGAAATAACTAAAATTTCGTCTGATAACTAGTTTTACCAACATAGGGCAGTATGCTTCCCGGCTTTAGTTTCCTTGATGTTCAGCCTTCTTTGAAGCTCAATAGTGGCATGCACTTGTCTGAAGTCTTCCGGGCAAGAACTCTTCAGTCGGCTCTCATTCAGCACCGAAACTAATTAACGTTCAAACTTTCTCAGGCAAGTGTGATTTGACCATGGTTTCATGATCTTGTACGGTCTTACAAATTTGGCCTGTAATTGTTGTGGTCCCTGTTTTTCTCCTCTTGTTCAACTGCCAAACCCAGTCTCCTGGTGCATATAGCAATGTTTTTTTGTGGTCCTCCAATTGGATGGCCACCGGCTATTCACGAAGGGTTGAATGCATCTCCTTCAGTCTTTTCAGCATCTCTACCACATATTCATGCATGAGTTGGGCTTAAGGTGGGTGCTGAGCTGACATCTAGCTGATCAGATAATCGCAATACCCGTCTGACCATCGGGAGGTTGACCATCTCTCCACTCACAATGGCAATCAGTTTCGTTGACCCTAGGCATGTTGCCTTGCCATTCCAATATAAGATCATACTAAGGCCATAAAAATGTATTATTAGCCCACAAGATCAGCTACCATTTAAAATTAACATATGTAAAACCCTCATAGCATATAAAATGAAAAATCATCGGTTAACCTTGTCCATTATGTGCCAAAATGTAGCTAGTATGCCGATGAATGAATGTGAAAACAATTTTTAGCCAATAGAATAACAAAATAAGCTTTACATGAAAAATTTGATTACTGAATTGTTACTCCCAAATTTATATTTAGTTTTTATGCAAGTTATGGTCCTTTCAATTCGCATTTGTTAAAGGTTATGGTAATAAAGCCGAAAAGTACGTTTACTTATTATGGAAGTTCAATAGTTATACCAATTCGGAGTGCATAAGGCATTTTCCTGTTCTTTACTTGATCATAGACATATTTTTACACAACCAGTTTCAGAAGTTTTTAATAGTGGAATTTATAAGTTAAGTATAATCAAGGCAACTCCGTACTAGGCCAAACAGGAATTGACACTTTGAAATAGTTGCAAAAGTGCCGACAATAAGTGACCATACACTTATGCACAACTAATGCAGGAGCTATAAATACAGACTCTCTATATAACAGTCAATAGCAAACTACGTGTAGACCAGCACAGCTCCGACAAGAGCAGCAAATGCAAACTCTCTCTAGCACATCTGATAACGGACTATGTATTATATAGGATGCCTATTATCGTATCTGAACTCCAAAAACAACATACTCTGTTTGAATAACTCGATGTATATTTTCTTTACTTGTCAAATGTTGATTCATGTAGACAAAATAGGCGCAAACAAGCTCTACATTTTTGCTTTGGCAGGTCTTTAAGTATTTTCAAAAAACCTATATTTATGCCATATTAGTCGGTTGTCCGGTTTTAGGGTCTGCAGGTTATTACCATACATTTCACTATTTAAAGAGTTATCTTTCTACTCAAACTTCGGTAAGAGCCAACTGAACCAAGGTCAGAAGTTACCGGGCCCCTGTACTCCAGGTTCTCATCCTCTTACTATTAGTGTGAAATGGGTCCTCAGCTGTGATGCTCCGGGTAGCTCTGGCAGCATCTTTCTTGTCCTATTGGTCCTGGTTTAGCTGACTAGCTCATTTGTTTTTTTCTTTTGCCTTAGGTATAGCTGACCATCTTGCACCTTGCCAATTCAAATAGTGTCCTAGATGTTGGTAAGTTTTTGAAAGTCACACGGCTAATGGAATTCAAGGGAACGTTTGTTACCTATTTTCTGAAATTTGTCAAACTGATGTAAGCTTTGAAAGGTAGTCTGACCTACTAGGCTAGTTTTTTAGGATCCTCAAAAGTCGATCGTGAGTAGCAAGAATTGGGCTGCACAGAGTTATTTTAGTTTACGAATATCATTCCCGATTGGCCAAGACCTGACTCAGTTTTTGCTTATCAACCAGACATACAGCACAGTCACGCTTTTTTGAAAGTTGACATCTCGATGTCTCAGCACTTGGTCTCGTGAATAATTTTGGCAGAAATACAGTCACACAAAGGTCTTTAAGTGTTGCATCACAAGATGCGGGCCCACCTGTAACTAGTAGTGAACTGGCAGATTTTGTGAAAACCCATTTGATATTGCAGGTCCTCAGTCCAATTTTGGCTATGCAGAAGACAAATATCTGACTGACCGTAGCCTTGGTTTCTCCTGTTTATTTTGCGTAGCAAATAGTATGGTCATATGGAGCTCAAGCTATGCTCCATTTGTTCTTATCTGGTGCAGTCTGCAGTATTTATATGTTGCATGCCTCAGCGAAATTATTTTTCACTTTCAAGGCAGGATTCTCCACTGGTGGTTCCTCAAGCCAATCGAGGTCACTGTGCAACTTGAGTAGAGTTATTACTTTGGGATCGCTTGTTTGGTTAATTCTTTTCTAAAGGCTTAACCTCTCAATACCACAAATTTAGACTGTTGAGGATGTGCTGTTACAGCTGACACTTTTAAGACAGCCTCAGTGTGCTCTCATAAATCTTTTTCTGACTGTTTGGTATGTACGGAAGAGTTTTTCATAAGAGTGTCAAACTGACTGAGCAGTTCTTGGTATGACCTTTAGAAGGCAATATTCATTTTTGTATGAAGTGAGTTATGTTTAGTAGATTAAAAGTTTGTAGTGTTGGAGGCTTCACAACGAAATGAAGTAATAACTATAGCGGAGCTGATCTCACAGGTTTCTTCTCTCTCTCAGATTTGTAGTGTATCACTCTGCTATAAGCTGTTGATCTTCGACCACCGAGCACGTCCAGCCATAACTATCTGGTTTCAGAATGGTTTTTTTGCAGGTTCTGGATTGTGCCAGACTGGCTCGAGTAGCTTTTTAGATTCGATCAAGTTCAGAGCTTTTCTTGCCAGAATAGTTTGCAGTTTTTAAGCCTCCTCGCAGTTTTCCTTTTTTTGTTTGCATAGTTGAGTGGCAGTAATAGAAGCTGAAGAATCAAACAGATCATTTCAAGGTATTCTCTAACCTTTTTTAGTGGAATGGCCTTGCTCTCTTTATACTGGGCCCTTCTTAGCTCCAAATTATTTGGATCACGACTCAGTTCTTCTGGGTAAGCTTGATATAGCAGGATATTGCTTTCACTCTATGTGGAGGACTGCTCGTGCCGCTTCACACAGTGAATGCAAATAGGCCATGCTTTCAAATTTTGATATTGCCTAACAAAGCAAGCTTTCAACTTGGAGTTGTTCCATTCCTCAGTTTTTGTGACAACCAAACCCACTTGCGGGTAGCGTAAAGTGGTAGTTCCTTTTGGTATTTCTGTTAGATTTTTAACTGACCCTTCAGGAGAGCAACATGCACAGCCTATAGCCTCTTCTGGTTTTGCTTGCTTGTTTTAGCAGTACTCGCTGACGAAAAAAAATCAGTAGGTGGGGAATAATTTTCCAGCTAGTCCAGCAACCTCATTGCTCTGCAAGGCATCAACATGTTTATAATAAAAATGTTACATATGATACGATAAAAAGATCCATATTGCTGCAGTAGAGTGCTGTGATTCAAGCTGAAATGACCAACCCCACGGTCAGTGGCATCACCAAACTAAGCATTCCCGCCGTAGGAGATGGATCAATCACCAATAAACCGGCTCGGATGACCTAGTGATAATGAAAGAAATCAAGTGATAAATAAAGAAAAGGGGATGAAGCCTAACGAGAAACAATCATTTTAACAAAGGATAATGCCATAATTTTAGAAGAGCAAGGACAGGCTTTCTATATAATTGTCATTCGTATGCACACATTTGAATTCATGAATTTAAACATATATGCGATAAAATGTATATCCTCCGGTGATTACACACTCGGTGTGTTTAATTATTAATTTAGTGTTTTGTTGGGAGTAAAGGATTAGAAAGTTTCCTTCACTATGATGGCAGCCTTAGAATCAAGCATTTTGGACCCCTTGCAGGCCACGCACCGGCGACAGCATTACCCTCCCATTTAGGCTGGCGAGCTTTTACCAGTAGTCTATGGATGGCCAAAAAATTGACCAGCTAGTCCATGCCCTAGAATGACTAGCAATGGCACCCTGAGCCCAAGCCTAGTCCATCAATTCAAGTCACCTCAGTTCTCAGGATTTGGAGAAGTCCTGTATTGCATCAGTCGTTTCCAATAAATAGCTAACACTGGGTTTTGAATGGAGGAGACCGAGAGGTCTCCTCCGTGTAGAATTTTCTCATCTAGGCTATTTTCCATACTCTTTTTCATTGGTTTCTTTGTCAACATCTCTAAAACACCCTGAAAGAAGAAGCAGAAGGCTGCTGACAATCCAAGCGTGTAAGAGCCGTCTTTGACGTGCCCCGAATCCAATTCAGCCAATAAGTCAGGCAGGCTTGTAATAAGCTGGGCACCTTGAGATAGACCGCTACAACCTTTCTGTAGAACCATGCCTTTCAGGTATAAAGAATAGTCTGGATGGTGTACAGAAAGTGTTATGACCTCCACAGGGTTGACAATAATTTTCTGCTGCTTAGTCTAGCATGCCCCTCTACAGATACATCTCCTAGTTGTGTCCATGGTCACCTGATAGAGGTTGTGCATGCCAAGACAGAGTTCCTTAAAATCAAACCAAAAGGCAATGTGGCAGCCTTTGTGTGGACCACGGAGAAAGCTCTTTAACAAGCAGCGGTGATCCAGGATCATGCAGTCATTCAGTTGGTTCAGGTCATACAATTGCTGACATAGCAACTGCAGCAGCAACTGAAAAGAAGCCGGCCTCAAGAAAAGAAGGAAAAAAACCTCTGCGATATTTAGGCTGCGGGCTCCCCAGGCATGTGCACCAGCATTGCCCCAAATATGGGTACATCGGGAAGCTGGTCCTAAGCCATGATGGTAAAGTCAACTATAAATTGCACTAAGGTCCCAAAGCCGTATTCCCTTGGCAAAATTAAATCAATCAGCACTGCATCAAGGACCTTTCAAAATGGATGGCTCAACCACGCCCTCACTGAAGAAATCCAGCTAGGAAGGGCTACAGCTTGAAAGCGCTGGCGTCAAAATGGAGAGTCAAGAAAAAAGAGGTCTGCCCCTGCTATTGCTAGCAATTGAGGAGACTATGGCCATAACTCTCTGAAATGATTACCACGCTATAGAGGAACCTAAAGCCTGGACTCTTGAAGGACCTGCCATGGATGCCTGGATGCCAACTTGAACAAAAATGAGCCGAATCTGGCTGCCCAGCCAGGAGCACACTCACGAACCAGGTGGAAAGAAACCGGCAGGTACAATACTGGAGACCCGCTTTTCCAGCCAGTTCAACATGTCTTGAGTTGCTCGCTACAGGTGATCAAATTCTTCAAAAATCAGCTCCAAGAATGTTGGCTCTCAGGCCATGCCCGGGAGTAAAAGATACAAAGATGGAGTTGTACACTGTTGGAAGCCTACTTTAAATTCGGTAGGACTGATTCACATTACTCATGCCGGTGAGACTCTGCAGGCACCCCAAAAGATTGCTTCGGCATTTTCATGATTGTTTGGATCAGAGACACATGCCTGGCTTAGCCATAGTGGTGCTAATTAAATCTGGGCACAGCCACTAAGCTGGGTCCACTTCGCAAGCTAAATTTTCTCTGAGAATTTAAAGGGAGCTGCCCATTCAGTTACTACTTGACACCGTGTGTATGAAAAACTTGTCAAGTAAAGTGTTCGACAAGCTATCCTTTTATACAAGTGCTTTGTTGGAAAAAAACATAGCCACAGAATCATGGCCGATGGGACCAGAACTGCATTTTTGTGGGGTAATACGGCTGCCCATAGAGCTCCGGAGTATAAAGGCTGATGAGGTAATTTGTGTGAGCCACATCAGCGAGGATGCTATCTTAAGAACGCTGTTCCTGGTGGTTTGCAAGTGCACCATGGAGTTCTAGCAGCTTATGGTATCCATGAGCTGTTGTCTGCCCTGCAATGTAGGGACATACATGGTAGATGCCACTCAGTAAGGTCAGGGTGATGCATGACATGGTTGCGCCAGCCATGACCAATATGATTGTTTTATGTAGAGTGATGACCAGGAGTTACTCACCATTGGTAGGGATTGAGGGTTGCCGTATAAGCTGACGCTGGCTACAAGCTTAAACTGACCTTGGCCAAATAGAAAAATAGTAGCGCGGTGCCTCAACCTCAACACGTTGCCTAAACTTGGCGTGTACAGGGGTAAAGGACCGCCATGTTGATGACAAACCATGTCTCCCCTGTTTGTAAACAGCACCACCGAGATTGGGTAAACCAATAAAAGAAGTGCTAGCACACCGGCAGATCGTGATATAGTTGCCCAACATAACTGCAGGGTGCTGAGACAGCCCAAGTGAGTTGTGCTGTTGCTGACACCCTACCAATGCATACTCACTAGTTTTGATGGAGATATGGGCTAGACTTCCGGAGCGAATCAGTCAATTCCACCGAAGTAAGGAAATGTCTTATCCTACAGCCACCTCAGCGACTGGGTCCGGAGAAAAAGACTGAGGCTCAATGTGAAGTCTAAGAATTGCTTGACAAGTGATTCATCAAGTCAATTGTTGGTGTATGTAGCTCATCAGTAGTAATCATCCGGAAAAAAGATGGCAAGTGGCGTTTCTTCATAGATTACCAGCAGCTAAATTCCATCACCGAGTAGGGCACCTACGTACTTTCTCACAGCAATGACAGTCTCAATGCATTGACAGCAAGTGTTTTTGCACACTGGACCTATTCAATGGCGATTGGCAAGTACCCTTAGATGCCGATTTGCTCAAAAGAAGTCAGCATTTGCTACTCATTCTGGCTACTGGAAATGGAGGGTCTTGCAGTTTGGTCTCATCTCGGCACCAACCACCTTCCAGAGGTTGATGGAGCGTGTACTGCATGTCTTGCATTGGAAAATGATGCTGATCTACCTAGATAAAATTCTACTCACCGCCACCAACTTTGACACCCACTTGCTATGATTGGGGAAAGTGCTCCAGCCACCAAAAGGAGGCCGCCCAAAGCTAAAGCCCTTTAAATAGTTAGAGTTGTCATTTGTGTGTGCACACACATTTGGATTCGTGTATTTATCCATATTTGTGATAACCTTTTGATTCTCTAGTGATAAAACGCTTGGTGTGTTTATTTATTTTGTGTTTGTTTTAGCAAGTGCTTTAGTCTCCGCTATCAGTTGAATTATATCATAATTTTATTTGTTTGGTTGTTTAAATACCCCCTGGGTAATACGCTACCATAGTTTTTACCTGTACTCCCGCTCCCCTCAACCTTTTTCAGGTGCACTAAAATATATTAATGAGTTTTTATTTAGCTTTAGTGGTAGAATTCATCTTCATAATTTTATGCAGTTTTTATACTCAAGTATTTTCATAGTCTAAATTTTCATAGTCTCAATTTCCCTAGATAAAACATATACTGTACATGTAGAAGACTATCACAGTACCTTATCATAGAAAGACATATTTAGAATTGTGGTGGTGTTTGTATATAACTAAGAGTTTTGCTGCTGCCACATTTGATGTTTAAAGTTTGTTTCATTACAGAATGTTGTTTAATTACAACTGAGTAACTAAAACTCACTACAAATTAAAGGAGTGGTGTAATAACCTTATTTTTTTATATTATAGCTACAAATGAGTTTCAATTTTTCCTAATTCAATATTGCTATAATTTTCAGTAAACTAGTTCAGTTCAAAGCAATCATTACTGCTTTAAGGAAGATTAAGACTCTTCTTACTATCTTTTCTTTTAACTGTAAATAGAGCCTTAAATTAGAATATATTTTTACACATTGCTATCCATAGATGTACATAGTTGTCAACCTTCTGTTACATCAAAACAGAGGAAACAACACTGCTCTACAAAGCTTTACAATACTGGTAAATTTGATTTCTGCAAGAAAGTGAGCAAGTAGAAACATTCATAACAAAGAATGCTCTGACGAGTCTCAAAATTTAGTCAATCTATTTTTAAATGTTGATAATTGCTAATTCAAATGAAGTTTTATTAAAAATATGTTGGAATAAAGAGGCACATTTGCTGTTTTACATTTCAATCTTAATCTAAATTTAAAATTGTGAAGCTAGCCAAAAGCGGCTCTCTTGTTTTCATCTCTTTAACTAGTGATAATATGTTGAAATAAAATATGCTCTTTTAAAACAGTTCATATAACGTTACTGCAGGAAAAAAAATTGTAACTTATTTAAAAATGATGTTTTTAAAGGAGACTACCAATTTGCAACCAGAAGTTCTTAATAATAAAATTTTAATGTTTCTTACAGGTACAGAAGAGAGTAAGAAAGGTCAGCATGAGTCAGAAAAACGACACACAAGGTGGAAATGTTCCAACATCGACTTGTACTTTTACTCACGGGAGAAAATTATACTTTTTCCCAGGTTTCCCGAGTCGGTAAATTTTTTGCTATCTCTGTGTAAGCTTCTCTGGATAGTTTGTATATCTTTTGTAGGCATGACAGACCAAATTAGGGTTAAGTTAGCTACTAAATTTTAAGCTATACACCTTCTGTACCTAACAAACAAAACATTTAGCTGCAGAAATAAGCAATACAGTTTTTTTTTGTATTGGTTTTAAAATGAGCTTCACTTTTAAAATTAAACTAAGTCTTGGAGCAAAGTTAATACAAAACAGCTTAAAGAGAATGCAAAACTTTTAACTGATGTAATGCAGTCTTGTCAAACTACACCAGACTTTGTCAACCATTCTTCAGAACTTGGTTAATAAAATGAGATTTTGACAATGCTAAATTTGTTTGTGCTAAACATTCGGAAATTACAAATTTGACAATTTCTGACTCTGGTATAACCTGCTCTGTCATGAAAAGTATGTTATGCGTTCAGTTTACATGAAAATTAACATCATAACAAAAGTTGAATATTGTGCCATTCCTTATTATCAAGTATTTTGCTTTTGCTGAGAGCTGATAAGTCCATTAGACCGGACTCTTTGTATTGTTTGTTATTCTCATGGATTATCTTATCTAGTTTATTATTGAGTAGCCATAGTAGACTCATAATTAACTTTCCTCCTATGCATCTGAACTCTAACATTTACCTTAACTGCTAACAACAATGCGGTATGTTGGCAGTTCTGGTTGCCGCTTCCATTTGCTATATTTATTTTATTTACTAGTTTAAATAAATAAAATATATTTGTGTGAACTGATATGTTGCTTACTACATTGTGAAATCGTTGCTAATTTTTATGGCTCACCATTCGCTCCATCGGCAGTATTCATGATTGCCTTACTGATATATATACATAGTATATGACAAACTTATTAAATTACAACAAGCACTATTTTCAATTTACCATTCCATCAAGCAGATAAACTCAGTTTTTGCTAATATGAATGCAAAAAGATAATGAATAACAATGTTCAACTTTTAAGACTTCATTGGTTTAACCTCAATTATCTTGTGTCAAAGAAAAACATTTTTTGCTTTTTATTTCTAAAACTTAAGGTTTTCCCATAGCATTATTTTTAAAAACTTGCTGCATTTAAAAACAATTTGAACTTTTGGCAGAAGACAAATAATGCTATTGTACTCCCGTTTCCTTCAGTCGACATGCAAATTTTATATTTATTCAAAAATATTAATTTATAATAATTTGCAATCTTCCAACTTTTTTGTTGCAAGATTGCGAAGCAACAGAGATTGTTTGAAGCAGTTTAAACCGACTGACAATGGGTCCCAATACTGACAGTACATCCTCCAAAGTCTCATTTACAGTACATCTGCAGATCTATTGTAAACCCTGTCATATTAATTGAGATCAAAACATTTTATTCAAAAATTCTCTTGAACTTTTTTTCTATTTCTGACAGATTATATAAACATGGAAGAAAGTTGAAACACTTCAATTCTACTTATGTTTAGCCAACCAAAGACATTTAGAATTATAGGTACAATTAAAGAATTCTGGAAAACATGACAAGCTGAATATAGCAGGCCAACTTTATGATACTGCAAATACAGTTTATAAATAAACTTTGAGAATTACTTTTAAATATTTGGAGCCAAATTCTCAATTTAGTCTGTACCATAATGAAGAAAAAGTTCAAAAGCCATATAAAATGTAATCTTTATATAAATCTAAATGTTTGCTCTCTGTCATCGTAGTCTGTCCACCGAGAGCGATTAATTTTTAGGAGTGAAAAGTCTACATCATGCTGTATTCAAACAAAGTTTGCAACCACAATAGTGTAAACATGCGCATCTAACATGGCTACACAGTTCTTACCATTATACTGTATATTCTTTTTTTGATGTTACACCCTAAACTATGTACTGAATAATACAGTGTGCTAATGTGTTGCAATGCCCTGTGATGATATATTTTGCCTTGATTCATAAAACACGGTGCTTTATTGTCTTTGCCATACTAGGGTAAGTTTGTTTTCCATGTTCGATTATTCAATATCAACAACAAACTCTCTCTAAATCAAGATTTGACAGTTGGTGTACTGATTATGACCAAATAACAAAAATGGCTATATGCTGTTGGTCAAAATACTTCAGACAATCCTGGAAAGAGATATATGTTGCTCGTCGTCTCGGTTCAGCATTATACATTTTAGTATACACAGAATCACAATCAGGAAAGTGATATAATTTTAGTTCGAAGTTTGAAGGTTAGTATAATACATAGTAAAATTCTCTTTGGTTATGTGTTTAGTAAGCTAAGTTTATTTAGGTTAGGTTCAACATGTACGTTACCCTTTTTTATTACTCGGTCCATATAGGGCATTCAGTAGTCTCACTATAAATACTAAACCTTTCTAGTCAGCATTTATTTATCAAAAGTTGAGGGCTGGAGATTTCTACAAGTCAAATTTGCTTTATTTTAAATTTTCTTCTTTTACTTGGGTTAATTGTATTCATAGAGACTATACAACATAGATATGCAAATAAATATCTTGCAGGCTTGTCTGTCTTCATTTATTTCTCCGATTCTACTCAGTTGCTCACATTTAAATTGTTGCAAATAACAGTTTGCATGTTACTGATTTTTCACAATAAATGGTTTACTTTTGGATTTTTCCCATTCAGGTCTAATTTGGCTGCATCCTGTAATACTTTCTCTCCAATTATGCATTTTTATCAATTTTCTTTCTCTTTTCACTTTGTTGCAAATTCAACCAAACACAAATTTAAGAATTACTCAGTAAAAAGGTATTTCAAAGGAAGAAAGTTTTTTCTAGCATTTCTAAGTCAAATTTTCACTCTGGTATTTTTTCCAATGAGGGTATAAAATCTTCTTGGCAATAAATTAATTCACACTAATGATTGCAGCCCTGCAGACAGTTTGAAATGTTTTATATGATTTTTGTTATTTGTTGATGATTTTAGCAGAATGACTAATTTATAATTTTATAAGATAAATATAGGGATTTTATGTATTTCAAGTGTTTGAACTGCTAGTGATTAATCCGACTAGTCAGAATATATACATGCTCTACAGGGATAGTTACTGTTACCAACATGTATCACATGAGTTTCATATACATTATATCTAAAATATCAAACAGTTCTCTATTAATTGCACACAACAAACTGTCTAGACTGAGTGCTAGAGCAGGACCGTATATGAGGCAGTGAAGTCTATGAACATACTTTTATTAAAAGTTGGACAACGAAAAACTTATTTAGGACTATCATAGTGTTCGGGCACCTTGTCCAGACTTGCACACTCAATAAATATCATAAATTGGAAGCTTTGGTTTCAATAGACATTTAGATCAAGCATGAGGTCTAAAACCAACTGACTCTATTTTTCATCTATAATTACAGCTGTCATTGAGTGTGGTATTATGCTTGACAAGTATAATTATTAGAGCTGCACAATGATCTGTTAATTAACCGATTAACACAATAAATGCAAATACTCGATAAACTGAGTTGAGCGGATTAATCTTCAAATAAAATTTAACCATGGTGATTATCATGACATGGTTGCTTTGTATTGTTTACTATACTGTGAAGCCTTTTACCGGTCTTTACTTTGTTTAGTTGCATAAATTGTAAGATAAGTGAGTATGGCTTTTCATACGTTTTATTCCGTAGAAAATTCCATTAGTTGTGGAGCTGCAACTACTTTACTCTTTTAGCTAGAGCGTTCCCTATAATCACATATAATTTCCCAGGACCGTACGTTGGCTCAATTACAGCTAAACTAACAAAGTATTAGCGAGAAAACGCATAATAACATAATAAAAACAGACACAATATACTAAATATATATGAGAATAATTAAATGTGAGTATATAAAACATCAGAAGTAAATTCCTGGCATGACGTTTGCCACAATATAACAATTACATGGCAGGTTTCTACCATCTAATTTACTAACAAATAAATATTATGACAAGCAACACTTTTTACCAATTAGATACAGCCACAATTGTTTTGCACTCAACCATACAAACGCTAAGTGAGTCACTAACATAAAACTGGTGTATATAATGCAATGACACAAGCACCATGTTGATCTAGTTGTAAGCGGACATG
Organism: Watersipora subatra; assembly: GCF_963576615.1. Classification (NCBI taxonomy): domain Eukaryota; kingdom Metazoa; phylum Bryozoa; class Gymnolaemata; order Cheilostomatida; family Watersiporidae; genus Watersipora; species Watersipora subatra. Next base: position 24,636,971 of record NC_088710.1, read on the forward strand.
TTGTTAGTTGTTTGAACATGTTTCTAAGTAATAGCAACAAAATTGGTTTCAGCATTATTCAATATCTTACAGTCTATTTTTGTTTTTATTTAAAATCACTCTTAGGTAAATTATACACACATTATCATTTTTCAAAAAACTCACAATCATATTTCAGCTTCAGAATAATAGTAATATAAGACTGACACTTTATTGAACATGAAAGCAGAAAATTTTCCTTCGTACCAGCTGCCACACTTGCATGTGTTGTTGGAAGCATAAACAAAAAGGTGAAGTGCAATATATGCTAAAAATAATTTGCTTATGACCACAACACACCATCATTAAGATATCATTTAACTAATTCTCATCCTACTGCTCAGAAATGATCACCAGCTGTCGCAGACAATAACTACTACTACTGACTACTGTCACTACTTTCCCCTGTGAGTGGCTATTCTCTAAAGCTGACAATATTGTATGTAGGAAGAGGGCATCTTTTCATACCGATAATGTGAATAAACTGTGCTGTCTCAACTCTTGGCTGGCTAATTATAGACTTTCATGCACTATAATTTTTCATACTCACAATAATAATTATAAGCTTGTAACTTATGTATATTGTACATACAATGTACTCCTGTAACAGTTAACAATAATTTTCTCAAATGTAATTAATTTATATGTAGTTGTATTATTTGTTTTCGAATATGCAGGTTTTTGATAGATTAATGCTAAGATTAATGGAAGATTAACTGGTTCATACCAATTATTAATCATGATTAATTTTCATAATCTTTGTGCAGCTCTAATAATTCTACTCACCTGCCTCTTCAACTATGGCCAAAGAGAACAAAATTGAGTTGATTAGAGTAGATTTGTTTGCATCTGAGATATATTTCTTTTACTTACAAAATGCTTGACTGGGAAGCTCCAATGTACTTATAATTTGTTTTATGTAGGATTATAATCTTACAGGTGGTGGTCTAGCAGCTTTTTCAGCAGCTAGGGCTGTTGCAGCTTGAAGTGAGGCAATTGTCAATGTTGGCACACATTGAGGTGACTGGAATATGGCTGCTAAGTTTGAATTTCAATTGCTGATCAATAACAATCGATGGCAACATACCAAGCCATTTAAAAGATGTGACACTATTATACATGAATAGCTGTTTATGCAAAATATTTACTTGATAGCTTATTAAATTAGTATAACCTTAAATGATTAATAAAGGCTTGGCTCAAAACTCAGCAGACTGCGATAAATATAGCTCACCCATAACACATATTAATTGACACAAATAGTTAACTAAAGCCGCTGATGAAGTTAGTATATTTATTAGATTAGCGCAAAGAATGCTGTTCAACATGGAATACTATCTTAAATTATATAAATGTTGCAACCCAAAGCTTCATTAATACGAGTAAGCCCTTCATATGTTAGATAAGGGCTTTGCTCATTACCCAGAAGACTCGGACAAATATAGATCATTCCTGTTTGTCATTGATATATATATTTCTAACTAGTGCTGCAGACCAAGGTATAACTATTCATTAGTTACAGACTTAGAAAGCAGTTCAACAAGGAGCACCATCTTCCGTTTCATGAATTTCTGTGCTGCGGCACCAGTCATTGGAAAAACTATCAAAAATACCTCATATATTAGTTTACCAAATATTTTTATGATTTGTGCGGTGTTCTAGAAACTGTAGCAAAGTATAACACATAATTATATTTTAAATTCCTCAGCTTCATCCGGTCAACTATTGATATCTGTGTACATAGATATCCCACTGACAAAGCATCAAAAAGCACTGACAGCAACCTACAATGATGGTTTTTCATCTTGTCCGAGTCTCAGCTGTAGCATAATGAAGTCAAACAAGCATTCTCTAAACTTATCAGGATGACAGATTTCAGTGATATGCAACACTATTTGCATGTAATTTTTTAAAAAGCACCCAACCCCTTACAACTCAACATACTTCAAAAGTTGAACATGCAGATTTGTCACCAAGTTTCATTTGTAGATGCATGTGTTGTAAGCCAATTTATGACAATAGTAGCAGTCCTGTTGACATGGGCTTATATCTATGGAAGGCTAGTACTGTTTTCAATAATGTTGTGCCAGAAAACTCCCAAACAATGAGCACATAAGGTAAGTTCTATGCATAGCCTACTGAGATACTGAGATGCCTATGACAGTTGCTATACAATCTATTTGGTGTCTAAATAGCACCGTTAAAATTGATCTATTGTTCGCAATGCAAATTAAGTTGATAATGAGATACACAGATGCAGATTGTGCTAGTTATTTAGGCAGATAGTCAAAGTTTAGAGGGGTATTCATCATCAGTCAAGGGAGAATATGCTGGTGCAGCATGATTAGATACGAATGGCTATCACAACTTATGGAAGTTGCTAAACAACCAACTTATGGAAGTTGATAAACAACCTGTGCTGACAACCAATCAGCAAAGGTAATAGTCTATAACAAATAAACTAGTAAACATAGTAAACACTTCAATTTAAACGTGTTCGGGTTCAGAAAGTCATAGATAATTAAGATGTTAATATTAAATTCAGGCCTTAATACACAGTGCTAATAAACAGGAAATAGTAAAACTTTGTCATGTCCTAATCTGGTTGTGCTTGTCAGACTGACAGAATTATAACCTACATTTAACGTGTGTTGAAAGAAAAGTAAATCTCCCATAATGGAAAAATTTAGAAAATAAGTCAGCAATAATGTCAGTAAAATTTCACTGACATTATTGCTGACTTATTTTCTAAATCTTCCCCTTATGGGAGATTTACTTTTCTTTCAACACACGTTAAATGTAGGTTATAATTCTGTCAGTCTGACAAGCACAATCAGATTAGGACATGACAAAGTTTTACTATTTCCTGTTTATTAGCACTGTGTATTTAGTTTTTGGAGTTCTAAACAAACAGTTATTAAAAGCGTCCTAAACAACAATTTGCAGTTTTTAATATTTTCAGCTGCATGGAAATTTTTTGGAGTTGCCTACGTATACTTGGTTCAGCATTATCCCATAATGTTTGTCTATTCTGATAATTCTTTTCTGTCAGAGAAGTCTGTAGTGGAATAAAAGTTTAAGCACTGCTTGCAAGAATGCAGTTTTTACAAGACTATACGGAGAAGATGCCTATTCCATCATAATCTGTTTTTCCTAATGTCCTGTTATATCTAACATTACCAAATAATGATACAGAAAAGAACTTGCCACATAACTGCATTGCTTCTGTAACAACTATCACATCAACTGGTAAAAATGAGTTTTTTCGATTGTTTTCTAAATATGTTTTCCATCATCAATTAATAGTTTCTATTGTCAGTTCATTATATGAATTAGTTTAAATTTTTTGGTGTATAGATAATTCCATACAAAGGCAATGCTATCAAGGTCTAGCATTTAATGCTCTTGGAATTGTTAATTTTTTACATTACTCGCTACCTGATCAGCCTTTTTGAAAGGTAATTTTTTGTGTGTATTTCAACTTGTTCTGAATATATTTAGCTTGTAGGTGCTACAGCTTTGTACTTACCAAACAGCGACATTTGCTCCATTTTCATGGTAAGTTTGTGTAAACAGTTAAATAAAGCAAGGTAGGTAAAACTAATAAGTTCCAGGTATAAACAGGGATATAGCAGAAGGAATAATATAACACATATAGTTAACAAAGTTTACATTGTGACATGGAAAGAGCCAAGTATGATGCTATAGAACAAGACAGGGCAGTCGAGTATAGTTGGTGATCTAGAATAGATGATGGAGAGTCAAATAAAAATAAGCAGAAATAGTACTCTGCTAAATGAGATAAAGCTTTGTCAATTATTGTGTTTGAGATTGACTTTATATTATGATATCTGTTCAGTGACCCTGTTCATTTGGTATTTGTAAAAAGAAAATTACAAGAAAAATTGTTTGATGGAATTAAACAGCTCCATACTAAACGAAGAAAGATTACTGAATGACCACTTTACAGAGTTGACAGAAGTATTCAACCAGCTGCGCTGTTAGTGCTGTGTTAGAACCAGAAGACCATGTCTCTATGCTAATTACTAGTCTTCATAGCTCACCTGACAACTTATAACAGGCTGAAAAATGAACAGGAATGTATCGAAAGTTGATGCCATCAGAAAAAATGAAGGAATAAAAGGCAAAGCTCACCAAGGAGAATGGCACTGTCCTTAGCACGGAGCAAGGCCATGTTGAAGTTAGCAAAGTAATGAGTCACATTTCATGTTCTCTCAAAATATTCTTTTAGTGTTGGTTTGCAGCATCTTATGGAATTGTCCTCGCGCTACACCTATATTAGCTGATGCATATAGAAAGTTAAAACTTTGACGGTGACTGTCTACAATCACACGCACACACTCACACACCCACACACCCACACACCCACACACAATGTTCAGGGCTTATAGCTAGAAGTTTTCTAGTATATGGTAAACCGTAAGCATTGTATACTGAACTTTTTGCTTGACATTCAGCTTGCAGCTATCATATCTTTTTAGCTACTTATCAGCAGCATGTGTGTTACGTCACAAGTCAGTGTGAAAAAATGATTTAACACATCATAGTGTGCAAAATCAATGTTGCATTTGAAAATCACCATATACCGTCATTTTCATTACTGATTTCCAGTCCAGCACTTAGTTGTTTGCTTGCGGATAAAGTGACACACATTAATATATATAGATATATATATAAGTATTTATAGGTATATATATATATTTATATATATATATATATATATATGTATATATGTATAAACAGGCACATGTAAGTGTAGACATTTTTAAACATTCTGATAACATATCATAGGGTGTTCTTCTAATGAATCGAGTACAACATTACTATAATGTATTGAGCATAACCTTCCCACAACATTCATTCTCAAGTTTGAAGGACCTGCCACAAACAATGCAACTTAAAAATACAAAGATTGTAATTAAATTGTTACCAAAATAATATTTGTGGATATGTTGATAGTTACGGTATGGTTGTGATGCAGTATAGTTTGGTACTTTGGACCTGATGGAAGCATGGTATAATAACAAAAACAATAATATAAAACACAATATGAACACAGCTAAAAATGACTAAACTTTGTACACTATATGTTATTGTAATCAAAAGATGGCATAAAAGAATAAACTTTACAGCAGAAAAATTATATATCAAATATTCACAGATGCAAAAAAAACAAAACCATGAGCATATTTGTGAATATTATTAAAGTGTAGTCAATGCTTTATTAAATAGGTCAGAAGTTATTCCATCTAGACCATCATTGGATTGTGGTGGCAAAGGGTGTTCTTTTATCCAGCAAGTCAGATGGCAGTACAATGCCTTTAGACCTGAAATAAGAAGATGCATTTATACATATATTAACATTCAAAAAAGAAAAAAGCTGCTACATATGTTAATACACATTTAAATAAAATGCATTGCTGCAAGATAGATTTCTGTCAGGAATAGTGTATCATGCACAAGAAAACAGATAGATAAATTATAGTAGATGTATAAAAAAAGATTACCGAAATTTGGCTGGTAGGCAAACACTATAAAAAAACATGAAACTCTTGAAAAAAAAATTATGTCAGAAGAGAGTTTTAGCAATGACCAATTAAATTGTGAGTAATAGAACTTTGTGTTTGATTCATCTCATGTTGAGTACTATTACTAATATTTTACTATTTCATAAATCAATTCCTATATGACATATCATGTAATTTTGATTTGTAACAGTTAAGATTCAGCAACTGTGAGAAAATTTAAAGACTTGCATGTGACAAACACGGTTATACTAAAGATTTGCTAATGCATAGCCTGAATACATAGTTTCATCCTAAGTTAAGGCATTTGATAACATCACAGTGACATGTGAAAAATCTAAAGTCAAATTGAATGTTGTAGTTCTCCTGAAGTGCAGGGGTACAGCTATAAAACAAAAGCAGTATGTAACCCTTTGAGTGCTACATTACTTTCAATGCATTCTTGCTTACAGAGACAAGCCACTTTTAGAATAAATTATCTCCATTCCATAACTCGTATATGTTTTTCAAGCTCTTTCCAATGTAAAATCACATCAGAGAACAGTAAATCACAATAGTTTTTAACCTTGAAGTAAAATTAATAAGTAAAAACGTGTTTAAAATCAGTTTGATAAATCAACCAAATCTCCAATCTGTACCAATGCAAAGGACTAATCACTTGCAATAACAACAGTCAAAACTGTTAAAATCAATCATTAATACATTATGAATTTTTATTACCAGTGAAAAATCTATTTATTTATTATGCAAGTGAAAAATTGTCAAACTGTTAATTGAAATTTTGCATGAACTTGAGAAGAAATAAAGCAAGATGGTGGAGTTTTCTTATGATTCCCTGCCTGATATTGTAAGTCACTTGTGGTTCTGCCCCGTCTGATATTGTAAGTCACTTGTGGTTCTGCCCTGTCAGATATTATAAGTCAATTGTGATTCTGCCCTGTTTAATACTATAAGTCACTTGAGGTTCTGCTCTGTTTGATATTATAAGTCACTTGCGGTTCTTCTCTATCTGATATTATAAGTCAATTGTAGTTCTTCTCTATCTGATATTATAAGTCACGATGAATATCTTAAAAATTGTTAAAGAATTGTTGTGAGAATTATCAATTTTCCAAAACATCAAACTTGATAAATCGTTTAAAACTACAACTAAATTTTGTGTTTGTGCCTACAACCAAAACCATTTGCATGTGTGGCATCTACAAACAGAGGCTTCTTTATGATAACACAATCAATACTGTTAACTCACTTTGTCAAGATTTCATAAACTTAAACTAACCCAATATTTTCAAACTAAAGTATGAAAGGCCTAAGCTAGTCTTATCTGGCGCCTTTTTGAGACTTTGAGAATAATGTATTTTTTCCAATTTATTAAGCAATATTCATTGTGGTAAGCAATGTTCATATTTTACAACATGCGTTCAACAAAGCACTAAGGAAAGTAAACTAAATAGGTGTAGTTATACCCATAAAACATTGGAAAAAAGTTAGTTTGAGGACTAGCTGATATAGTAACATTGGAGTTGAAGCCATAAAGTATTTGAAAAGCAAGATTGGGGATTTATATGAGTATTGTTTCAACTAACAGTGACAAGCAAATCTATATTTCCTGAGCATTGAGGGACAACCCTTTTAGAGCTCCTTAGTTGTATCACTATAAAATTCGTAGAAACTACATGTGCTGTAGCCAATAATTTTGTTGTATCTGGTTTTACTGATGTTTTTGAAGGATTATGCAAATTACCCCGCATGCATAGCTTGAAAGTCAAGGAGGGTAGGAAACCAGTAGCACAGAGTTTTAAAAGTATGCCATTTAGTTTGAGATATTCATTAAAAAGCACGCTGGACTTAATGGAATCTAAAGGTACAATAAACAAAGTTGAAATGCCTACAGACTGTGTGTACTTGACTGGGCAAGTGTTGAAGCCAAATGAATCATTACCTAATTGTTTTGATCCCAACAAACTGAACAGGTGTATTCGACAAGAAGACTTTGCTAACCGCTAGTGAGATATTTTCAAAACTATCGTGTTCTTGGGTTTTTTCCTCATTAGATGCAACTCAGGGATTCTTACAGCTTGAACTCGACTGTAAGAACTATTATCAACAACATTTGCAACTCCTCTTAGAAGACACAGATTTCTTAGGCTACTTTTTGGAATTAGTTCAGCTTCGGAAGTATACATAATATAGGAATGCATATATATATATATATATATATATATACATACATATACATATATATACATATCTATATGTAAAAAATTGTTTCCTCACACCGGATACCCCGTATGGGTGGTAAATTCTGCTCTAACTCGGGTCTCCTACCAGAGACCTGGGAGTTTGAGCACTCGCCTCAAGATCTTAGCTGTTCCCAATAGTGCACTTTTCTGCAACTCACCTGAGTTGATTGTTGTTGGTATTTGGGCAAGCCACATTTTATGCGCCGGTGTTATTGCGCCCAGTGCCCCAATGACTACTGGGATTACAGTTGTTCTTACATTCCAGCATTTTTCAATTTCTTCTCCCAGAGGGAGATCTTTCTCTACCTTTTCTTTTTCTTTGCATGGCCAGCTGCACGTTGCCTGCTCAAAAGGAAGCACAAGGCAAAAACTGGTTGTTCCTACACCCGACAGAAAAAACAAAAAATGTTGTCTATTCACCAGTGGATAGACCAGTGGATAGATCTCTCCACCAGTGGATAGATATCCATCAGTGGATATATATATATACATATATATACATGTATATATATATACATATATATACATATATATACATGTATATATATATATATATATATATTCTGAAAATTAGGTTAGAAACTTCCGCAAGTAGATAATATGTAGGTATAACAGAAAATGAACAACGTAGTATGACATAGCTATAACATAATGTTAGCTCAATGCAAGCATTACACAAAAATAACACAATGGTAATTCAACTCAGCACTGGTGGATAGACAACATTTTTTGTTTTTTCTGTCGGGTGTATGAACAACCAGTTTTTGCCTTGTGCCTCCTTTTGAGCAGGCAACGTGCAACTGGCCATGGCTAAAACAGGGTGACAATAAGTCAACACCAGCTGCTCTCTTTCTTTTCACCATTGCCTATCGCAGCGCTAAGGGAATTTGTGCAAGTTCCTTATTAGGTGTGGTAATCGTAGCTGGAAAAAAATTAAAGTAACTCAGCTGCGGAAGGAAACGAACACTTTACTTTCACCAACAGTAACAAATGCAACGTTTTTATGTAGTGGAGATGTGGCAATTCTTAAACAATACAACATTGAATGAGAAGTACTTACCTTTTTGAAGTAGAAATTTGGTAGTTAAAACGTTTTGTAGTAGATGTAGTACTCGTAGCTGGAAAAAAATAAAAGTAACTCAGCCGCGGACAAAAATAAACATGTTTACGATCACCCACACAGGCAAATACAATGTTTTTAAGTACTGGATATGTGGCAATTCATAGATAATACAACATTGATTAAGAAATAATTACCATTTGAAGTGGAAATTGGGTAGGTAATTTTCAAAGTGAAAACAGCTCTATAAATGGCTGGAAAAGACAAACACTCATGTGACCTTTCGTTGGCAATTAAAATTAATTTACTACTCATTGACTAAATTAATTTACTAATTAAATTTGCTACTCATTAAATTATGTATTTAGTAAATTTTATTTAATGCTATTGATTTATCTCCTACTCCTATTAATTCATCTATGTATAGGCCGCAGAACTCAGAGCGGTGCATTTTAACGCGGCAGCAACTTTGCTGTTCAAAAGAGAACAGTGCTTTCAAGCACGGTTCCGTATTAAACCACTCTTTTTAACCTACGGCCTAGTGTAACAGTACCGTTAGCCATTGTTTTGTTTTTTCTTTTACTGTTAGAGGCGCATTAACCGGAAATTCCAGTAAATGCACCCTAGCGGTGTAAAAACACAGATTAACCACACTCTTTTATAAGCCGCATGGCTCAACTCACCACAAAAAGTTAGTGGCTAATAGTCCGAGAAGTACGGTACTCACATAAATTCTGTTCGCTTTTTCACATTTCGACCGAATCAAAAAAAGGAAATACCGCTCTATAAAGTGGACTAACACACATGCACACACACGCACCCATGCACACACACTCGCACACACAAGTATACATACAGATTTTTTCCCGTTTATATAATAGACTAGCTGTACTACCCGGCGTTGCCTGAGTAATAAAAAAGTCTTTGGACACAAAATTTATTTTATGTAACCTAAGATATACAACATTTTCCATTCTAACTTTTAAACTTCATATCATGAGAAAATGTTTTCAAGCAGTTCAAGTGACTTAGGAGGAGAAAAAAACTGTTAAGGTATTCAAGCGTTTTCAAACGACTACAACTTTTAAATTTATGATCATGAAATGAGTGTTTTGTTGAAATATATTAGGAAGGAAAATAAAACTGTAAATGTTTTTAAATGTAAATGTGAAATAATTAGCAAGTGATGGCTAAATATAATCTTTTTAGCTATGATTACAATGAACAATTATTTAATAAATAAGGTAATAAAAGATATATTTTATTTTTATATAATTATAATTTAGTATAGGTAAGTAAAATTTATTTTTATTTGACTTACAACAACATTTGCCACTCTAACTTTCAAACTACCTATCATGAAAAAAGTGTTTTGTGTAATTGAAATAAATGAAGAGAGAAAATAAAAACAACTGAAAAGGTTTTTAAACTTTTTCAAACAATTGCAACTTTCAAACTTCATATCATGAGGCAAAGGTTTTGCGCAGGACAATTAAGTTAAAAATAAACAAAACAACTGTAAAGGTTTTCAAACCAGTGTAAATTTAAAAATTCTTAACATTCAGCAAAGTGTAAGAAGGTTGTTCGAAAACCGAGTTGTTCTCAATCCAAAACAACTTTTTCTATTACAATAAAACTATGTAAATTATATAATCTGTTCCAAGGCAAAAAAATAACTTCGGTAAAGTATTTTTCAATGTTTCACACCATAATCTGTATTGTATATTGCATACTATAAATAGAAACGGGTAGATATAGATCATGGTTAATTTTAATAAAGGTTGTCTATTTATGATGATGGAAATTGAAAACAAAAGTAAACATTTTGTATGTTTGGCTCTTGAAACGTCAAAAAAATTATAGGCTAAGATACAATAATAAAAGTGCTAAAATTGATAATGAAACAGCAAAATATGCAACAGATCAGTTATAACAAAAAATCATAGAAAAAAGAAAATACAAACAGCAATGGAACATTTACTTTGCATCTTTAAAGTAGAATTCTCCTATAAAACAATTTAGGGTAACTCGACCAGATGAGTTATCTCCTTAGCAAGTTCTTTCAGTAGAGGCGGCGTCGTCCTAGATGGTTCCTCCCTTTTTTGTAAGAATTTATGCATCGCAAAGTGCTTCTCCGTTTGTTAGCAAACATTTCCATGAGTTTCGGAGCTTTGTTATGTTTGCAATGCGCATGCTCCGGTTTGGTCGAGAGTCAAATTTATATTCAAGCTTCGAGATGACTGAATCTCAAAATCTTTAGTTAAAAACCTAATGCTAAAATAATTAGCACGCACATGGATTATGTGGTATATGATAGCGCTACTGATCACTAAAACACGGTGGCACAGTGGTAAAGCGTACGCATATAAACCTTGTCGATGCATTTGTAGGGAGTTTTGAAATTCATCAGAAAACATAATTTTAATATCCAGATATTAAGATCTCTAGCTGGAGGGACAGACATACTTTTACATTTTTATATATATATATATATATATATATATGATTAGATTTTTTCTAACCAAACCGACCGTCAACACTTTATAAAAACCACCATAGACCTAGTTTAGTGCCTTAGACACACTCAAATCAGACATACTAAATAGCTCGCCACAAAACAGGCGCTAATATTTAGAACCCGTAAAACAATTTTTGACCGTGAGACAAGACTTGACTGTTCATAACAATATTGTGCTAAAAGGTAGTTGGTTAATGGTACCAATTTCTTTCAGGCAAACCATTATCAATGCTATAGACGGAGGCCACCTCAGAACTTCTAAGTGCATTGAAGCGCTTAAAATTACGTTTACTGACCAAACTATGTTGGCAATATTACATATTTGCATGTAGTTTATGTTTGAGAGACACGATAAAAGAAGGCCAAAGCAAACAATAACGCCATTCTTGAACCTTTCGACATTCCTGACTACCCTATGCAAACAGTCCGTATTGACATTTTTTAGCTAGCAGCTATTGAATACTTGGTCGCTTTAGATAGATTCTCAAGATGGCTCACCTGCCATAAACTGAAAAGTTATACATTAAAGCGGATAATTGAATTGCTAAAACAGCAGTTGTTGGAAGTTGGCAAACTTGAAACCTTGGTATCAGACAATGCATGCATCATACTTTACCTCACTTAAATTCAAATACTTTTTAAAGCTTATGCTGTCAGTCATATAACTGTTAGCTCACATTTTTTAGGCTAAATAGAAAGGCTGAGTGTATGATACAGACTGTGAAGACAAGTTTAACTAAGGCACATCAGTCTAATCAAACACTTTATGATGTCATGAGCATACTTAGGTCTACTCCACTAGGTGAAGGCTTTCCAGTCTTACCAAAAAGTAGAAACCTTAGATCAACACTAGACATCATTCCTAAACAACTGGAATCACAGTATATCAACACAGAAAAAGTAGTTGAAATATTTAGAAAATGACAAGCGCGGTTTGAATTCTGTAACAGCACAAATAATATGCCTCATAAATTTGTAGAGAGCATAAGTTTATGGTTAAAAATGGGACTCAGGATACGGGTTGGAGGAAAATTGATAAAACATACTGACACCCCATGCAGTTTTATTTTACGATTAGATGTTGGCAAGATTTCCAGGAAAAACCAGTCTTTTCTTATAACTATGATAATTGCTTTCACAGCTGAGGGGTCAAGTTGCACATACATAGAACATGTATGCAAGGCTACATGTTCTATGTATGCAAGGCTAACTTGTTTCATTTAGAACACATAATACTGAACTGTTGGCTGAGACGGTGCCGATATATGTGGTTTGAGATAATGTAGTGCTCCGTGTGGCAACGGTAGCGCTACCAAGTGTAGAAGTTTCTAATCCACCAAACCAATATGGTGGAAATATCTATGACTAGTAATTGAAAAAATGCACTGGAAAGATTTCAGCCTTATAGCCGACTTATATTTATAGCAGTTTAGATTATGTATATTATGCACGCCTTGTCCTTGTAATTTTAATTATTCTTGTGAACAATACCTTTTTGCTTTTACATGTGTTGTTGTATATCTTGTTTCAATTGATTAAAAAACCAATATGTTATAAATTCATCACATGTTGTAATCCATGTTAACTACATTTTACATGTGGTACCTTGTGGAAGACGTTGTAAAATATGGCTATTGATTACCACAATAAAGATTGCCCATGATAGGTATACATGTTTGTGGGACCAATAATGCTAAAGGCATTACCCTGTCATTATACTCTATAGGTGTGGTCTATTATCCTGTCATTATCCTGTATAGCTGTTACTGTCTTGAGATCAGTTGTAGTTTAGTCAGTCAAACATATCACCTACACATCCTGAACTCTCACCTATCTCATACATTACAATGACTAATACATGCTGCAAGCAACTTAACATTGTTGTAGCATCTCAATTTTAACTGTGGCAGTCACCTAATATGGCTATCTTCATTCAATAAGCCAATTTGCACTTCTAATCTACGCTACAATATCTGATTCGATTGCAAAGACTTGCTTCCCAGTTCAAATGTACAAGGTGGGAGTAATCACTGAAGATAATAATGTTACATGTGCCTACTTCGTCAATGTTATCACACAGAAGCTTTGCCGTGTAAAAGCATTAAGTGATAAGCATTAGGTGTTTGTCAATTACCCACTTTCACCATATAATGTCTCATCACCTATTGATTTACTTTTAGAGTGTGATTCCTTTATGTTTTTATTGTTTTCATCATTGAATATATTCATTAGTTCTATATCTGACTATTGTTGTAGAATTAGAAGTAGTCTGATAATTTGCAAGAGAAATCATTTGAATAAATTGGAGTAAGTTTCAGAACAGTTATTTCCGGGGTGTCAGAGAATCAAATATTTGTTGCTTAGATAAAGCGAGCGAAAAGGGTATCAACTGCAAAAAACTGAACACATCGGAAGATTGAATGTTGACACAAATTTTTTTTTTCAAAAGGTATCAAATTAGGTGATATACTAGTAGTACAAGAAACTTGGAGACCAATTTGCATACTGTTGAATCAAAGTTACACAATTTCTAAAATATTCTGCCAGATTGTACTTTAATAAAGAGTCAGTGTTGTATGTATCAAAAGTCTTCTTTAAATTTCTGTACTGTGCCTTTGGTAGATATTACTATACATTACCTACAGTCATGTGCAGAAAAATGGAGCCACCCCTGAAGTATTTGCAATTTCAAACTTCAAGCTGTTGTTACTCAGCTTAGACTAAAGCTACAGCAAACATATTAATATCATTATGATGCTGAGAGTGTCCTCTATCTGATTATTTTAAGTATTAACTTGCTAAAATAAAAATAAAAACAACAGGCTGCCTTCTAATGTTTAACTTATGGATTCATGCAATGTACTAAATAGTTTCAAATGTGAACAACTTGGTGGCGGCCCTGAAAAAGGTGGTTGGTTGTATAAATATTTTTTATAAGAGAGTGGAGGTGATTCCTGAAGCCTGGTCGTGTCAGTACTTGATTGGTCAGCCTTTGTTCTCTGTGACAAGACAACAGTGGTTGGGCATTGATGCAACCAACTTTTCAGGTTCAGATTCCAAGCTCTTACAACGCCCTCCATCAGCTCTTTTTTGTCTTGGGCTAAGTCTCGTTTAGTATAGCTGTTATATGCTGCCACACAGTCTTCAATTGGTACAGATCTTGGCTTTGAGCTGGCTATGGCACTGTGCCGACACTCTCTTGTTACATTCATTTTTTGACTTTCTTGGCACAGTGGCAGAGGGCATCGTCATCTTGGAACCACCAGTCAGTAGAACCTTCACCAAACAACGTCAAAGAACTTGTTACCATCTTACTTTGCATGGTTTTGATATAATTTTCTCTGTTCATTATGCCATGTACAAGGTTGACCTGTCCAACCCCTGATGCCGCCATACAGCCCAAACCACAACTGATGTTGCGTGTTTAACCGTGGGAGTAATACACAATGGCTTGAAAGCTTCTCCTCATTTTCTTCTAACATACTGCAAATCAGAATGGTTAGTAACAAAAAAGATAGATTCATCAGAGAAAATGGCTCTCTTCCACCGGTCTGCACTCCATGTCTTGTGCTGGCATGCCCACTTTTATCAATTGTGTCGTTGTTTCTCTGTCACCATTGGCTTCTTTCTTGCTTTACAGCCCTTCAACCTGGCAGCAATTAGGCATCTTCTAACGAGAGATGGTTGCATTTTAATATTGCTTGTGTCCTGCCAGTCTCTGATTAATTCAATGCTAAACTTTTCACTGTCTGTCAAGGAAATCCGCGATGGAGTTCTGTCTTCTTTTCAAGTTTTATTTTTTGGGTGATCAGATCGTGGTTTATATTCAATACTGCCAGTCTCGTAGAATCTCTGAACGACACCAGACACTTTTTTGTTGAACAACCAACTCTTTTTGCAATTTCTCGCATAAACATTCCTTCTTTATGAAGGCAAACAATGGTTGCTGGCTGTTCTGCAGTAGTTTTCATAGTGAGGATGTTAGTAATGAGATTAATGTAAAACGAATGCACAGAATGGTAAAAATTCTTACTTTTGTATCCTCAAGTACACAAAAATTGCAATACTTTAAATATTTTTAAACAATGGCTTCAAGAGATAAAAATATGATTATTACTTGTACTCGCTTTCTAATATTAGTAAAAATTAAACTTATTTGAGTGAGAGTGTCATGTCATTTAGGAGATTACAAAAGTGAAGTACTAAATTGTCTACTTATGTTTTGAATAGCACCATCATGTAGAGGAGACTGTGATAATTAAAATGATAGTTTGTTTGTTATATTTGAAATCGTTCTCTTTATTCTATGTAAAATTGAACTTTGAGTTCACGCACATAGTTTTGCACATGACTGTATTTCCATATTTTGTTTGGTAGTAATTCCATAGGTAAACATCTTAGATAAAATGAGAAACATTAAAGTGGCATATTCTTACTCTCAGATTAGATCTTTGATATCTTCAGTCTGCATAACAAGTTATATAATCAGCTAGTGAGGTTAAGAAAATATTAAGGTAATAAAGGTTCACTGTCACTCTTAGTTAACTAATACACTCTGGCGCTCATAAAGTATGCTATTTAGAGCAAACAACACAAGCTAATTCTGCTCCTTCTATGTAAGGTGGACAGGATCCAAGCCGAGCGCAGCTTCCTTGAACAAAATAGAACAACGCTCCATTTGTACTAGCATGTAGTCCAGTTAAGGCTTCTGGTTCTTTGTCCATACATACATAGTTACATGCTCTTTTGTGATTGTAGTGTCCTGACATCAGATATCCTTCGTACTCCTAAACCAAAGTGAGATCAGTTTTATATTTAATAATTACTCACATTTCTATACTTACTAGCTTAATTACATATGCTTATTTATCTTAATGCTAACCTCGGTATATTGTCTTTTTCATCTGATTCTTATCATTTGATTGAGAGTTATCTATTCTTATTTTTAATAGATTTGAGAAAACAGCTTCATTTTTATCATGTTATCACAATGGTAATAGCATTGAGGCTAAAAAAACATATTGTGTTAAACTGAGCATATGAGAAAATTTGCTGCATAAATACCGAATTGTTCTATTCTACCGCTATTCTATCTTGTGTATGAAGCTAGCAAATTAATTACTTTTTACAAATTTGCACGTTACAGCTTATATGCAATATGTAACGGGACACAAGAACTAACCAAATTTACAAAACGAAATTGCAGTTTGAAACTGTTTATTCTAATATCAGCCTACATGCAAAATAAGCTTTTATGGAAGGATATATGGTAATTCACCTTATTCCAAGATGATGGACAGGTTCTTTTAGCAGGTATCATAATGGTTGTAGATCTGCTAGGAAGGTAGCATCTGGAACAGGGTACATTCTGGTCATGCATACGGCTAGGAAATATATCAGAGTTGGTCTGGTACTCTGCTCCATATATGTAATTACCCTGGTTGCCAGCTAGATATGAATTATATTCTGGCTCTGATGGGAGACATGTGTAAACAGATGAGCCTCCTTCTTGGTCATGACGCTGGCCTGCTGCTCGTCCTGTAAGATACATCAAGAAATCATGAAATCTAATTAAATGCCATATTATTCAGCATTTGAAATTACTGGCAAAACCAACAATATACATTTATTCTAATGATTCTGCAAAATTATGATAATTTAATTGAATGATAAGTCACTTTCTTTGCTTGAAAAAGTTTGCTGCAAAAAACTGGAAGGTAGTAAATATATTTTGTAACAAACCTGTTTAGAGGAGCTCTGAAAAGTTACCACATGATTTTCTGCCCCATCTGATGTACGAACTTCCTTCTCCAGAAGCTGGTTGTATGTAAGCTACAAAGTGATCAAGTTCCACAGTACAACCTTTCCACTTTTTTTATAAAAGTAAGGTCTAGTTTTCAACTGTTATTGTCCAAGATCTAAGTCTCATACATTTCCGGGTAACACCTCAACTTTTTGTACAAAATAAGAAGTAAGTTACAGGTATACAATTGTAGATCACCTATTACATCTACCATGAGCAAGCGTCATGTTGCTTTCAAAATGATAGTTTGATTAATTTCAAATTATTTTTGATACCAATACCGAATTTTTTTATAAAATTTTTAAAGCACTAAGTAAAAGAGAAAATAAACTAACCAGGTGAAGAGGGTTCGATACTCTCATCGTCTACTTGCAGTTTTTCTTCAATTTTTTCCAACTTTCTGTTGTTACTTTGGAGGAGAGTCAGCAGTCCATGGGCAATTGTTTGGTTAAACTCTTGTAGGAGTTCCTCTGAAAATAATATTGTGGTGTCTTATCTCGAAAATAATAAAAAGCTTTGTAGTGCAATACCCATTTTACTCTGTAAATACTTTACTCCAAACTGATATGAGTTGTTTTCTTTTTTATTAACATCATATTTTTTACAACGGTGTTCAACTTGCTAAATATCAAAAACATACCATTGTCAGAGTGTCTGCCAGATGGTCGCGCTACAACAGACTTGGTCTGGTTTACCAATTTTTCAACCTTTTTTTTCAGGTTAGTCAGATCTGACTCTTCACAATCTCTACCATCTCTACCATCCCTGCCATCTCTTCCAGGAGGTCCTCTTAAGTATGACAGTTTTCCTGTTAGTAAAATATGCAACACAATACTTTGTTTCTTTTTCATGCTGATGTTTTTCATAAAACTAAAATACTCTAAAATTGTGTTGAGTCAAAACTAGGGCACAAGTTGCTAAAACTTTAAGGGGTGCCTAGTGAGTCTTTAAGAAAAACAGAACACACCAACGCTGAAGTCAGAAGAGAATAAATTTAAAGTTTCCGAAGATTTTTCTTCTGCATGTCATTAGTATTTTTATTGGACATGCACACGAGTTTGTAACATTAATGACATTACTAACAGGTATACATTAAACGCTTTGTGAATATATAGCTTTGACTCAACCTGTCATGACATCAACAAGTTTTAATGATTAGCAAGTCTACTCTCACACATTTACTACTCATGGCTTTGAAGTTTATTTGTATTGAGGAGTAATGCTCTCCTGACCAACACTTATTTTGCCAGTAAAGTTTATACTTTTAGTTGAGCTTTATAGTTAAACTTAAATTAAACTAAAGTTTAAACTTTTATAGCTGTCTAATATTTTGAGTAGATGAAGTGCGTAACCAACTTTTCAAGCTCACAGACCCAATGTAGTTTCAGTTTATGAGATAGCGAGATCATTTATTAATTCATTCAACACACTTCTCTGTTATTCTTATCAACCAAATGAGAGTTATCTATTTATGTTAGTAGCTCATTGAGAAAACAACTTTCTTTTCATCATGGTATCATGACAATAACAGATTTGAAATTGGAAAAAACGTATATTTGGTGTGGAGCTGGATGACTGAAGAAACTCAATGTTAAAGTACCATAGGATGTGGTTCTTCATACTGTTCTGTATAAAACTATCAAGTTGATAACTTTCTTGTTAAATCTATTGCTTTGATTGAAAACTGAATATAAAAGATCTATTTAAACATTGCTATAGGAATTGTGGAATTTTGCTAAGTTACCTGGGGACAATTGACTTAGTACACCATCACTGACATCCTCATCTTCTGCTGATCTTTTTTGTATAGCATGTTCTAGATCAGTTGGAGACATTATTGACACCTAGATATAAAGTTTTCAAATATTACCATCCCATAAACTGTTGCCCCAGAAACATCTTCTCATTCAATAATGAGCAGATCCAATTTATTTATCTTTTAATTAGGTCTTTTACATTTGATGTGACATAATTTCCTGACCTTTTTTCTATAAACCAAGATTGATATTAAACAAGAATCCTTGCTACGCACAAGTGCATGTTGTAAGTCCAGTGTCCATATTATATGTAATGTACTCTGAACATGCACCATCATAATTCAGTGAACTACCTAGAGTTGCAAGTCCTTAGACAGTTATATGTACCTGCACTTTGAGACATTTAAATATGTTAAACAAAACTACTTTGGAAATGAAAACAAGCTATCATGCAACATTTCACACTGTTATAACAAAGCAAAAATAATAAAGCTCTGCTGTAAGTATCATTTGTACCTGTTCAGAGTATACACGTGTTAAATTGACTTTAACCTAGGTCTATTGCAGTTAATCTAATGAACATAGTTAATAACTTTTTACCTGCATTCTGTTTCCTTCTAGCTGATCTAGTCTACTGGTTAAATGATCAACATTTTTCTTAACAACTGGTAACTCATTTGAGAGTAGGCAGAGACAACCAGAGCTGATATTGCTATAACAACAGTCAATACCTGGATGACATCATTACGCTTTTGTTGCTTGACTACGTAGCCTTTTTCCATTATGGAATCTAAAATTAGCGTTCAAAACTTATAGATCAAAGACCTCACATACTAAGTTTTATTCAAATCACTACATTTACTACTCATCATATTATCTGTGAAATTTTAATCTTTATATGATAACATAGTAACGATTTAATAAGGCAGACCAGACAAGCAATTTCCTTTATAAGAATTTATTACCAAATTAACCAAAACTATTTTTTATTACATATAAGTTATATAATTGTATATTTTTATTTCATACATGTATAAGTTGTATAATTGTATAATTATTTAACTAAATAAGATTAATTGTTTACGTAAACTTAACACCTAACTATATTAATGTTAATAATGAAATGCAATGTCATTGTACAAATGTATGCTGAGTAAGCCTGTTTTGTTTTCGTTGTTTTAGTATTAAGAACCTTATCTTATGTTTTCTCCATTTGTATTGGCACAAAATATGTTTTTTTTAAGTTTTCACTGAAACTAAATTTGTAACAGATGTTACTTTTGTAAGCATGAAATATTAATGTTTTCTAAAAACATTTGAATATGCATTTCGAACTCAATATTCTACTCTGATAGGCAGAATCAATAACTAGTTGTATATGTAATATACTTGCCTTATACAGCAGCACCTTCTGGTGACTGATATTGATGTCTAGCTGGTTTTATACTTCAGTAGAGCATCAGTTTCCTTTTATGGAAAATTGGATCAAGTGACACGCTTTTACATCCTCATATTGTTGAAGTATTCCTTCATACATGTTTTAATGATTCACCCAATTTGTTCGCAAATTCAATCAGTTGTGACAGTTGTGTATCCTAGAACTTCTGCAGAAATCATTAAGATAAAAAGTTAAAGTTTGGTATGTAAACACTCAATTTCATCAAAACAGATGAACTTGGAGCACACGGTGTCAGTGCTTCCAGCCTCCACAAATACCAACCTCTATTAAACTACTGTTAAGTTTCTTTTTTCAAGTACACTCAGATGTGTATTGAGTGTTAGCTAGTTTTTGTTTAATATTTACAACACAAATAAGAAATAAAATAGATAACTTAATCTAGTTCCAAATGTTGCTGGCTGATGAGCAATGGCTTTAACTGAGTTAAACATGTCATTAATTTATACTTGATCATGGATGTAAAGTACTTGAGAGTGATAAAACTTAAGTAACACACAATACTTCATTAATGGTCAATGGTGTCGCCATATCTTTTCCCTCATGCGTGTTTTCTGTCTTATTTAAAGAATATCGTTGACAGAAAACATTATTAATTTTTATAAAAAATGCTGAAAAAGTTGTTTACTTTTACACTAATGTCTGCTTTGAAAGGGTTTGGTTTTGCAAGTGTATAGGTAAAGTAAGTGGGGGTACAACGAAGTATTGATGTAAAATAAGATAAAGCTATATTTTGTATATAGGGTGGTGGTAGCAACTCTTAATTTACACATGGGAAATACCAGTGACCTTTGATAATTGTATGTCAAGGTTATAATTCGTTTTCAAATAATTAGGAAATCGGACGAAAGTTTTCCGTAATTTTCAAAATTTTGCAAAAAACCAAAGGTCAGGTAACCAGTCACTAAATCTCATTATTTCTGTTTTTTAACCTGAAATGATTTTTAGAACATTTTCCGTGTTTAGGCTGCCGATGGCATTAGATTTAAAGATAATTTACCTAATTACTTTATTTTTAAACATAAATTTATAGGCTAAGGTTAGTGGGTAAAATGTAATACTTTGTATCCCATTTCACCTCAGGCTGTGAAATTTCAATTATTTACACTTTCTTTTCGACATAGGCTGAACGAAGTACTTTGAGCACTGCAGGAATGAGCATGAATGCTGCTGGAATGTTTGTTCTTCCCAGGCTAATTTTTTCCGAAAGTTTGAATGAAGTCCTATTTTAAGTTAGGGGCCTCACCAAGTTCCTTCTGTGTCACACAACCCTCTGGATTTATGCAAACCCACCTGTTTGAAATGTGGTTTGAGCAATTTTTCAGGCACACTAGGTCTGCCCTAAACAAGCCAGCTTTGCTGGTACTTGATGGCTACAAAACCTACCGAAGAATTTTCCTGCGATACAAAAGACAACAGAGTTACTATACTATGCTTGCCACCACGTTATAGCCACCACATGCAGCACCTGAATGTATCTGTGATAAGTCCACTCACTACTTACTCTGCCAAAGAATTTGAGGTTTGGCTACGTAACAATCCTTGCTAAGTAGAGTCATTGGACGAAGTCACAAACTTGTTTGGTAAGGCCTATTTCAAAGCTCCAGTTCCAGCTGATGCCATAGGTAGATTTAGGAAAAGTGTGATTTTCCCAAAAGATCTTGAGTACTGATGACATTTTTGAGGCAGCAGCCCCTACTGACAATACAACAGCGTGCAAAAGCTTCAAGCCTGTAGTCTTAATATTTCACCTGTTCTAAGCAAACCATCAACACCGGCAAGAACTACTGAACGCACATTATTATAAATGTGCAGAAAAAAAATATCACCCTTTTGTAAAAAATCAACTGACACACTCACGGAACATAAAGCTTACTAAGGAATACTTGCCAAGGAAGCTAATTTAGCTCATTTGGCAGAAAGACTCCTGGCTAGTTGCCAAATAAAATCTAGGAAGGAACAAACTAAACAGGCTAAGAGAAGGAATACTCCGGCCTGCAGAAAGTAGCAACAACGATGTTTTTAATAAATTTTAAGAAGAAATATCACCCTTTCCTAAGAAATCAATTGACATACGAAATGTAATGCTAACAAAGGGAGGATACTTACCAATAAAACTTATTTGGCTCATTTGGCAGAAAAACCCTTCCTAAAGTGGCCAAATAAAATCTAGGAAGAAATTAACTAGAATAAATGATAAAATAAGTAAGACTCTGACAGTAGTAAGGAGCAACAATGATGACAGAGACGTTAGCTGTTTATAGTGCAATAATTCCTACTGGATAGGTAACGCTGACAGTGGATGGGTGAAATTCAGGCATTGCAGTAGCTGTGCTCACAAGCTTTTTGCTGGCCTTGATAATAAAGATGATGATTTTATGTGTGAGCTAGGAATATTTTTGGGTGTATAATTACCTATTTTTAAAACTATGTAATTTACTGTAATGTTTTGAAATTATTTGAGTCAATCAACACATAATTAAAGCAATATTTTGAATTATCCAAGGAATCTTACTGATATTAGCATAGCGTATCATTTTACCCACACTTTTGGAGTAAATCAGGAAATGGGATTGTTTTACCAAGCACCAATAAACTATTTATCATAGTTAACAGCTGCAATGACTATTTGAATATTTTGAATAGACATTGACAAGTTTGCATTAAAACATATATTACCTCTCTCAGGATATGAGAAGGTGAAAATTTCATGTTTGATATTTAGTATCCCATTATACTTCCCCCATTTTTACTACTGCATGTAGTTTTTTTCCTCTTGTCAAAAAGCAGGAGGGACTACTGATCATTTTGGAATCAGCTGTAAGATCAGAAAGCATTTTTTCTTACGAAGTCTGATTTTTTGTAGAACCTGAATCATTATGCATCACTAACCATATGCATAAATCTTTCATTCTGTTTGGTACAAAGGTTTCTCTGGGAAACTTTTACGAGTCATGATTAATTGTTCATGACGAAAGTTTCCATTACAGTCTTGGGCAATCATCAGCAGATGTTGTCACTTTATGAATGCCTAAACAACATATGATAAAAAATAAACAATTTTAATAGAACAAACATGTGTGAAAGAACTGGTCTAGCAGGAAAAAATGAAATCAAAGTTGGTCTAGAGGAAATGGTCCTGTTATACATATTACGGCCTGATTCACCAGATATTTTATGAAAGCGTTTTGCACTTCATCTTCCTATGGTATGTGAATGACAACAATTTAACCTAGTTACCCCTGTTTCTTATTTCTAGCAATGCCAACGCAGGCTATCACATATGACTTGACTTTGACAACAAAACCACTGAATGCCAAAAAACTGACACTGATAGAAAAGGCAGCAGATACTTCCTTTTAAAATACACAGACAAGCAGGAGAATATCATGCTTTGAAAAGCCCAATATTTAGCTACTCAATAAATAAGTAAATATAGAATGTACATACGTGTATATGTGGTATTTAAAAATAAAACATTTAAGTTTACCAAAAACCAATACTCTTACAAGGTATTAGGGTATACTGACATTTATTGAAGGTGATACATAAAAACGCTGTGCAAAATTGAAACTGCTAGAGGCTTTTGAAGATCTCTTGAGAAAAAATGGCTTAGCAAACAATATGGAACTAACATACTCAGTATATCAGTGGTACTGACTTGTCAAACTACCTTACTCTATATATAAGTACTTCTGTCTTGTAGAACTAATTAGTCTTTATATTAGCTGCACTGAGTTATAGAACTAATTTACTCTATATAGGCTATTATTAGTACCCACCTCTGAAACCCACTTACTCAATAAATTTGTCATACTATTGTCACCCCTAATATTAAAGCTGAAAGGAATAATGTTACCGCTTTACTATCAAACCTACACTCAAATACTTTACGTATGTTGTATATTTATATTTATAGAATACGTTTCTTTAACCTGGGATACTCACGTTTTTGTTTCTGGTAGACTATCACTCACAGTGTACAAACAACCAACTCGCTTTGGAAAATTTTTCACGATCCTCTACCCATTGTACCCACTAATTCCAATGTATGCACTCCCGCTGTGTTATTTCATAATATAGCAAGTAGTAAGGTATTGTGTTGAAACTCATCACTTGCAGTTATTGACTTTGACAATATGAGTTGGAATTTTTACATTTAAGATTGTTTATTCTTGCCATTCGGTTGGAGTTTTTACAAAAAGTGCTGCAGCGCCCCACAGTTATGGTTAATACAATTACGTGAGTTTTTTTACTTCAGTTTACAAATCCCGAACCCAAACAATATTTCAAACCTCCTCTAGGACTATCAATGCCTGTAATATAGTGACTATATTTAATATGCAGCATACGCTTCTATGACGTATTAACTCCTCAAGTGTTAACGACAGATGTAGTGAGAAATTATGCAAAGTTTTAAGTAAGCTCTACAGAAAAAAATTCCTTATTGCGTAAAGTTTCCAGTAAGGGCGACTTTTTTAAGTCCATTTAAAAGGTCATATGTTTTCAAGATTTGGGAGAAAAGTGATATACGTATAGCGTTATATCTATTAAATAGACAACAGCTATGGCATAGTTCATCGTGATGATGAATTGTGAGTAAACACTTCAAAGCAATCGATTGGGGGTTTTACAGTGTTGATCTTCCAATCTAAACGTCACGAGTGAGTATCACTGAAGCTTAATTTTAATTTAACTTTGACCCCTGGATGCAGATAGACGAGGAACAGGTAGACGCAGCTTTTTTATAGTGAAATATGGTTTTATTTCCTTCATTGTACACATATAAAATACATTTTATTGGTTTGACTTTGCGGAACAGACTTTGCTGTCTAAAAATAAGCAAATCACTGTAAATAGATGCAGAATATGCACTATTTCCCATTGAACCATTGTGAAATTGATGCAATCAATGTCTATTAAACAGGTAAAATTGATCAGAAGAAAGAGTCAAGTTGTTGATGAAAACTAGTAATATTTAAGATATGAGGATATCTAAAAAAGGTGAAACTATTTAAGCTCAATGACTCATTTCTGTTTAAATGATTGTTCAAGCGAATGCGGGCTGCTATGCATTTATATGGAAACCATTATTTTGTTATAGTAACATTGTCATATAATCTCCAAGAAAGCGACTCATTTACACAAGTTAGGCAATGTTTACAGATTTAGTTATATAGACAATCATTGCTGTCATGTAATGATATGAACTCGCTCTAGAATCAACAATCTCCTTCTGAGTCTGCCTTCAAATGTAATTCTCGAAATCAATGTTACGATACATCTGTCTGTGAATTTTAGTTGTGTCACTTTGTGTCTGAAAGATAATATGCATATTTTGGATAATGTTGTGTATCGCATTCATCAAGTTGTGCCTTGCAATGTTTATGTTTTGATGCAAGTCATGCCATCATAAATTTTTATATAAAACAAGCACTCTTTGCTACAAAGAGTGAGTATTTTACTGTTTATTATATGCACAGTGTACATTATGAAAATATAGTTTCTTGATTGAAATTTTGAAGTAAAAATTTTAGTTACACAAGTTTTATGTCAAGCCTATAAGTGTTAGATCAGCACACCTTAACATTCTTGAGCCAGAAGCTGCGGAAAGAATTGAAAGGAAGAGTGCTCGTAGTTAAGGAAGACAAAATCAGAAGACAATCATGAAATACATGACAAGCAAGTAGCTGAAAAAGCACGGAAATGATGCAGAAAGCTGATCACATTGAGTGAATAGGAAGATGAAGTGCTAGTTGTTGTCGAGACATTGGGGGAAAATGATGGGAGAAATACATGAAAACACCCTCCCGTATGCGATTAGACATACATAATGCTTGCAGAACATGTAGAAGGCCAATTAGATGAGGGAACTAGACGCTTAGAAGATATGGTATAGTCCTTAGCGGTGAAAACTGAAAATATAGAGAGGAAGGAGCTAGCTTTAACCAATTCGCATCTTTGTAGGTTTCGAGACAGTTATGAAGAAAAAAAGAAGCCAGCTATAACAAGTTCTCTTCCCAAAATTTTTGGGTATAAATAAAAGAACAAGAACGAGCGAGTGAACTCAATCTCTCCTTTTCGTTATATCCAAAAAAGTGGGATAAGTACAGACTTAATGCAATCTTGCTAGTAAGGAAAGAGAGTGGGTGAAAGTTGGCTTATCCTTCACAAGCAAGTTGATAGATGTAAATTTGGAAATATTTATCGATAAAGAAAATTGAATTGTATTATGAATTAAATGAGGTCCTAAAACTGAATACGCCGCTATTTTGCCGGTTTACCTAAAGATTTGGCCACTTCATAATGACAAAAAACAGCTTTTTGAGCAAAACAGCTTAAGACAGATCATTGCTACTACATGTATATTATAGCAATTTAGCTAAGTTGCTAAGATTTCTTTTCTTTGCAGCCGTGTTTGTAATTCTTTTTATGGACAAATTGTGCAGCTTTATCTCAAGCAACAGATGCAGACTGCAAGTTTTTTATGAATGCCTTACCTGAGTTTCAATCAGTCTGGCATCTAAATATTAATTGAGATACCTTTGATCCTCTACTTAAAATAAATTACTGATGCAGAAGGCTGTTATATCTAGCATAAACAGAGACACTCTTTGTTTTCATTTTTCTTACACTCTGTAGTAGCAATGATTGGAAACCTGATCAGTAGAGTAAGGTTTAATTTAGTTAGTAGACAATGATTTTTTTACTTATTGAAATATTTTCAATGATTACTGCACATTATGTTATATCTTTTTTTCAGAGCTCAAGAACATCACATAACAGCACCATAACTGACATGTCATGGACAACATAGTATACAAATGCACCAAAAATGTTATGTTATTCATTAGACACACAGGCACCAAGGCAGTTGCTGATACACAAAAATCATCAAATACTACATGAACTAGAAACACATTATAGGAAAGAGGTTAGGTAAGAGAATAGATGAATACCTGCCATTGCACAGGTAACCAACAAGCGGCACAGGTAACAAAAACCAAGTCATTTAAAATTTTTTTGTTATTGTTTATGTTCCTTTACTAAATGAATTGGAGTAACTTAAACTAGTAACGTTACTATAATAAGAGCTGTAATTTAAACTTCAATCAGCAAGAAAAGAAGGTTGTGTCATGCTCCTCGTAATTTTATACTGTAGCATGCTAGCTAATGCATGAAGCACGCTAGATAAAATAGGAAGCCATTAACGATCGGTTGGTGTATAAGTACACTGAATATCCAAATTTGTTAGTAGACATATTTGTTAGTATATATATATGTATATATATATATATAAATTTTGACTATTATATTTACACTACTAATAGTTTCGTGTTAAAAAACACTTATCAGGTGACATTCATTTATGCTCAGAAGCTTATATATATGTAGAAAAATACAAGCAGGGTAGTGATCTTATAATGAGGCATGCAAGCACTCTGAATTCACAAATTAATGGCAGTAGTAAAAGTGCGAAGGCTAAGTATCAAAATTCTAAACAATAAAGGTTATGTATCAAGCTACAGTAAGCATGGATAACAATAAACACACGTACATCGAATTAACCGAAAGTACGTTTAAGAAGAGGTACGCCAACCACAAGTCTTCCTTCATCAATACTAACAAAAGATCAGCAACCAGGTTAAGAGAACATGTATGGTCCCTCAAAAAGAAAAACATGATGCATACCATCAAATGGAATATTTTTCACATATCAGCAGCTTACAATAATACTGCCAAGAAGTGCGAACTGTACCTGTGGGAAAAATTCTACATTGTGTACAAGCCACATATGATGACACTGATTACTGAAGAAGAAATCCGAAATGGTATCTGGGTGTAGACACTCTAGTAAATTTTTGCTAATAAACAGTTAATAGAATAGCTTTTCTCACCCTATTTATTGTTTAGAATTTTAATACTTAGCCTTCGCACTTTTACTTCTGCAAGCAATTTTAGTGAATTTACAGCGCTTGCATGCCTCATTATATGGTTACTACCTAGCGTGTATGTTCCTACATATATATATATATAAGCTTCTGAGCATAAACGAATTTCACCTGATGAGTGTTTTTTAACACGAAACCATTAGTAGTGTAAATATAATAGTCAAAATTCTTATCTTCTTTTAAACTAGTCTATATGCACTGCTTTTACTGCATTGAACACTTTTTAGTCAGAAGATTTCCACTAGATATATATATATTTATTTATTTATATCTATAAATTATCAATTTGCCTAACTGTCATCTGATGTCGGTGAAAGTTTCAATATGAACTCTTTAAATTAAAATTTAAAGAGTTTTTAAACTGTTTTTGCCAACTAATCTTTTGTAGCAGCTATTGTTTGTTCTCTCGACAAAAATGGACAACTAGTACTCAGCTCACCTACCTAGCAAAATTGGCCTAGATAAATTGGTATGGAACTTAGCATAATGAATTTGGTTAAAGTGAGCCAAAACTTTTTTTTCAACAATATTATATTGGTACATCTTCTCAGCAGCAGACTGATCTTTAATCTGCGCTCCACGGACTTTGAAACCAGCTAACTCAGAATGGCGCTAAGGCCGCATACTGAGGAACTGGCTGATAAGGGTACTGATCAATTTAAATTTAATAGCATTTTCTGTATTGAGGTAAAGGCTTTACGTATATCTACAGTAATGAGTCTTTTACTTCAAAGTAACTTTTAGCAAAGAGTTCGCTCAGTTGCGTGCTACAGAGAATATGAAAATAAATTTTTTTGTAATTCGCTGATCTCATTCTGTTTCTACACCAAACTTAGCGTGTTCATGTTTTTGAGCAATTCCCAAACTACATGTAATTGTAAAACTACCCGGCTGATCTCTGACTTACTAAAGTTTTAAAAACAAATTTCCTTGACTTTCATACTCATACTAAGACAAATGTGAGCAGGCAAGTTTTAGCTTCATGGAAACTTGTTTTTAAACAAGCTTTACTATAATAAGTGTCGTGTTCATTTGTTTATCTGTTGAAACTACGCATTGATGATAAAAGCATCATATGGTAATGAAACTTGAATATTTAGCTTGGCAGCTAAGTACCCAACTAACTGGGCCATTCAAACTTTTTCACACACTGTGGAATAATTGCACATCTACCTAAAGATGAAAACTTTGCGCATTTCATCAGAAAGCATTATTGATGACGCTCAACAGAAAGGTTTGTATAAAATGACATCACTAGTTGTTATTGCTGCAACAGTTGATAGCAGCTATACTTGTATTCAAGTTGAAGAGTTCAGCGTCCTTGTTCTGTCAAACTCTTTGCAATTATAGATATCGTAGTCACACTATCGTTGGATCTGAGCATTTTAAATGAGATCAAATCTTATCGATTAGAGAATGTGAATATTATCGTAATCAGATTCCCTCAAACATCAAAAACAATTACAAACGACAGAAAAATACCTATACTTTCTAGGTAAAAATTACTAAAAACTTTATGCAATTTGGTTTTTAACACACATTATGGTCTTTTGCGATGTAAGGGCCTTTCAGTGTACAATACTAGCACTGAAAACAAAACTTCTGAGAAATAATTTATTAATCCATTTAATTATCTTGCATGCCATCAAAGCTTGTAAATTTTATTAAACTATGCCAACAGCTAAATGTAAAATACAAGCTTAATAGGTGCCAATTTCAGTATTGTCATTTATTGATATGTTATTCGCGTGTCCATTTATAGTGATAAAAGTTCCTGAACAAAAAATTCTGCTTTCTACAGGCTTTGAGCTTTAAACCATTAGTTCTGTAGATTGGTGACTTATTTATTAAGCTACGCTTACACCTTGCATTACTATGGAATATTTGTGCATACACTTAAACACTTGCCAATCTTGAAAGCTGATTTTAAAAATAATGTTTGCGTGAGAGATCATTACTCTAGAAATCCAAAATCCAAATCCAAAATATACTCTCCAATGCTCACTTCAGAGTCATACATATCATATTTAAGATGTAGACTAGCTTAAGTTACTCCTATTTATTAGAACAAATCCTAGTCAATTAAATATAAAATTTTATACAAAAATACATTTTTATTACTTGTTATTTTTTATTACTTTTTATTACTTGCGGAGCCTTCCTCTAGTTTTATGAAAAACCAGATCCGTAGTGTTTTAGTTCATAGGAAAATACCTTTCTATCGTATCATAAAAATAACGTTGTGTTATCTCTTTACTTTATCACCATGTCAATGGAAGAATAGCCAACCAATGCAAATAATTTATGGTAAAGTACATTAACACCAGGCTTATTTGTTGGAGTTTTGTTTTTGTCGGGGATTCTGAATTGGGATGGCTACTACTTTGTTCACAATTTGAAATATGTTTGTTCGAAATAAAGCTGAGACTCAAACAAATATAAACCAAAATAACTCAAACTCTGACAATACAATATGAAAATAGAATGTCAATATTCCTTGCAACTAAAATAAGAAATAGATATGCATTTCTTTTGGATATCTCATGAGAAGAAACACAAAAGAAAGTGTCACCATTGCTACACTTTATGTAAATGTATGTGCAGTTATTATAATATTTATTATTTTTTAATAGGTATTGATTTTAAATTGTTGTCTTGTAAACACAACAAATGCTATTGTTAAATGATCATTTAGAAGAACAGAATACATGCATACCAGCATTGTATTTCTGGTGTCATTGCAACATATTATTGGTTACATTAATGTCGCACTTCAGTGCCGCTCATCAAAATCAGACAAATGTACTATAAAAACTTGCCAGAGTTGAGGCTTTTCTCAATTATGGAGTTTGTATTTAATATAGACCTTAACTGTTGTCCTGACCATTCAATCTAACTAGGACTGTTTTAACCACCACACAATATATGTTGAATAGATGAACTGGTCCTAAAATATGTTAATTCTAAAAGCCTTTCTGACTTGCTGTAATATGCAGTTTGTCAAAGATTGATGCTCTTCTCCCATTTCAGGTTTGAGGCATCCCATTGTATTAACTAATACCCGAGCAGTCTAAAATGCCAAAATATATTGACGATTGGGTCAATGAAACACAGAGGACCAGTATTTTCACCGCTATTCTAAATATCCAGAAGTGTTCAATTACCACAGTTACTTAGCAAGTGTGAGTCTATTGTTCAAAAACTTGTTACATGTAGTTCAAACACTGCATGATGCGTTTTTGTCGCAACTTCAGATAGATTGCCAGACATGGCTTTTGTTATATTAAAAATTGTCTAAGACATACAAAGTGCTGTTAATAGGACCGTTTAAATTTCAGGTGTTAGATAGGTACCAAACTAACAATCTCCCATTCCCAAAACGTTCCAGGAATAATCGGAAAAATATCAGAAGTGTTGCAAAAACGTTGTCACAAAATTATTAGTAGACACTAACGTTTCACATTATCGCAACACTGTGGGAGATACATAGTTGAAATGTATTTTCCACAACCTTTAAACGACATAGTTGGAAATACTTTGCTGAAATATATGTCCAACAGTGTTGTAGAAATACATTTATGAAACATATTTCAAACACTGTTTCAACGTTTTTGAAACTACGTTGTTGAAATGTATTTCCCACAAAGTTGTGGGAAACATGTTGCTCGAACAATCAGCAAATGCTTTGGCAGAAACTATCCGCAATATTGGAACAATCTTACTTAGTTTTCCACAAGCATTCCTTCTTTGATGTTGCCTGAAACATCTTCCATAACTCCCTGAAAATTTTACACGCATAACGCTAATGGGATTTAATTGGAAACATTTTCGTACATTCTGATAACGTTTCACATAATGTTTATATAACAAATCCATTACCATGTTATTATTATGTACCGAGCATAACCTTCATACAATATATCTTCATTAAGCTCCACGACATTTCACTAGCGTTGCATGTCAAAAGCAAATCAATTTTTCTATAATGCGCCATGCATAACCCTCTTACCACATTTCTTCTCAAAGCTGAATGACATTCTACTAACACTGCACTTGGAAGACACAAAGATTGTTAATAAAAGGATCTTAAATAATCTCTTTAGATACCTGGATATCTGGATATATATCGTATGGTTTCAAAGCTGTATGTTTTAGTAATTTGGCCCTGATAGTAGCGTGGTTAATAACAAAAACAAGAATATAAAACACAATAAAAATATAGCTATAAAACAACTATACAATATATATATATATATATATATATATATATCACTGTCATCAAAATTTGGCAGAAAAAGTAATAAATTTTTAACCAGGAAAAAGTATATATCAAAGATTTCCCGATACGAACAAACAAAACTATGATCATTCTTGTGAATATTGTTACAGTGTAGCCAATGCTTTATTACCAAGGATTTTTCACAACGGTAGCAAAGGGTTTTCTTTTATTCAGCAAATCAGTTGACAGTACAATGCTCTTAGGCCTAAAATTGGAAAAATCAATATATTAATTAACAGATGAGAGCTGCCAAAAAGTGCAGAATACAAAATAACTCATCAAAGTTGATGTGCCACATCAAAGGGACACTTGCTGGATACATGAATTTTTATAGTACTTGCCATACTTTTCTTTTCTTGTCACTTTTTGTGATACTCTATGCTATGGTAATTATGGCCACCCATTAAAGTTTTTTGGACTATTGATTCTTCAGAAGAGACAGAGCAAATTACAAAATTGCAGAACTACAATACATTCAAAGATTTATCATAATCAGCGGTTTATCCAATGGCTACATAACTGGTCTATCTACATATCTGCAAATTTGTTTTGGTGTATCATAAAATGCACAAGTAGATCACATTTAGGGTTGTGTTAATAGGATGTTTTTTGTAAAGGATTTCTGCATCATGAGTCTTAAACACATTTAAAATAAATGAAAAAGTTTTGTTGTGAAATATAAATGCGGTTAATTATTAAGCCCTATGTAGACAGAAACATCAACGGTGAATTTATTAATCAGAAAAAACTACAAATTGTAAGCTAACAACTCTGGTTTAGTTCGTAGTTATTAATTTAGAATAAACCTTTCTGATGAGGTGATGTCTGTTAGGAAACAGATATGCATGTAAATGAAGAGCACTACTAAGGCTATTGCCAAATGTTCCAAAGTTTTGAAAAAGGCAGAGTGCAGATAATTAATAAAAAGCGACTTTTAAAATAAAAACCTTTGTAATTTTCAGTTGATTTGGAAGTATGGCTGAAGACTGATTTTTCAATTTCTTCATCTAGGCTTGTTTGAATTAATGCATATGCTTATATAATAATACATAGTAAGTCACTTTTTATTACTTGAATACTTACATAAAAGGCTACAGAAAACAAATTGAAATTAGTTTACAGCACGAAGATGAAGGAGGAAACAGCTGTAGCTTCTTACACATTGTCAAAGTTTACAGTCATATGTACTTTTAATCGTAATAAAATAACCCATAAATTGGAATTAGAGGTTTCAAATCAAACAGTACTATTCTCAATCTAACATTCTTGTTACAATATCTAAATAGTGTAAGAGCAAGCTTTTTGGAGTTGCTCCTTTAATGACGTACATGTGGGCATGACTCTTAGATATTCCAAGTTTGCTCTGCTTAAGAATTAACTAGATTTCTAATAGCTAAAAGTGCTTTTAAACTGCTAAGATATTTACATTCTGTACTAGAGCATTTATAAACTTGAAACTATTTTGTCAACTATCAAAACAGAAACCACAGTTAAATAAAGAGTAGCCATAGATCCATCACAAATTCCAGCGTACAAGTCGACACAGCGTATAAGCTGATGTCTAAAGTTTTGTTGAAAATCTTTTGTTTCGACATGGATCGGTTACACACATTTTCCGGCTCAAATTGTTTGACTGCTAATATTTCATTCAGGATCATAGGTGGCGAAGAATAGCTGAAGAAATGCATTAAAAAACAGCACAAGCAGAGTTTCCTTTTTTTATACATTCAGCAAAACTACACTTAGCAAAATAATGAGAGAAGGAAGATCAAAATCCCAGAGCACAAAGAACAGCACTTCACCCATGTATTGGCCCTCTCACTAAAAGAACAAAATTGCTACAGCTGATAACATGTATTTAACAGAATCGAAATGCTGTAAGCCATGTTTCTGTCAAGAATTGTGATTCAAATACAAGAAACCAGATAAATGAAAGATAGTAGATGTATCAAATAAATTACCAATGTGTGGGCTAGTAGGTAAATACTACGGAAAAGAGCATTAAATTAGAATAAAAGCATGTTATGCTGGAGAGAATCTTAGTGATGACCAATTGAATGGTGAGTAATAAAACTTTGTGTTTCTTTCATCTCATGTTGAGTATTATTACTAATATTTTACTGTTTCATAAATAAATCACCATATACATACGTACATACAAATCAAAATTACATATCATGTAATTTGGATTTGCGACGGTTCTTTGAAATTGAATTTTGCTAGAATTTGTATCATGAAAAAGATGGAAACTTTGGAAACTAATGGAATTTCGTGTTTGATTCATCTCATGTTGAGTATGATTACTAGTATGTTACTATTTCATAAATCAATTCCTATATGGCATATCATGTAGTTTTGATTTGCGACAGTTGAGATTCACTAAATCTGAGGAAAGGCAAAGACTTGCATTTGACAAATAGTAAGTCACAACAGTTTTCCATCTTAGAGTGGAACTAATGAGTAGCAACCAGTTTAAAAGTTAGTTTTACTTACAAAAGAAAACTCCTAGGCTGCAAAAAACTCTAATCATCTGCAATATCAATAGCCCAAAACTGTCACAATCAATGTTAATACATTTGGAATTCTTATTATCAATATTACACGAGTGAATCATTGTTAAAAGTTTAATTAAATTTTTGTAAAATAACTTTTGTATAAACTTATAAAAAAAATAAAACAAGAAGGCAGTTTATAAATAATAACACAAATAAAACAAAATAAACAGTTTATTGTGGTTCGGACTAATATTATAAGTCACAGTAAATATTTAAAAAAAGTTCAAAGGATTACAGTGAGGATTTTCAACTTTCCAAAGCATCAAACTTCATAAATTGTTATAATTATAACTAAGTTTTGTGTCTGAGCCCACGAACAACGCCATTCATGCGCGCGGCAAACTTAAACAAGTGTTTTGGTTACCATGAAACTATCGAGACTGTTAACTCAGTTTGTAAAAATTTATAAGACCTAAACTAACCAAATATTTTCAAACTAAAATATGGAAGGCCTAAGCCAGTTTTATCTGGCCCCGAATACCTGTTTGAGATTTTGTGAATGATATATTTTATTCTTATTTATTGTGCAATCTTTACTGCGGTAAGCAATGGTCATATTTTACCATATGCTTTTGACAAAGCACTATGGAAAGTAAACAAAATAGCAGTAGTTATATCGACACCAAATTGGAAAAAAATTAATAGGTGGTCCAACTAATATAGGAATATTGAAGTTGAAGCCATAGAATATGTAAAAAAACTAATTTAGGGATTGGTATGACTAATGTATAAACCAAAAGTGGCAAAGTATAAGCACTGCGAAAATAGCTAAGTTAAAAATACAAGGTTAAGTTCTCTGGCACCAACTTAGTCATTTCTAATACGTTGGTCAGACGGTTTATGAATTCAATTTACTCGCGAGTCTGCTTCTTGGTAGTTTAAAGGCTGGTTGCCACTGTTTCATTTCTGCCATCACCTTGCTCCGCGTCACTTAAATTTTTTGAGTTCTCTCTTACTGTCACTATTAACACAGTTGTCAAAAGTTTAATGAATAATTTGTTAGTTTGTGTTGAGTCAATATGTAAAGGATCATACTAATCGCACTCATGGAAAAAAATATACCTTTTAGTTAAAATCCTTTACTTCTGTATTAGAATCAAGCTACTTGTTCATTTAATACAATCATATAGTTTGGTAAATATATTGCTACAGTGTCGAGCGAGTTTGAGCTAGACCGTCCTTTCCAGCAGTCGCAACACTTCACCTAGCAATACAAATCAATTTGAAGTCTTCTGCAATTACTATGATTCAATCACACTCACTTACCTTTTTTCCTTTGGCACAACATGACATTAGCTTCAGGCACTTGGAACCGGCTCAATGAGCCCTTCTTCAAGCGGTATTGCGCCTTTTGTTTTGTTGAGGCCTTTCTTGGGCATCAGTGCACATAGGAGATAGAGTAGTTTGTTGTTTCCTTTAGTGGCATAGAGTGTTCCACCTTGTAAGTTCGGCCCATGTCTCTTAGTCCTTGCTGCAAAGTGTTTGGTACCACATGAGAAGATTGGTGAGTCATTTGGCCTAATGAGGGTTTTTCCATTTTCTTTGTCACCTGTGATCCATACAGGAAGTTTTCTAAATGAATTAGCGCCACAGATTCTTGCGATCTTGCTTTTCAAATATCTTGGTCTGTAGCTACAAATGGTGTAGAACAGTAAGTCTAGTTTCAAGTTCTGAGCACAAAGTTTTAATTTTTAATGCGGACTGGAACTGCTCGATGAGATATAGGCACCATGGGACTACACTACTATGTGACAGGCTGGTCAAAGCTACTAGCTAACAGGGACCCTTGGGCAGCCCTCTATCAGGTTTTATGAACAGTAAAGT
This sequence comes from Watersipora subatra, assembly GCF_963576615.1. Taxonomy (NCBI): domain Eukaryota; kingdom Metazoa; phylum Bryozoa; class Gymnolaemata; order Cheilostomatida; family Watersiporidae; genus Watersipora; species Watersipora subatra. The sequence goes on from NC_088710.1 coordinate 24,673,982, forward strand.
TAGGTAGCAACCCAGCATAGAATGACCATATCAGTTTAAGTTGGAATTATCGGGTCTCTGATTACCCACATCTTTCTCATAGCAGGCATTCGTGTCTATCTGTGCCCATCAGATATCTTCTGTCCGTTAAAGGTACAAATTGTCATCAAGCTCATCAACTCTACCAAGCATTAGGGGGGCCACTCGGCTCCGCACTCTCAAAATGGCCATCTTATTTATCTGGTCGCTGCAAAAACCTCAGTATTTACATGTACATGTCACAATAAACCTCGCAGTAGGATCATTCCATAGAGAAGTAGCCAGGGCACATTAGCTATGGCCATGACTATTAGTCTTTTCTGTTTGACCTTCTGCAGCATTGAGAATCCTGGTCAAAAGCCACCTTGCTCGGCAAGTTTGTGGTGCACATTCATGTTTATTTAGTATAACATGGATCAACTGTTTAGCTTTTTCTGAGAAATTAGTTAGTCAAAAAAGGCTGATCCTATGCTTGCGCCCTAATCAACTCAGCACCATCCCTGTCTCAAGTAGCAATAGAATACTGTTCATGCATCTTTGAGCATGCCATTTTTAAGGCGGGTGCAAAGTTCGCCGGTTGATTGGTAGGCTAAAGGTTGCTGGAGTTGGAAATGGACCTGCTACATTTGAAACAGGCTCCCAGTAGACCACTGGTTCAGCTTTGATGCTTTTACACAGAAGCTTTACCTTGCAAAGGCATTAAGTGTTCATCAAAAACTCACGTTTACATTAAAGTGTCTTACCACCTGTTGGTGCACTTTTAGAGTTGGTGTTTTTGATGTTTTCATTGTTTTTATCATTGACCATACTCATTTGTTTGGGTATCTGATTTTTGTTGCGGAATCAGCCATAGTATTAATTTGTAAGAAAGATAATTTAAGTACACTGAATTAAGTTTCAGAGCGGTTCTTTCTGGCTAACAAAAACTTGCATAACTCAGTTTAAGCAGTCAAAAAGTCTAACAACTATAAAACAACCAAACACATCCGCTATGTTAAATGTTTACACTTGAATTATATTTTTCTAAAAAGTGGTCAAATTAAGAGATATGCTAGTGGTACATGATATTATGAAATCAGTTTGCATATGGTTGAATCCCAAGTGTATGACTTGTAAAATATTTTGTCAGACTGTATTCAAGTAAAGAATCAATGCTGTTTATACCACTGAGTATTTTTATATTTCTATATTGTATTTCTATAGATTTTGTATACATTTCTATCGAATAACTTTTTCCATATTTTGTAATATATTTAGTAGTAATATATCGTAATAGTAATATATAGTATATAGCAGTAACTACATGGGTAAATATTTTGGATTTATAGAGAAACATTAAAATATTTGGAAGTAAAATTTGTGGTTTCGTGTAGTTTGGGTTTATATGTCGTTGGTATCTTTCATCGGCCGAACAAATTATATAAGCAGCAGAGTTAATATATATTAACTCATAAACTCAGTGTACATGAAGTATGCTATTTAGAACAAACAACACAAGCTAACTCTGCATCTTGAATATAAGGTGGGCAGTATCCAAGGTAGCTGCAGTCCCCTTGAACAAAGTAAAACAGCGCTCCATATTTATTGGCATGTGATCCAGTTAAGGCTTCTGGTTCATTGTCCATACAGACATAGTTGTACGCTCTTTTGTAATTGCGGTGCCCTGACATCAGATATCCTTCATACTCCTAAACTAAAGTGAGCTCAGTTTTTTTATATTTATTAATTACTCAAATTTCCATATTTACTACCTTCATTACATATGCCTATTTATTTTAATGCAAATTTGAGTCTATTTTGTTTCTGATCTGCATCTTATTATTCAATTTTATATATTGATGAACGTATTAAATTGTAGAAAGCAATTTCATTTCTACTATTGTACTATGGTGATAATAGCCATTAGGCTAAAAACATCTTGTGTCAAACTAAGCAGCTAAGAAAACTTGCTACAAAATACGACAGTGCTATTCTATTTTGGGTATGAAGCTAGCAAATTAATTAATTCCTTGCTAATGTGCATGTTTTGGCTTAAGGGTATATGAAATAGGACACGTGAACTCACCAAATTTATTAAACCAAATTGCTATTTTGAAACTGTCCTTTGTAATATCAGCCTGCATGCAAGACAGGTTTATGTAAGAGTACATGTACAATGTATATATGGCACTTCACCTTTTTCCAAGATAATGGACACGTTCTTTTAGCAGGTATCATTATAGTTGTAGACTTGCTCGAAAGATAGCACCTAGAACAGGGTAAATTCTGGTCATGCATACGGCTAGGAAATATATAAGTGTTGGTCTGGTACTCTGCATATCTACATACTCTACATATCAATAACAGAGGGATACTTGCTAATGAAGTTCATTTGGTTCATTTGGCAGAAAAACCCTCAACAAGTGGCCAAATAGAATCTAAAAAGAATTAGATAAGCTAAGAGAAGGAAGACTCTTATACCAGTAAGTAGCAATCACGATGAGGGAAAAGTTAGCTGTTTATACTGCAATGATTCTTAGTGGAACCATTACACTGACAGTAGAGGGGGAAAACGCAGGCATTGCAGTAGCTGGGCTCACAAGCTTTGTGCAAATCTTGATGATGAGGATGATGACTTTATGTGTGAACTATCCAATAAATTCGGCTTACAACTCATTATTTCTAAAGCTATGCGATTTACGGTATTATTTTCAAATTAGTAGAGTAGCTAAACACTTGTTAAAAGCATTATTTTGAACAAACATTGTTACTGATATTAGGGTGGCGCACCACTACACCCACACTGTTGGGTTAGAACGAGAAATTGAATTGATTTACAAAACATAATAAAACTCAATATCATAATAAACAGCTGCAATAAGGCACTGAGTATGAAATGAATATATTAGACCTAAACATGCTTGCATTAAAACACATATTAGTTGTCTCGGGATATGAGAAAGTGAAGGTCGTTCTCATTGAAGTCCTTAAAATGTGGTGTGACCACTGATCACTTTTGATTCACCTGTAGGGTCAGAGAACATTGTTGTTACATTGTCTGATCTTCTGTAGGCCCTTGACCATTGTGCATCACTAACCAGATGCATAAATCTGTTATTTTGTTTGATAAAAAAGTTCTCAGGGGGAAATTTGATGAAAAATGATTAATTCAATAATGGCCGAAGTTTCCATCAAAGCCCTGGGCAGCCGTCAGTAGATTTTGTCACTTTACGAGTGCTTGAAATGGAGATAATAAAAATTTTAATAATTTTAATAGGATAAACACTTGTGGAAGGATTGGTCTAGCTGGAAAAAATGATATCACAGCTGATGTGGAGGAAATGGTGCTGTTATAAATATTACCGCATGATTCACCAGATATTTCATAAAAAGCCTTTTACGCTTTATCTTCTCATTGTATGTGAATAACAACTATTTAACCTAGTTACCCTGTTTCATATTTTTATCAATGACACCACAGGCTATCACATATGATTCAACATCAAAAACAATAGCACTGATTGCCAAAAAGCTGACACTGGTAGAACAAGCAGCAGATAATCCTTGTGAAATACAGAGACATGCAGGAGAACATCATGCCTTGAAAATCACAATATTTAGCCACTCAATAAAGATGTAGCAATAGAAAGTACATTTAGTATTTTCGAAAGAATAAATCATTAATTATTACAAGAAGTAATACTCTTCCGAAGTATTAGAATTGACCGACATCTATCGAAGATGATGTATCAAATAGCTATGAAAAGCTGAAATTGTTAAATCTGTGTACTTTGGATTTCTGTAGCATTATTAGATTGTAATTGATTGTTTTAGATAAAATTGTAACTAATGATATCAACTCATTAAGGGAATGATTGATTCTGTTGACTTGTGGTTTAAGACTAACTTATAATAAGCTAGATAAACCTTTTTTACTTTATGAAAATGTAAAAATGTACATGTATGACATTAGAGAATGTTTGCTTCAGTACTAATGTCAAAGCCAAACAGATATTGCTGACTACATGACCTGAGTCTTAGGCTTTTGTACCATTTTTTGTATTATTGTCTGTCACAAAGCAGAATCAAAATGTAAACGCTGTCACAAAATGTTACATAACAATTCTATGACAATGTACAACTTGAGGAAAAATGGCCTAGTAACTGATATCAAACATACTCAGTATATCGGTAGTACTGAGTTGTAAAACTAACTTACTCTGTGAAGTAGTATGACTGACTTATATAACTAACTTTCTCTATATATTAGTACTACTGACTTATATAGCTGACCTACTCTATATATAAGCAGTACTGACTTATAGAACTAACTTATGCTATACATTGTATATTAGTCGACTGGAATATAGAGCTAACATATTTTATAAATTAGTAATACATCCCTATACAGCAAATATTAAAGCTGAAAAGAGTTATTTTACCATTTTATCACCAAATTCATCAACAAGTTCTTTACATACATTGTATATTTATATTTTGAAACCTACTTTTCCGATCTATGACACATGCTTTACCTTTTCTAGTAGAATATCAGTCACAATATACAAACAACTAACTCACTTTTGACAATTGATGACTTTTCACCGCACTCTACCCAATCTACCAACTAACCTCAATGCTTGCACTCATGCTGAGTCATTTCATGATAAATTTAGTGTTAAGTTATTGTGTTAAAGCTCATTACTTGCAGTTCTTGACCTTGGCAGCACGATTTGGAATCTATATTTAAGGTTGTTCACTACTGTCACACGTTAGCAGTATTTACAGAATATGCTGCAACATCTCACAATTATGGTTAATATAAATACATGGGATTATTACATTCTTTACTTCCATTTACAAATCCAGAACCCAAACAATAATTCAATAGTTCAATATCTCGATAACTATCAATGCCTGCTACAGCATGGTTGCCTTCAATTAACCCAATCATTCACTTCTGCTACACACAGACATGTGCTCTCCTATGTAGTTTATTCCAGCTCTTGGAGGTACAGCTAATCGATTTAAAATGAACTTAGACTGTTACTTTTGCGAAGTCCAAAAAATAACTAAAATAAAAGGTTTTAGTAGAACCGCTCTGATTAATTGTCATCAACCAGTTTTTGACACTGAGCTGGTGTCGAAATCGTCTTTTCCATTCATCTTCAGATAAACTTTAGTTTTTTTTGAAATTGTCTCTGTATATTTCTTTGTTTTCGTTTGTGTTTTTAAACACTCAGACGCTTTTGCTTTTTCCATGACATAGACATCAGTTTCCTTTCTCATTACTTAGAGTATTTGCATGCCTCTCCCATAGGAGTCTGGGTCACACAGAGGCCTGATCAATGTAATAATAAAAAATTCACATTTTTGTCATATAAGAAAAGAATATCATTTAGGAGATCAGATCTGTCTCCAAGGCTTCGAGCAAAAATACAACTATTATATATTCGTTTATACCTCATTTAACTATGTGAATGCCTGGCAATGCACGGGTAATAAAATAATTACCCAATGAACTTGAGTAACTTAGGAGCAACTCAAGCTGACTACAATTAACTGACATGTTAGTAAATTAACTTACTTAATAAGAGCACAGTTACACATAATGATCTCCCATGCAATCATTTATGGTCATCAAGCATGCTAGTAGTAACCAATACTATTTTTGCAAGGGCTTCAAGAGTGCGAAGTTTATCTTGTATAATGATTATGGTTACAGTTATTCCATGGTATAGAAATGTAGTTTATAGTAAGTAGATTATAGTAAATGTTATAGTAAAGATTATAGAAAAGATTAAAGTAAACATTAAATTAAATAATAAAATGAGAGATACTTGTAAACAAACTACCAAGTTATGTTACTTACCTCATCCTCTATTATCTTCTCCAGTTCCTAATCAGTTTTATCAAAATTAGTTTCTCTTTCTAAACTTATTTCCTCCGAGCTAGCCAGAACTGGGGCTACTCACTACTCTTTGCTACTCTTGGCTACTGTTAGAGCAATTTTCCTATGGGAAAAGAATCAAATTTTAGATAGACAATATGAGTTAACAATTAAACAAAAATATCTTGGGTAAGAGCAAACTTAATTAAGATTTATTAAATATACTTTGAAGTTGTCTGCTCTTTGCAAGCTATTTTTGTCCAGCATTGTCTACATTAGTAGCAAGCCATAATTTCACAAACTCATGATACTACTCATTACTTGCTTACTTTGTAGCAGTTCATAATATAATAGTAAAATAGTAAATAATATTCAGAGTTCTTGAGAACCAGTTTGTAAGAATAACAGTACAGCTGCTTTTGATATCTTTTTATTATACCATGTCATTCATTAAATATATGTGCTCAGATGTTACTCATCACACTCTATGTCTATGAGTGGTCATTGCTAGCTAATCATTATTTCAATGTTCTGTTGTTACTAAATACATTCCATGTCTATGCTTAGCTATTACTGTGCCGATTTCTCTATATCTGTGCCGAGTTGTCATCAACTGCTCTTTGTGTCTACACTTAGTTATTACTAACTTTATTCTATGGCTATGCTTTGTTGTTACTAACTACACTCTATGTCTATGCTTAGTTAATACTTACTACATTCTATGTCTATGCTTAGTTAATACTTACTACATTCTATGACTTTGCCTGAGTTGTCTATGCTTGGTTATTACTATCTAATCTCTACTTATTTTAATCTGTGGTTTTTCTACTTGATATTGTTCCTAATTAGGCTTGTCTCTTGCACAAATTTGACCAACGGCTTACTATTGTGCAGAATTTGTAATATAGTTGCATATATATTAGTTACGTCTCTATAACATATACCTCCTAAAAGTAAAAATAATTATGCAAATTTTTGCTATGCACTACAGAATAAATTATATATAATGTAAAGTTTAAAGTTAGGACAACTTCTCAAATTCAATGTGAAAAGACACATATTTTGTAGCACTTGTGAAAAAATTGAAGTACATGTGATAGCGTCACATCTATCTCGTAGGCAACTTCCATGACATTTCAGTTCATCGCGACAGATCATGAGTGTGTCATCAAAACTGAGAACAGGTATAACTGCACAATTGCTACTAAACACTTAAAAGCTTTTCATTGTTGCAAGTGTTACAGCGTTGATCTTCCAAACTAAATGTCACGGGTTTGGAGTATCCCTTGAAGCTATTTTCTATTTTAATCCTGGATGCAGATAGATGAGAAACAGGTAGACACAGCTCTTCTTAAAGTAAAGTATGATTTGGTTTTGCTTTATTGTAGACATCAAATATCCGCTACTAATTTTTACTTTGTAGATTAGACTTTGCTGTCTAAAAATTAACAAATTGCTGTAAATAGACGTTGAATATGTTCCAATCCTCATTAAACTATTGCAAAATTTATGCAATCATTGTCTATAAAACTTGTAAAATCGATCAAAAAAAGAGACAAGTTGTCAGTGCAAACTAATAACATGCAAGCTATGAAGATATCTCAAAGAAGAACAGTTTATTTTCAATTAGTCCTCAGTGTTGTCCTAAATATGTCAGTCCTAACATTTGTGGTTACTATGCATCATTATAGCAACATTTCCCTAACATTTCCAACAAAACAACTCATTTACGGAAGTTATGCAATTCTTACAGATTTATTTGTATTAACAATCATTGCTGACATGTTTCACTTCAAACTCTGTATAAAATAAACAGTTTCATCCTATGTCTGCGTCCAAAGTTTATTTTTAAACCCGATGTTATGATAGACCTGTCTGCGATGTTTGAGTTGTGTTATTTCGTGTCTAGAAGGTAGTATGCACATTTTTCGGGCTCATTCAGTGTGTTACATATACAAAGTTGTGTTTGGCAATGTTTACGTTTTGATATTAGTCATGCCATCATAGTATTTCTATGAAAGAAGTGATGTTAGCTATAGAGAGTGGGTCTTTTACAGTGATATGCAGAGTGTACACTACTCAAATATATTATCTTTCCTGAAGTTTAAAGTAAAATTTTTGTTTGCACAATAACTTAGGCCAAGCCTATAAGGTTGAGCTCAGCACACCCTCACATTTTAGTGTCAGAAGCTGCAAAAAGAATTGGGAGGAAGACTGCTAGTAGTTGAGGAAGATAAAATCAGAAGGTATGGCAGACCATGACCAGCAAAGAATTGAAAAGAGGCACGAAAATCACACAGAAATTATGATCATGCTGAGTTGGAGGATGAAAAGCTACATGCCGTTGAGACGTTAGAGCGAAGGGTGGAAGAAAGACATGAAGAGGCTTGCCGGTATGTGGATGAGACGTACAGAATGCTTGCAGACAGTGTAAAAAGGCCAGTTGGATGAGCGGACCAGAGGATTAGAAGATATGTTACAGTCTTCGGCAGCGAAAATTGAGAATATAGACAGAAGGGAACCAGCTTTAATAAGCTCCCCTCTCCGTAAGATCTGAGACAATCACAAAAAAAGGAAGCCGGCTATAACAACCTCTCTCCTCCTAGGTTTAGGGATAATTGGGAAGACAGGAATGAGTCAGCCAACACAAGCTCTCCTCTTCGTAGGATCCAGGAAAGTAGGGATAAGTACAAAACTTAATACTATGCATACTAGTTATAGAAAATACTAACTGAGTGTTGGCTTGTCCTTCACCGGCAAATCGGTAGATGAACATTTTTTAGCGTTTTTTGATAAAGTTGAACCGTGTTGCGTATTGAATGATGTCTGTGAAACTGAATACATCGTCAATTTGCCAGCTTAACTAAAAGATTTGCCGAAAAATTGTAAAAAAAAGGGATTTGTTTTGGTCATGGTACTTGAAAAAGTTTATTGAAAAGTAGGTTAAATGCTTCACGAGGTACCAAGCAAGTGGCTAAAGAAAATCCCTCAATTAAACAGGGTGAGAATGAAACTGTGAATTAGTAATACAAACAATTTAGAATAGTTGTGAGCTAGGGTGAAAATTGGAACAAAGCTTATTTGTGCTAGTTCACTTGAGAAAAAGCTTAAAACTAAGGATTTGTGAAAGCATACTAACTTCCAACGGAAAATCTTTTCTTGAGCTTTTTCAAGCCACGAATAGAGTAGAAACCAAGCTCACAAATAACAATCTTGAAGTTGATATTGCTGTCAACTACAATTCAAGTGCTGGTAATACAGAGGTTCGATCAAATTCCTTCCTGATAACAACTGCTTTGGGAAATGTAGGGAAACAGAGAGACAATGTTTTTAATGGTGAGGTAAAACCATTTTTCCCTTTAATACCTTTTTTAAAAAACCAAATACAAAAAATAAATACAATGCAAAAATAAGCTTTTGCAAGGAAAAATATTTGAGAGTGAAAACCCACAAACAGTGGTTCTCCAGTCCAATAGCTTCTCACCTCAATCAAGGGAGCCACCAAAGCAACAGCAACCAATTTTTGGATACTTATGGGTGCTACCTCAATGGTGGTTTGGACAAATGTCTGCGGAACTTCAAGCAACTAACTCAGTTTCTTCTTTTGCCTCCAGCAGTAATCAGGATAAAGTTTTTGCTGAAAATAATGCGGAACCCATCGATAAGTGTACCATTTTTCATCTTCCGCAAATGCAGTAATTGAAAACAGTAAAAATGAGATAGAATTTCAGTCCGAAATTACATGTTTTGCGGATGCTGAAGAAGCTATAATTGAATTACTAGAATTTGACAGCCTTGGTGCTGCGGAGACAGTCGCTGCTGAAGTGGCTCTAAGCAAGGCATTCAGCCTTGACATGGTTGTTGCTAAAAAGCTACTAACTCTGAAGCTACTCTAAGCAACTCACATGAGGCAGCCAAGCCACTTCCTGTTGATACACATTTGGAAAGCAATATACAGCCTGAGGAGACAGCAAAATTTAATGTTTTTCAGAGTAACACAGCTGACAACCATGAGCATGTTGTAATAGATGAGTATGTCGCTATGCCAGTTAGCACCTGAGAAACCCTTATGCCCTAGGCAAGGGGATTCCCCAATTAACCAATCATCAGATATCATTCATGCATACCAAACTAATAGAAAAGTCTTTAGTAAAAAGCTCTCACTAGTTCATTTAATTGGCGTGTTGCAGTCATAGCATATGTAAGTGGACAAGCACCAATGGTCTGCAAAACAGGCCATTCCATTGCCAGGTTTCCGTTTCTGTCATTGCCGCCAAGTACACTACCTGAAACAATGGTCCCTTAGACTTTCCTTGACACAAGTTGGTCTTAAACCCACAAGATGGTCTTTCACAATCCGGGGACTGTCAGTGTACTAGTGGAAAAAATCTCAGAACAAATTTAATAATCATTAAATAATCTCACATGGCATTAAAGCAGGTGCGTTTTATAAAAGTTATGTCAGTGACCAAATGTAAATGACTAAATGACTAACTTGAGTGTATTTATACAAATATCAACACTTTTGTTTATTGGTCTGTCATGTTTGTGTCCATTTATAGCTATGAAAGTTTAGAAACAAAAAACCACCTTACACTGGCATTGAACTCTGAACTGCCAGTTTTATAGACAGTTGTGCTATTCATTAAAGTACATGTTTACTTGACATTACCATGGAATAATTGCGCACATACTTATACAACTGCCAGTATTTAATGCTGATTGGTTGCAATATTATGTTTGCATGAGGGATTAGGAGACCATTTTTACCCAGGTTTCAGAGAGGTACACATGGCTCATATTATAGCAAAGATTTAAACAAGCTCAAGTTAATCAATATCATTGGATAAATAATCTTAGCCAATTAAATCTAAAATTTTTATGCAATAACTTTTTACCACCGGTGCAGTTTGGGGATTCAACTAGTTATACTCACAAACCAAATCAATAATGTTCAAGTCGATCGAAAAAAGCCTTCTATTATTTCTTTACTTTACAACCATGTCAGCGGAACAGTAGCCATCCAATGCAAAGACTGGTAAAAGTACTTTAACATCAGGCTGATTGGTTGGAGTTCTGTTTTCGCTGATAGAGATGGATTTGGGATGACCTCTCGTCTGTTCACCAAACCAACTCAAACTCCGACAATACAAAATGTGCCAATATTTTTGTAACTGAAATACGACATCAATATGCATTCCATTTTCATCTCTTATGATCATAAACGCAAAAGAGAGTCACACCATTGCCACATTTCATGTACATGTATGTGTAATTATTATAATAGTTAGTATTCACTTATTAGTATTGATTTTAAATTGTTGTGGTGTAAACACAGCTTATGCTACTGCTAAATGATCATCAAAAAACAGCATATATCACCACTGTATTTCTGGTGCTGTTGCAACATATGATTTGTAAAATTCATGTTGCGCTTCATCAGTGCCGTTCATCAAAAGCAGACAAATATAGTATAAAAACTTGCCAGAGTCTAGGCTTTTATAAAATATTGAGTTTGTTTTTAATATCAGCCTTCAATTTTGTCCTAACAATGTAAACTAATTAGAACTGTTTTAACTACCCCACATTGTACATGTACTTTACATAGATCAATTGGTCCTAATATTTGGTTATTTCTGAAATCTTTTTTGACTTGCTGTAATATGCAATTTCAAAAAAATTAATGGTATTTTTTAACAGTCTAGCTGTTAGGCCTTCCATTATATTAACTAATACCCGAGCAGTCTATTGTGGCTTAAGAGATTGTTAGATGGGTCAATGAAGCACTGAAAACCAGTATCTCCACCAGTTTCAAATATCTAAAGGTGTTTGATTAGTGCAGTTGTTTAGCAAGTGTCAGACTATTTTACAACAACTTGTGAGTTCAAAACCTAGCTTGACGCAGTTTTTTTGCAACTTAAAATAAATGGGCAGACATGGCTTTTGTTAGACTAAAGATTGTCTAAGGCATACAGAGTGCTGGTAAAAAGACAGTTTAATTTTCAAGTGCCAGGTAGGTACCAAACTAGAAATTATACATTCCCAGAACATTCCAAGGATGCTTCAAAAAATGCCAGAAACGTTTCATTGCAGGGCTGTCACAAGATTATGTGTAGACACCCTTTGAACGTTACTCAACTTTTCAGCAACGCTGTGAAAAATACGTTGCTCGAAATGTAGACATATTTATACGTTTAGATAAAGCTTTACAGAATGTTCCTTTAACAAATCTTCTACAATCTTACTATAATGTACCACACTTAAACTTACCAGAACATGTCTTCCTCAAGCTCTACAAAATTTTGCCAGTGTCGCACATTCGATACAATCCAATGTTTCTATAATACACCATGCATAGCTTTCGTACAACATTTTTTCTCAAAGTTGAAGGCCATTCCGCAAACATTGCACCATAAATATACAAAGATTATTACTAAAATGTCCTTAAATTTGATTTGTCGGTTTGATTCCGTATGTCGATAGATACAGTATGGTTGCAATACTGCATATTTTGACATTTTGGTCCCAATAGTAACTTGGTATAAGAAAACAAATATAAAGAACTCAATAAAAATATAACTACATGTAGGAGAGTACAAAACTCTATATATAAAAAATATATAAAAATATCATCAAAATATGCCAAAACAAAAACTTTTAGACTAGAAAAAAAGTATATATCAATGATTCACAGATACGAAAAAACACAACTTTGATAATAGTTGTAAATATTTTTACAGTGTACCCAACGCTTTAACACATTAGAATGGAGTTAATCCAGTCCATCTTTTGATTGTGGTGGCAAAGGGTGTTTTTTCATCCAACAAATCAAATAGCAGTGCAAGGATTTTAGGTCTGAAATGCGAAGATGCATTCATAATAAAAAATGAGAACTGCTAAAGAGCACTGAATACAACATTAAACTTGAGGTTGATGTACCACATTACAGCATATCTTGATAGATACATGAAACAGTTCCTGCAATACTTTTCTTTTCTTATCACTATTTGTGGTCACTCCCTTACTATGGTAATATGCACCACTTATTAAAGCATTCTAGAATCACAATTCTTCAGAATAGGCAGAGCCAAATGCAAGAGTTCACAACTACAATGCTTTCAAAAAAATCATAATCATATAGTTGTTTATCCAAGTGCTACAGTACATAACGAATTTTCTTATATGGCTTCAAAATGGTTTTACCATATCATAAAATGCACAAGTATATCACATTTAGGGTTGTGTTAATAGAAGGTTCTGTCAAAGCGTTCCTTCTTTAGGTGTCTTAAATTTAATTAACATTAAAAAATGAGTTTTGTTGTAGAATATTAATGTGGTAAAGTAAGTATTAAATCCCATGGAGTCAAATATATCAACTGTGGATTTATTCATTAAAAATAACTACAAAATGTAAGCTAACAAGTCCGGTTTCGTTCTAAGTTATTTGTTTGGAGTAAACTTTTCTGATGAGGCAGTTTGCATTGGCAAACAGATATGCAAGTAAATGAAAAACACTACTAACACTATTGCAGATTGTTCCAAAGTTTTGAGAAATGCAAATTGTAGATAGGTAATGAAAAATGAATTTTAAACCGGAAAATTTTGTAACTTTCAGTTGGTCCAGAAGTATGGCAGCGGCCTGCTTTTGCGTTTTCTTCATATAATTTTGTTGGAACCAGTGAATCTGATGTTATAATAATAAATAGTAAGTCAATCTTAACTCTTGAATGGTTATACAAAAAACTAAAGAAAACAAATTGAAATCAGGTTGCAGCATGAAAGTGAAGGTGAAAAGTTGTAGCCTCCTAAACATTGTCAAATTTTAAAGTCACACCTATTTTAAATCATAGTGAAATAACCCATAAAATTTATGGATTATTTTACTATGATAGATTTACATTTGTAATCAAACCAGTACTACTGTCAATCTAACATACTTATTACAATATCGAAACAATGTAAGAGCAAGCTTTTTGGAGTTGCTTCCTTAGTGATGTACATGTGAGCATGAATCTTGAATATTCCAAGTTTGCTCTGCTTGAAATTTTGATAGTAGCTAAAATTGGTTTCAACCTGCTAAAATTATTTACATTTTGCACTACAGCATTTCTAAATCTGAAACTATTATTCCCAACTTCCCATTACAAAAATCACAGTTAAATGAAGAGCAGCTATAGATCTACCGCAAATTCTAGCGTACAGGTCGACACGGTGTATAAGCTGACGTTTAAAGTTTTGTTTACAAATCCTTGTTTTGACACGTACTTGTCACAAACCTTTTTCTGGCTCAAACTGTTTAGTTGCTAATACATGTACAGTTTATTCAGGATCATATGTGGCAAAGAGTGGCTGAAGAAATGCATTCAAAAAAGCCATAGGCAAGAACGAATGTTTTTGAAGCCTTTTTGCAATACTCCAACTAGCAAAATAATGAGAGAAGGAAGTTTTAGTCAAAATTACTGAGCACGAAAAACTGCACTTCTCCAACGTTTTATTCCCTCTCAGTAAAAGAAAAAGCTGCTACAGCTGGTAATACCTATTTAACAGAATGACATTGCTGTAAGATAAATTTCTATCAGAAATCATGTATAGCGTACAAGAAAACAGATAGATAAATTATAGTATGAGTATCAAATAGATTACTGAGATGTGGGTTAGTAGGCAACTAATACAAAAACAAGCATTAAATTAAAAAATATATCATATTTCAAGAGAATTTTAGGGATTACCATTTGAATGGTGAGTAATGGGATGTTTAGTTTGCTAAATCTCATGTTGAGTATGATCACTAGTATTTTACTATTCCATAAATAAATTCCTATATGACATATCATGTAATTTTTATTTGCAGCGGTTAAGATTCAGCAGCTTTGAGGAAAGGCAAAGACCTGCATTTGACAAACACCGTTATACTAAAGGTTTGCTAATGCATAGCCTGATTTAGACGTCATTTTACCCCGTGTTAAGGCATTTGATAATATCGTAGTGACTTGTCAAAAATCCAAAGTCTAATTGAATGTTGTTTTTCCCCTGAAACACTGGGGTACAGCGATTGAACAAAAGCCTTATGTGACCCTTTGAGTACTACATTACTTATAACGCTTTCCTGCTTTCAGAAAAAAAACATTTTTAGAACGAATTATATCTATTCCATAACTCGTATATGCTTTTCAATATAATTCCCAATGTCAAACCACATTAAAGAACAGTAAATCACAACATTTTCCAACCCTAAAGAAAATTGAATGAGTAACAACGCGTTTAAAAGTCAATTTTACTAACAACAAAAGTCCCAATTTGTAAAAATGCAAAAAACTATAATCACGTGCAACAACAATAGCCCAAAACTGTCAAAATAAGATTTTAATATATTATAAATTTTTATCACCAGTATTTATATAAGTGAATCATGGTTAAAATGTTAAACTTTGTATAATGAATTTTGTATAAACTTAAGAAGAAGTAAAACAAGAAAACAAACTTTTCTTGCGGTTCCTTCCTGTCCAATATTATTACTTACAATGAATATTTTCAGAAATTTCAAAGAACTACTGTCAGGATTTTCACCTTTCCAGAACATCAAACTTCATAAATTATCAAAATTATAACCAAATTTTGTGTGCCTATGAACAGAACCATTTGCTCGTGGCAACCCCAAACAGACGCTTCGTTTATTATGACAATCAAGACTGTTAACTCACTCTGTAAAGATTTAATAGACCTAAACTGACCAAATATTGTCCAACTAAAGTATGAAATGCCTAAGTGAGTCTTACATATTGCCAAATTACTGTTTGAGATTTTGTGAAGATTTTATTTTATTTGTATTTATTGAGCAATCTTTAGGCCTACTGTGGTAAACATCGATTATATATTGCAACATGTTTTCCACAAATCACCGTAGAAAATAAACTGAATAACAGTAGTTATACCTATAAAATATTTGAAAAAAATTGGTTGGTGGTCTAACTAATATAATGATATTAGAGTTAAAGCCATACAGTGTGTAAAAAGCAAGTTTAGGGATTTATATGAGTATTGTTTATACCAAAAGTGACAAGGTACAAGCACTGTGAAAATAGCTAAGGTAAAATAACAAGGCCAAAGTTTTTGCAACCAACATACTCTTTTCTAATACGTTGGTCAGACAGTTTTGTTGTGATTGTTTGCACTCTCGGCTTGCCGAGTTACCATGTCAATGGCGTCTCACTCGCGAGTTTGCTTCTGGTTTAAAGGCTGACTGCCACTTTTTTGTTTTGCCAGCATCTTGCTCTGCGTCTCTTAGTCATTTGGGGTTTCTTACTTACTACCACTATCACCATCTGAGCATTAACTTCATTCAGTGGACAAACACTCAAAGTAGCAAGAAAAGTAGCACTCATGCTTGAACAAAGGCACTCTTTTACCATAAATGATTTTGTAGTTCTTGAGCAAGGAGAGACAACCCTTTTAGACCTCCTTAGTTGTATCACTATAAAATTTGCAAAAGCGGCATGTGTGGTAGCCAATAATTATGTTAGGCAAATTACCTGAAATGCTTACCTTGACACTCAAGGAGGGTGGCAAACCATTAGGTCAGAGCTTTAGAAGGGTTTGGGTTGAGAGATTCATTGAAAAGCACGCTTGATTTAATGGAATCTAAAGGTACAATAAACAAGGTTAAATTGCCCACTCATTGTGTTTATACCACTGGGCATGTGTTGCAGCCAATTGGATCACTATGCAATTGTCTTGACCCCACCAATCTAAACAGGTGTATCAGACAAGAACACTTTGCTTTGCCAACCGCTACTGAGATATTTGCTAAATTATCGCAGTAACAGGTTTTTTCCCCACCAGATGCAACTCAGGACTTTTGCAACTCAAACTTAACTAAGAGAACAGTTTTGAACAACACTTGCAACTCCGTTTGGAAGCCACAGATTTCTTAGGCTACTATTTGGAATAAGTTCAGCTTTGGAAGTTTTTCATACAGTAGAACTGTCAGTAAAATATTTTCTGATATTGATTGGGTAGAAACGTTTGTAGATGATTTACTATTTGATGCTGCTACAAAAACGTAGCATTATGCTATACTTCCGAATGTGTTGACAAAATTTTGAGAATTCAGTCTCAAACTCAATCTAACAAAATGTAGATTTGAAAAGCCAGAACTCAAATACTGAAGCACATAAAAGGACAAAAGGTTATACAGCCTGACCCAGCAAAAATGAAAGCTATATTTGACATACCCACTCCGAAGTGCCCAGTTGACTTGTGTAAGTTGCTAGGCATGGTTACATATTTGAGCAAGCTTTGTTCCAATTTGGCTGTGGTTACAGCTCCCCTTAGAAATCTTACATCAAATATGTTCGGTGGTCTTGGAAAACTGAACAAGGAAAGTGACTTGAACAGTTAAAGTCCCTACTTAGTAGTGGCCAGTTACTGAGAATGTGTGAGCCTGCTCAACTAATCACACCAAGTGGTAATAGCTCATACAATGGTATAGGAGAAAATATTGTGACAAATGGTCATCCAGCTAAACAATACGGGTTAACAAAGTTTTATAAAAACGTTTATAGTCTGAAAATAATGGTGGAAACTAATCATTTACTATTGCTTGGCATCAAGAATAAAAGGTTGAGTGACCTCACACCTAGGTTACAAAGAATAAGATTTTGAACTCAACTGTAAGATTATGGTCTGATTCACAAAACTTTCACAATGATGTTTATTGTTAATACTTTGTTTAGGGCCAACCTCAATGACCACTGTCCAGACAGTCTAAACATAGTCACTAGGAATTATGAGCAAATTCATGCTATAACCACTAGAATTTTGTCTAACCTAACAGACTGTGAACACTTTATCAAAGCCACCATAGACCCACTTTAGTGCTTTAGACATACTCAAATCAGACATACATAATGGTTGGCCAAAAATAGGCGCTCATGTTTAGAACCCGTAGAACCATTTTTGACCATGAGACAAGACATGACTGTGTAGAATAATAATGTGCTAAAAGGCAGTTAGTTAATGGTACAATATCTCTCAGGCAAACTATTATCAATGCTATAGACAAAGGCCACCTCCGAACTTCTAAGTGCATTGAAGTGCTAAAAATTATGTTTACTGACCAGAATATGTTGGCTATATTACATATTTGCATGTAGTTTATGCTTGTAAGAATCAAAAAGAGAAGGCCAAAGCAAACAATAAGGTTGCTTTTGAACCATTTGACATTCTTTACCACCCTGTGTGGACAGTCAGCATCAACATTTTCAGCCAGAAAGCCATTTAATATTTGGTCACTTTAGATAAATAGATATTGAATATGGCCCACTTGTCATAACCATAAAAGTTATACATCCAAGCAGATAATTGAATTGCTTAAACAACAGTTCTTGGACTTTGGCAAACCTGAAACTTAGGTATCAGACAATGCATCATACTTTACCTCACTTGAACTTAAATCTTTATTGAAGCTTTTGCTGTCAATCATATAATTATTAGCTCACATTGTTCTATAGATCAAATAGAATGGCTGAGCGTATGATACAGCCAGTGAAGACAAATCTAACTAAGGCTCATCAGTCTCATCAAACACTTAATGATGTCATAAGCGTGTTTAGATCTACACCCTCAGGTAACGGCTTCCCAGCTCCTTCAATTTTACTACAAGGTAGAAACTTTAGATCAACACTACACATCATTCCTAAATAACTGAAATCACAGTATATCAACACAGAGAGGGCATAAGTTTATGGGTAAAAATGGGACTCAGGAAATGGGTGGAAGGAAAAGTTATAAAACATGCTGACACCCCATAAAGTTTTATAGTATGATTAGATGATGGCAGGGTTTCCAGGAGAAAGCATTCATTTCTTAAAACAAGATAATTGCTTCCGCAGCTGAGGGGTCTAGTTGCGCACAACCGAGTTATCTTTAAATGCATAGAAAACTTTCATTTAGAACACCTAACGCTGAACTGTTGGCTGAGACAGTGCCCATTTCTGTGGTTTGAGACAATGTTGCGCTCCGTGTGGCTTCAGTAACGTCGCCAGGAATAAAAGTTTCAAATCTAGCAGATCAATATGGTGGAACTATTTATGATTAGTAATTGACCATAAAAATTGTACCTTTGGAAAAATTTCAGCCCTGCGGTCAATTTATATTTATAGCAGTTTAGATAATGTATACCATGCATGCCTTATCCTTTTAATTTTTAATCAATCTTGTGGCCAGTACCTTCTTGCTTGTATGTGTGCTTTATTGTTTTGTTTAAGTGTTTAAAAGAATGATATGTTATAAATTGATCACATGCCATAATCGATGTTAACTACATTTTACATGTGGTACCTTGTGGAAAACATTTTTGCAAAATATGACTACGGATTACCACAATAAAGGTTGCTCATATATATATATATATATATATATATATATATATATATATATATATATATATATATATATATATATAATGTACATGTTTGTGGGACCAATACTGCAGCTAAAGACATCATCCTGTCATTGTCTTGTATAGCTATAAACTATTATCCTGTCATTATCCTGTATAGGTGTAGTCTATTATCCTGTCATTATCCTGTATAGCCGTTACTGTTTTGAGTTCAGTTGTTGTTTAGTCAGTAAAACATATACCGATACACATCCTAAACTCTCACCTATCTTATAATCTACAATGACTAATACATACTACAAGCAACTTAACACTGCTGTAGCATCTCCATTTAAACTGTGCCAGTCATTAAATATGGCTATTTTCATTCCAAAATCCTGTTTGCTTTTCTAATCCACACTACCATATCTTATTGGTTTGACAATACTTGCTTCTGAGTCCAAATGTACAGGGTGGAAGTAACCACAGAAAACAAAAAGGTTGCATGTACCTACTTCGTCAACGCTTTCGCACAGAAGCTTTGCCGTGCAGAAGCATTAGGTGTTCATCAATTACCCACTTTTACATTAGAACGTCTCATCACCTATTGATGTACTTTTAGAGTGTGTGTCCTTGGTGTTTTTATTGTTTTCACCATTGATTATATTCATTTAATTTTATATCTAAAATGTATTGTAGAAATTAAAGCAGTCTGCTAATTTGCAAGAGAAATCATGTGAGTACATTGGAGTATGTTTCAGAGCAGCTATTTCTGGGGTGTCAAAGAATCACATATTGTAGCTTAGATAAAGCGAGCGAAAAGGGTAAAAACTGTAAAAAGCTGAACACATCGGAAGATTGAATGTTGACACGAATTATATTTTTCTTGAAAGGTATCAAATTAGGTTATGTACTAGTAGTACAGGAAACTTAGAAAGCAATTTTCACATTGTTGATTCACAGGCACACGACTTCTAAAATATTCTGTCAGATTGTAGTTTAATAAAGATTCAATGCTTTATGTATCCAAAAGTCTTATTTATATTGCTATATTATGCCTTTGGTAAATATTACTATACTTTGGGTATTTCATTATTTTGTTTGCATCATGTGTAAATATCTTGAATTAAATGCGAAACATTAAATCGGCAAGTAATACTTGAGGTCTCACACTAGGTCCTTGATATCTTCATTCTGCATAACAAGTTATATAATCACCTAGAGTGGTTAAGAAAATATTAAATTAATAAAGGTGCACTGTTCATTGTAGTTAACACATGAACTCAGTATACATGAAACATGTTATTTAGAACAAACAACACAAGCTAGTTCTGCTTTTTCGATGTAAGGTGGACAGTATCCAAGAAAGGGGCAGTTTCCCTGAACAAAGTAGAACAACGCTCCATTTGTATCAGCATGTAGTCCAGTTAAGGCTTCTGGTTCTTTGTCCATACAGACATAGTTATACGCTCTTTTGTGTGTGTAGTGTCCTGACATCAGATATCCTTCGTACTCCTAAACAAAAATAAGCTCAGTTTTTTTATTTAATAATTACTCACACTTTTATAATTACTAACCAAAGTACATTTGCTTATTTATCCTAATGCAAATATAGATCTATTTGTTTCTTGTCGGCATCTCATCATTCAATTGGAAGTTATCTATTATGTTTGTAATAAAATTGATAGAACAACATCATTTTTATCATGGTAACATAATGATGAAAGCATTCAAACTTAGAAACATCTTGTGTCAAACTGAGCATCTGAGAAAACTTGCTCCAAAAATATGGTATGATGCTATTCTAACTTGCGTATGAAGCAAGCAATTTAATAATTTTTTTTCTAATGCACATGTACAGCTTATATGTAATATGTAATTGAACACAGGAATCAACCAAATTTATAAAACAAAATAAGTGTTTTGAAATTTTCTTTTCTAATATCAGCTTATATGCAAAAAAGCCTATATAGGATGATATATGGTTCTTCACCTTATTCCAAGATGATGGACAAGTTCGTTTAGCAGGTATCATAATAGTTGTAGATCTGCTAGGAAGGTAGCATCTGGAACAGGGTACATTCTGATCATGCATACGACTAGGAAATATATTTGAGTCGGTCTGGTACTCTGCTCCATATATGTAATTACCCGTGTTGCTAGCTAGATATGAGTTATACTCTGGCTCTGAAGGTAGACATGTATAGACAGATGAGCCTCCTTCCTGATCATAGTATTGCCCTGCTGCTAGTCCTGTAGGATACATTAAGAAATCATGCAATTTAAGTAAATGAAATATTAATCAGCACTTGAAATCATTGGTAAGCATAAGAAACAATATATTCTAATGATTCTGCAAAATTATGATAAAATAGATGAATGACAAGTCATCTTATCTGCTTGATAAAGTTAGCTGCCAGGAACTAGCGGGTAGTAGATATATTTTGTAACCAACCTGTGTAGAGAAGCTGTGAAGTGTTACCACACGATTTTCTGCCCCATCTAATATACGAACTTCCTCCTCCAGAAGCTGGTTGTACATCAGCTACAAATTGTTTAATTTCAGTGTTACAGGGGTTCCAATTTTTGCAAAAGTTTTCATAGCTTACAATTTTTCATTATTGCAGATCTAAGTCTCATAAATTCCTGGGTAGCACCTAAATCTTTTGTCCAAAATAAGACGTAAAGAATATTTTAGTCTTCCATAATAGATCACCTATTAAATCTACAATGAGCAAACTTCATGTTGCTTTCAAAATAATAATTTTAATAAATTCAAGTTCTTCTTGATACCAACTCATCAATTCCTCACAGCGTACTACAGAAGAAAAACTCAACTAACCAGCCGAAGAGGGTTCCCTCCTTTCATCATCTTCTTGCATTTGTTGTTCAATTTCTTTCAGCTTTTCGTTGTTACTTTGGAGGAGACTGAGCAACCCATGAGCAATTGTTTGATTAAATTCTTGTAGGAGTTCTTCTACAAATAATATTGATGTTTATTATCTCAAAAATAATATGGTTTTTCTTTTCATTGAAATCCAGTGTTTTTTTTAAATGGTGTCCAACTTGTTTATTATTGCAAACATACCATTATCAGAGTGCCTGGCAGATGGTCGAGCTACAACTGACTTGGTCTGGTTTACAAACTTTTCAACTCTCGTTCTCAGTCCAGTCAGGTCTGACTCTTCACAATCTCTACCATCTCTACCGTCCCTACCATCTCTTCCTGGAGGTCCTCTTAAGTCTGAAAATTGTCCTGTTGATAAAATATGTTACAAAAGGTTTTGTTTCTTTTTGGTTGCTGAAGTTTTTTAAGAAATTTAAATAATCTAAGTATGCTTTCAGTAAAAACAAATAAAGACTTGAGTAAAAGTTTTAAAAACTTCCAGGAGTGTCTAGGGAGCCTTTAAGCAATACAGAACATACCAGCACTGTGATAAGAATAAGATATATTTAAAGTTTCCAAAGACTTTTTCTGCCTGTCTAAAATATTTTCATTATACACGTACATACAACAACGTTCTTAGGCATCAACATTTATACCTTTAATAACCATTACATATCTAGCTCTGATTACACCTGTCATGACATCATCAAGTCTTAATCGATAGCAAGTCTTTGTTTATTTGATAGGTTTACTTCTCACTACTGTTAAGTTTATTTGTATGGAGAAGTTTTGCTCTCCTGACCAACGCTGATTTTAGTAGTGAAGTTAATAGTTTTGTTTAAGCTTTACAGTTAAACATGGTTACAGTTATTTTATTGATTTACAGTTAAACAAATTTATCTAGCTCACAGGCCCCAAGTAGTGTCAGTTTATGATATATCAAGGTCATTTAATAATTCCTTTAATGCGCATCTCTATGCTTCTTATCAATCAATTGAGAGTTGTCTAGGTATGTTAGTAGCGCATTGAGAACACAACTCCCTTTTCATCATGGTACCATGAAAATAACAGTATTTAAGTTGAAAAAAAATATATAGTTAGCGTAGAGCTGAGGAACTGAACAAATCAACTGTAAAAGTATTGTTGTGGGCTGTTCAACATCTTGTAGGAAGATAAAAAACTAATAACTATGTTATTAAGTCTAACACCCTTGACATAAAAACTGAATACCAAATATTTATTAAAATGCTGCTATGGTGATTGTTACATTTTGGCTAATTTACCTGGTGATAATTGACTTAGTACACCATCACTGACACCCTCGTCTTCTGCTGATCTTTTTTGTAAGGCATGTTCCATATCAGTTGGAGACATCATTGACACCTACATATAAAGTTTTCTAATATCACAATCCTATGAACCTCTGCATTTGAAACAGCTTCTTATCCAATAAGTGAACAGCTCAAATTCATTTATCTTTTGACAAATTTTTTATCATTTAATGCGAGATAATTTACTGATTTTTCTCTATAAAACCAAGATTTTTGCTAAAGAAGAATCTCCGCTAGGCACAAGTGTATGTTCTAAGTTCACTGTCTATATTATGCACAACATACTTTGAACATACACCATAATCATATTGTATGTTATATAGAGTTGCAAGTATTTAGTCATTTATATGTACCTGCACTTTGATATATTCAAACATGTGTGACAAAACTACTTTTAAAATTAAAACAAAGTCTCATGTGACCATTCACAATGTTACAAAAAAATTAAAAATTGTTAGGCTCTGCTGCCCATTCTTAATTGTATCAGTTCAGAATACATTATTGTAATATTGCCTATTACTTAGGTCAATTTTAGTAATTTAATGTACATATTTGATAACTTCTCACCTGTATTCCATTTTTTTCTAGCTGATCTAGTCTACTGGTTAAATTATCAACATCCTTCTTTAACAACTGGTAACTTATTTGAGAGTAGACAGAGACAACCAAAGCAGATATTGCTATAACAGCAGTCAATAGCTGGATAACATCATTACGCTTCTGTTGCTTGGCTACGAAGCCTTTTTCCATGATGTAATCTAAAATTAGTTTACAAAGGTTTACAGATACAAAACTTATAGACCAAAGATCTCAAAATATGATTTTTACTCAGATCAGTGCATTTAATGCTCACCATCTCATATGGGAAACTTTAATCATAATATAACTAGAAATTCCACTGTCATACAGCCCACGACCAAAGAGATGGCCAGAGATATTGGCAAAAAATAAAGGGTACTAATGGTTGAGAAATGCAATATTAGCAATCAAATGGCTCTGCAGTGCAATAGGATAACTTCAATGGTAGCTGTAATGTACTGGGTGTGGGTGTTATTATATACAACAATAAGCAATAATGATTGGAAAAGATGTTTATATTTTCCCCCTGCAACAGGAGAAATGCAATATTGGCCAATATTAGAAGTAAAATGCACTGATATTCTTAGAATAATCAATTTTGTTAATATATTAATAATAGAAAACCAATACACAATTTTGTTTACATTTCAAAACGTCATAGGTAGCAATATCAAGAAGTTGTGGTATTTATATAGGTTTTTAGAAAATTTATTTAAAAAGTGTTTGGTCATGACAAACAACAACAATGAAAGGAAAATATTACGTTTATATCTCTCTCTTGCAATAGGAGAAATGCAATGTTGGCCAATATTATAAGTAAAATGCACTGATATTATTAAAATAACCAATATTGTTAATATAGTAATACAGCAATAATAGAAAACCTATGAGCGTTAATGCGTCTCGAAGATTTCTGCAAACTGCAGCAAAATAAAAGCTGTTATAAAAGTGTTATAAAGCTGTAGGCCTAATTTACTGTAATGTATGTAATTCAACAACGATAAAGAAATATGTTTATTATAACTCTGAAATGCAAAATTAGAAGTAAAATGGCAAGCTACTGTGTACTATACACAGTTTGAAAATTGGTTGCGTTGAATGGTTTTGATAAAGCGATCTTTAACAGAAAGCGGGTAGGAGCATTCGCTCGTATAAAAATGTAGCAAAATAAAAAATGTTCTCGTCATGAAGGGGCGTTGTAGTTTGGCCCTAGCTTGTACGTAAGTTGTAAAGAATTTCGGCTAACGTTTTAAATAATGAAACCTTCGGTGATTGGACAAAAAACATAGGCTGATAAACGGTGTACCACAATTTCGTACCTGTAAATCGGTCTACGCCTCGAACGGTCTACGTTTATTACAAAAACCTTCGAATAAATTCGATTACAAGTAAACAGTACCATAGACTGGGAAAATGAACACGGTTTTCTAGTGAATTACGCACTACTAAATAGTTCTACAATCGGTCGCACGGCTTTATTGGCGTTTCAATTTTTGGTCTTAACTTTTATTAAACCGAGCTTTTCAAGCTTTTTGTGGCGATTTTCGTTCAAATAAATCTGTCTATTTGTGTATAATCCGATCAGATGGATAAGTTTAAAGATAATACCGACAATTTACAAAGACTTGGTAACATATTTAAATAGGTTTAAATGTGTTTTGTATCGTTATTATACTTTTACGACTTTACATTCCGATGCTTAAATTTCTTGATGAAATTTCTAGCCAAGGGTTCGTCTCATTGTTGATGAATAATTTTCGTAAGTTGTGTGCACATGCATTTATCATAAAAACTCGCACACATCGCTCCGCTTGTTTGCTCGTGGGATGATAACATAATAATATTAGTAATAAAACACACCGGACAAGCGAGTTCTTTTATGAGAATTTATTACCAAAATTTCCCTCTGATGCTTTTAACCAAAACTGTTTTTCTTGCATGTAAATTTTATAATTGTAGAAGGATTTGTGAGTTATTAGTCACGTGGTGCCCGCCGATAGCTCGGAAGGGTTCGTGAGCATGCGCCACCGGACGAGAGAAAACGGCCATGTTGTCATTGGGAATCCAAGCTCCGTTCGCGTAGCTTGTGACTCTGTGCTATCGTATTTGAGAAAGGATTGTTAAGAGTCTTTCTGAGTCTTGGTGACTCGTGAGTAACCCTACTGGTGTAGTCTGGCACTACGGTGTTTTCTGGTAAAACGTGCAGGTGGAGTAAGGGTGACATAAGGGGAGGTTTTGGAGTGTCACGGCTGGCAGTCTGGTACTGCGTTATTTTTACTCAGTAACTTACAAGCTATTTCGGCTTATATGTTTGTATTTACTTTGCCTTGTTGTTAGGTGGTGCCACTCAGCTGGGCTGAGGTGAGCACGAGCGGGCCATGAGCGAGCCCGGGAGCAGCCAAAAGGCTGAGCCATCTACCGATGGCGGAGGTGGTCAGCCACCCGAGGGCGCCGCGGGCGCTGTAACAGTGCCGCTGGTTTTAGATGCCGCTTTTTTAGCGAATCTGATGAACCAGGCACGAGGGCCTATTTTAGAAAGGCTGAGCCGGCAGATGCAGCCATTTGCCGGTGATGATGCGGTTGAGGTAACCGCATGGCTCTCACAGTACGAGCGACTGTGTGAGTTGGAGCACATTGCTCCGTGCACGCTGATTGCGTACATGCTCGATGGCACTGCTGCCAGAGTGCATGGACACATGAGGGTGGGCGACGCATCCCAGTGGGATGTCGTGAAGGCAGTTTTGACTGCCGAGTACGCCATGCCTCGACAGGAGGCATGGCGTCGCTTTGTCAGCTGTCGACTCGAATCCGGGGAGACAGTTGACGTGTACCTGGACCGCTTGGAGCGGCTCGGCGGTAGACTGGGGGTGACGCTGGAGGACCTGGTTTTTAGGACCTAGTTCTATGAAGGGCTGCCCGAGTCAGTCTACGAGTGGGCAGTTACGCACGATCAGGCGTATACTGCTGACTTTGGTTCAGTGCTGAACCGAGTGAGGGGAAAGTAGGTTTCCCGGAGAGCTGTTGAGGGTCGCCCCTCAACAATTAGCTCAGCGGCCAGTTCTGGTAACCGGCCGGCGACTGCTTCTGGCAAGCAGTTGGGGGCTGCTTCTAGCAAGCAGCCGGGAAGCAAAGACAGTTGCTTTCGATGTGGGGGTCCACACCGGGTGAAGGACTGCCCACGTATTAAGCGGCCTTCGTCTGGTACGGGGGCGAAAAAGACCTCTTCTGGCAAGAGGGTCGGGTGTTTCCGGTGCGGCAGCACGGAGCACTTTGTACGGGATTGTCCTGTACGGCCACCGCCTGGGGCGGCGACAGGGCTCACGGAGGATGAGCCGGGTTTTGATCAGGAGGATGCAACTCGGGGCGCCGCATCCTCTCATATGGACACCGTGTAAGCCAGGCTTACGAGGGGTCCCATAACATCAGAGGGACCCGAGGTGGCGTTGGCGTGACAGGGGGAGGCTGGAGGTCACATGTAAGCAGTAAGAGTGTACTGCGGGACAGTCCTTGGCTGTCCGGGGCGACTGGCGAGCCTACGACGAGCAGTCGTATGCCGGTCGTTCGAGCAATTCTGAATGGTTGCGGTTTTCAGTGTCTGGTTGACACTGGAAGCGAGAGGACTCTGGTAAGTCCGCAGGTGTTGACAGGCTCAACCCGACTTAGGCCGAGCCACCCGCTGTTGACAGCGGATGGTAAGGCGTCTCATGTGAAGGGTCAGTGTCGGGTGGTCGTCGGTGTACAGGGACACTGTTTCGGTGTTACGGCACTCGTTATGGACAAGCTGTGCAATCTTGGGGTTGACTGCTTGCTGGGTGGCGACGTCATTGACCACATGGGAGGTGTCACTGTCCGTAGAGGAAGTGATGCGAAGTATTCGGTCAGGTGGGGGAAACCCTATCAGAATGGATGCTGTGGAGTACCTGCTGGGCAGGATACTGGGGCTGGCTGCGCATGCGGGGTGGCAAGGGTGGCACCGTTGTCGGGGTTGGGTGGTGATCTGGTGTCACTGCGCGTCGACGACCCCGATTTTGTTGCCACTTTTGCCCAAGGCCGATGGACCGTTAGCTGGCGGTGGTCCGGGGAATCTCCGAAAGGATTGCAGACCCGGGTCGCGGAGTACAAGTGTACTCGGGCACCTAACCTGCATGAGCAGCACTGTGCTGAAATTGAGAGCTGGATCTCAAAAGGTTGGTTGAAAAGGTGGAGTCGGCCCATTGAGGGTATTATCCCCCTTTTGGCTGTGTTCCAACCAACGAAGGACAAAGTGCGACCGGTCATGGACTACCGTGAGCTGAACGCGTTTGTCGAGAGTCACACGGGAGGTGACGCGGTCGCTGTGTGCGGCGAGAAAATCCGGAAGTGGAGACAGTTGCGTGGCAGACTTGGGGTAGTTGACCTCAAGTCCGCGTACCTACAAATCCATGTTTCGGAGGACCTGTGGAAATACCAGGTCGTGAAGTATAAGGGGGTCCCTTATGCGCTGACACGTTTAGGCTTCGGGCTTTCGTGTGCGCCTAGGATCATGACCAAAATCCTAGGCAAGGTTCTTTCGCTCGACGAGCGGGTCCGACGAGGGACTGACCACTATATCGACGATATAGTGGTGCAGGAGTCTGTGCTTGGCGTGGAGGAGCTGAGGAAGCACCTTGCTAAGTATAGACTGGCGACGAAAGAGCCGGAGGGCCTTGATGGCGGTCGGTTGTTGGGCATTTCTCTAAAGGGAAATGCTCGTGGACATTTGCAGATGTCGAGGGGAACTGCACTCTCCGAAATTCATCTTGAGCCAGCTGGGCTGACTAAGAGAGAGCTTTTCTCGTTTTGTGGCCGACTTGTCGGTCATTACCCAGTGGCTGGGTGGTTGCGGCCCTATTGCAGCTTCTTGAAGCGACTGGGATGCAACGGAGCCTGGGATGCCCCTGTTGAAAAGGAGGTCCGCTCGCTAGCTAGTGAGCTTTACACAAGGGTATGTCAGGAGGACCCTGTTAGGGGTCCGTGGCACGTAAGACCGGACGGTTCGGTCGTTGTGTGGACAGATGCTAGCTCTCTGGGCCTCGGTGTGGCAATCGAGGTTGATGGCAGCATTGTTGAGGATGCGTCGTGGCTGAGGAAGGAGTCAGACCATTCACACATCAATGTTGCCGAATTGGAAGCTGTGGGACGAGGTGTTAACCTGGCTATTGCGTGGGGGTTCAAGACCTTCACCTTGGCGGTTGACTCTCTCACAGTTGTCAATTGGATGTCAAATACAATTGACGGGCGCAATCGTGTTCGCACGAAAGGTGCTGCAGAGATGCTGGTGAAGCGTCGGCTGGGGGTGATCCGTGATATGATCACCGAGTACGGCTTATCGGTCACTATGCGTTTTGTACCTACTGTGGAGAACAAGGCGGATAGGATGACGAGGGTGCCCAAGAAGTGGCTCGGGCATTGTGGGATGAGTGGAGGCGAGGCCGAGAGCATGGCTGCTGCCATCTTCACCGGCGAGACCCTCGGGGATGCTGTGTGGGCGGCTCATTTGCCTCACCATCTGGGTGTCGAGAGAACACTGTACCTTGCTCAGCAAGTACGCAGTGACTTGACACGGGAGCAGGTCAAATGCGAGCTGGCTGGCTGTGAGGCCTGTCAGCGCGTTGACCCGGCTCCGAGAGGTGAGAACCTCGTGGAAACAAGCAGCTTGGCTGTCGAGGGGAACTGGTGCCGGGTGGCCATAGACGTGACTCACTATGGCGGCCAGGTGTTCCTGTCCATGGTTGATTGCGGGCCGTCACGTTTCGCTATCTGGCGCCGCTTGCCAAGTGAGACGGCAGCGCACATCGTGGCTCAGTTACGTACGATCATAATTGAGCGAGGGCCGTGTGACGAATTGTTAATGGACAATTCCATGGCGTTTAGGTCAGCAACTGTTGCACAGTTCGCTGACGAGTGGGGGATTTCTCTGAGATTTCGTGCCGCTTACGCCCCGAGTGGCAACGGAATCGTTGAGAGGAATCACCGGACAATCAAGAGGATTGCCGAGAGGGGAAGAATTAGCTCCGAGGAGGCGACGTTCTGGTATAATGTCACGCCTCGCAAGGGTACAGATGGGGGTTCGGTACCCTCGAATAATCTGTACCGATACTCATGGCGAGTGCCTTTTGACGTCAATCTATGTGGGTTAGATGAGGTCAGTCAGGGCAAGTTTGCTGTCGGCGATGAGGTGTGGGTGAAACCCTCGACTCCGTCGTGCATTAGGCAGTGGGCACCGGGAGTGATTACCGGAGTTGTTTCAAAGCACAACGTGTGCGTGGATGGCATGCCGAAGCATGTGAGGGATGTCCGCAAATGGCGGTTTGGCACTGACCGTAGTAGGGAAAACGGCATCCGTGAACTGGCCGAAGATGGCCGGCCTAATCTAGATAGATTACGCTGTTCTGCTGCTCCCCCACCGCCTCAGCTGCATCCCTGTGAGGTGGCTGAGGTCTCGGAGGGGGATGTGGAGGACGGTCCTCAGACTGCTGAGGATGAAGTTCAAAACATGGATGGTGAGCTTCAGACTGCTGGGGTTCCGTCCGGGGATTTAGATCCTGATGAACCTGAGCTTCAACTGTTAATGCTCAGGCGGTCACAGCGAGAGCGACGGCGTCCCCAGTATTTGGATGACTATGAGGGATAGCTGGTAGCTTCTTAAAAGCTGGGGGAAATGTGAGTTATTAGTCACGTGGTGCCCGCCGATAGCTCGGAAGGGTTCGTGGGCATGCGCCACCGGACGAGAGAAAACGGCCATGTTTGTCATTGGGAATCCAAGCTCCGTTTGCGTAGCTTGTGACTCTGTGCTATCGTATTTGAGAAAGGATTGTTAAGAGTCTTTCTGAGTCTTGGTGACTCGTGAGTAACCCTACTGGTGTAGTCTGGCACTACGGTGTTTTCTGGTAAAACGTGCAGGTGGAGTAAGGGTGACATAAGGGGAGGTTTTGGAGTGTCACGGCTGGCAGTCTGGTACTGCGTTATTTTTACTCAGTAACTTACAGGATTTAACTAAAGAAGTTTAATTTTCAAATTAAACTGAATGGTTAAATATATTAATGATAACGATGAATTAAAATGCTACCATACAACTGTATGCTAAGGGAGCCTTTTTTGTTTTCATTTTTTTGGCATTAAGAATCTTATTGGATGTTTCTCCATTTGTATCAGCACAAAAAATGTTTTGACCATTTGTGGTAAAACCAAATTCATACCTAAAAATATTTTTGTAAGTAAAAAATCAAAATGTTTTCTAAA
Organism: Watersipora subatra; assembly: GCF_963576615.1. NCBI lineage: Eukaryota > Metazoa > Bryozoa > Gymnolaemata > Cheilostomatida > Watersiporidae > Watersipora > Watersipora subatra. The sequence goes on from NC_088710.1 coordinate 24,705,304, forward strand.
AATATTTGTGTATATGTTTTCTATTTCAACGTTCAACCCTGATAAGCAGAATCGAAGACTAGTTGTATATGTAATACACTTGCCTTAGACAGCAGCACCTTCTGGTTACTGATATTCATGTCTAGCTACTTTTATACTTTGGTAGAGCATCAGCATCCGTTTACGGAAATTAGGTCAAGTGACATGCTTTTGCATCATTGTCAGAGTGAAATATCCCCATCCCCAATATTCACTTATTTCACTAGCAAAGGCATTCAATCAGTTCTGACAGCTGTCTACCCTAGATCATCTGCAGTATTCATTAAGATAGAAAGTTAAATTTTGGTCAGTAAACACTCCATTTCATCAAAAAATGTCTAATGCAGAGCACACAATGTCAGTGCTTCTAACATCCGCTTATACCAGCTTCTATTAAACTTATGTTAGGTTTCTTTTTCCACGTATACTCTGATGTATATTGCATGTTAGCTAATTTTTTGTTTAATATTGGCAACACAAATAATAAACAAAATATATCTAAGGATATATTTGGCTGAAAGAGCATTGATTTTAACTGAGTTAAACATTTCATTAATTTATACATGAACATGGCTGTAAAGTACTTGAGAGTGATAAAACTTTAGTAACACTCAATACTTCATTGCATATTCAATGAAACCGCCATATATTTTCACTTTTGTATGTTTGCAGTATCACTTAGATAATATCATTGACAGAAAACATTATTTTATGACAAACGGTGGGAAATTTGTTCACTTTTACACAAATGTATGTTTTAAAAAAAGCTTAAGTTTTGCAAGTGTCTAGATAGGGAGGTTGGTGTATGTTGGGATATTAAAGTAAAATGGGATAAGGCGATGTTTTGTATATAGTACAGTGGTAGCAAACCCGAATTCACACAGAGAGAATACCAGTCACCTATGCTAACTGAATGTCACAGTTATATTTTATTTTTTCATGATCAGAAAACTTGCAAAAGATTTTCATATATTTTTAAAAAAAATTCAAAAACCAAAGGTCATGTGAGTAGTTAATAAATCACAAATTATCTGTTTTATAACCTGTAACAACATTCACAACCTTTTCAGTGTTTAAGCCTCATATGGCATATAATTTAAAAATGATTCATTTATTGACTTTCTTTTTACACATAAACTTTATAGGCTAAGAGTATTGGGTATTTATATCCCATTTTACCCAAAGCTATCCCAATTTTACCTCAGGCTGTGAAACTTCCTTTCATTACACTTTCTAGGTGTCAATATGCCACAAGATTATGTAAGAAAAACCAACAGGCGGTCATGGGATAAGGATTCTATGCTTAAAGCAACAGCTGAAGTAAAGGAAGATGAATTTGGATACCTGAGTGTCGCAAAGAGGTATGGTGTTCTAAAAAGCACATTAGAGGGCCGGTCTAAGAATGGCAACAAAGTATTCCAAGGAACCAGTCAAGGACTGGGCAGTAGACCAACTACATTTACAATTAATCAAGAGGCTGAGCTTGCAGCCTATGTAAAGTCTATGGGTGGTTTATGGGATTTGTATGGTCTAAATACAACTGGGTTGCATAGTTTGGCAAATCAATATGCTGAGAGCAATAACATTCAACATCCATTCCACAATTAGTCAAAATATGCTGGTTAGGATTTGATGAGAAGTTTTATGAGTAGTCATAACTTTTCCCTTAGAAGCCCCGGGGCTACCTCCACATCACGAGACCGAGGGTTCAACAGAAGATCTGTATCCTCATTCTTTGACCTCCTGGAGAGTATTCAGGATGCTAAAAGTTTTCAGCAAGTAGGATATTTAACATGGATGAGATAGGTGTTACTACAGTGCAAGCCAAAACCTCTAAAGTGGTTTGTCTTTGCAGAAAAACACAGGTGGGCTCTCTGACATCAGCTAAATGAGGTACCTTGAGCACTAAATTAATGTGCATGAATGCTGTTGGAATGTTTGTATTTCTAATGCTAATTTGTCCTCGAGCCTGTATAGAGGTCCATTTCATGTTAGGGGCCCACCAGACTCTTTCCGTGTAACACATCTTTCTGGATAGATGCAAACCCACATGTTTGAAATGTGGTTTGAACGAGTTCTCAAGCACACCGGGTCTACCCGAAACAACCCAGGCCTGCTGATACTTGATGGTCACAAAAAATCACAAACAGAATCTTACTGTAATACAAAGGCAGTGAAGTTACTATACTTTGCTTGCCACCACACTATAGCCACTGCATGCAGCCCCTGGAGGTGTCTACGATGTGTTCACGCAGCACCTACTAAGACAAGGAAGTTGAGGTATAGCTACATAATAATCCCAGCCATGTAGTGGCGTTAGACGAAGTAGCAACCTTATTGGGTATGGCCTATGTCAAAGCTTCAGTTCCAGCAGATGCCACAGGTGAATTTAGGAGGAGTGTGATTCTCCTGACAGATGTGAGGTAACTACTCATTACATGTTTGAGAGAGCAGCGTCTACTGACAATACAGAAGCGTGCAATATCTAAAATCGGGTAATCCTAGTCCTTCACCTTTTTTAAGCAAATCATCAACATCTGCATTAACTACCAGACACACATATTTTTATAAACACCCCAAAGAAATATTACTCTTTCCTAAAAAATCAACTGACACATTCACAAAACTGAACACTAACAGAGGAATATTTACTAATGAAGCTCATTTGGCAGAAAAAAAACTCAAAACACGGCCAAATAACATCTAATGAAACAAACTAAACAGGTCAAGATAGAGAAGACTCCTACACCAGTAAGTAGCAATAACGACTACGAAGATGTTAGCAGCTGTCTAGACTGCAATGATTCCTACTGAATAGATAACGCTGACAGTGGAAGGGTGAAACGCAGGCATTGCAGTAGCTGGGCTCACGAGCTTTTTGCTGGCTTCAATGATGAGGATGATGACTTTATGTGTGGGCTATGCATATAATTGGGTTTATAAGTTATTGTCTTTAAAGCTACGTAATTTACCGTACCATTTTCAAATTATTATAATGAATAAATGCCTAATAAAAGCATTATTTTGAATCATCCAAACGATCCCACTGATATTAGCGTAGCGCTCAATTTTACCCACACGGTTGGGGAATAATGGGAAATTGGATTGATTCACAAAACATCAAAAACTAATTACTATAATGAACAGCTGCAATGACGCCTGGAGTATATAAAATAGACATAGAAAAGCTTGTATTAAAACATATATTCCTTCTCTCAGGATATAAAAAAGTGAAAATTTCATGTGTTGATATTAAGTATTCTGTTAAACCTACACTTCCCCTACTACTTTTGTTTTTCTAAAAGTCTCTAAAGTCAGGAGTGACCATTGATAACTATGGAATTATCTGTAAGATCAGAGAACAATTGTTGCAGCAAAGTCTGCCCCTTTATAGGCCCTGGATGTTTGTGTATCACTAACCAGATCCATAAATCTGTTATTCTGTTTGGTACAAACATTTCTTTGGTAAAACTTCGAGGAATAATGATTAATTATGATAGAAGTTTCAATCACAGCCCTGGACAGCCACCAGCAGATCTTGTCACTTTATGAATGCCTGAATAACAGATAATAGCAAGGTCAAGAATTTTAATAGAAGAAACACTTGTGAAAGAACTGGTCTAGCAGGAAGACATGAAATCATAGCTGGTGTGTTGAAAAGTTCCCTGGTATAACTATTACGGCACGATTCACCAGATACTTTATGGAGGCGTTTTGCAATTCATCCTCCCAATGTATGCCAATAACAACCATTTAACACAGTACTCATTTTTCTTATCTCTAGCAATGTCATCACAGGCTATCACAAGTGACTCGACTTTAAAAACCAAAGCACTGATTGCCAAAAAGCTGACACTGGCAAAATAGGCAGCAGATACTTCCTTTTTAAGTACACAGACATGCAGGAGTATATCATGCCTTTAAAGACACACTATTTAGCTACTCAATAAATATGTAACAATCAAATGTACTTATAGTATTTTTAAAATAATAAACCATTAATGATTACAAGAACTAATACTCTTCCAAGGTATTAGAATAGACCAAAATCTATAGAAAATGATGCATGAAATAGCTGTGCAAAATTGAAATCATTACAGACTTTTAGAGATCTGTAGCATTTATATATTAAGTAAAATCATAATTAATGACATCAATTCATTAAAGGAATGATTGAGTTCCTTGTTTTTTGGTTTAAGAATAAAGCAAATAGTTTTTGCTGGATAAACATTGACTCAGTCACTTTATAAAAGTTCATGAAATGTATGGCGTTACAGTGTATTTGCTTCTGTGATATTAAGCTTTTGCAGGTAGAACTAATCAAACTAAAATTAACTTGAACTGTCACTTTTGTGATGTCAAAAATGAACAGAAATAAAAAGTTTTAGTACAGCCGCTCTGACTAATTGTCATCAACCAGTTTTCTACACTGAGCTGATATCAAAATGTTTTCCATTCATCTTCAGATGGGCTTTAGTTTCTCGAAATTGTCTCTGTGCGTATATCTCTTTGTCGTTGTTTGTGTTTTTTATGTCCCGATGCTCGTCCTTTGTCCTTGACATAGACATCAGTTTCTTTTCTCGTCCCTCCTAGTATTTGCATGCCTCCTCTATAGGAGTCTGGGCTACACAGAGTCTGACCAATGTAATAATAAATAATTATTACATATCATCATCTTATCTTCACATCGTGAGAAAGACGTTAGCCCCTAAACCCAGGCTAGCACAATCCCAACAGAGCTCGATCACTAAACCTCACCCATATGATAGCCGGCGCCGATCTTGAGGGGGTTTTATATCATTGATTGAACACTGCTAATAATGATTTTTATGGAGCTGAGGCGAGTTGACTAGTCTGTGATGAGTGGAATGCGGCGAGTAGACTCAACTGGGGCAAGTTATCTTAGGGGAACTCGATATTTACTAAGCTTCTTGATACATGGATATTTTGATTTTATTACTTCTATTATTATCTTTTGGATAGCTAGCATCGTTATAATATAACGCTATAAAACTAAAGTTGCTATTTAAGAGTTAAGCTATACTAGAAATTTTGCATTAAATTGTTTCGGTAGAACCTTAAGGTGCGTTTACACCAGGCCGATTTGTCGGAGTTGTTTCAACTCCGACGAAATCTGAGTTGGAACCGGTTCTAGTCTGTCTACGATTTGAAATACGTTTTTGCAGAGGCTGTTACACCGGACCAACTCCAACTCCGATTATACAAAATGGGTCACTATTATAACCAATTAAATACAACATCGATACCTATTCCATTTTGAGCGCTTATCACCATAAACGGAAACGATAACCTTGCTATTGATTCATAGCACGCCCACACAGCTTCAACTTACCATAATTCTTATAGTAACAATAGTAATAATTTAGTTCGTCAAAAGTAATTATTTTCAAGGATGGAACAAGACAACGACGATTTACTACTATGTTGTGCTGCAGCTGCAGCCGTTATAATTTTAGATGAAGTCGAAGAAAAACAGGTACGTGCGCATATTTTAATTTGGATATACATTGTATAGTCAATTATTTAAGCTATTCATATTGTTAACATTTAATTTAACAATATTGTTTACGGTTTTTCATCAATGTTTCAATTTACATAATTTTATTAATTGTCACTGTACCCGGTTAGACAAACCGTTAGAAAAAATATTGCTAATATTTATCGAAATATCACTATATCTTAGTAAATCCACCATTGCATTTCCCTCTGACAGTTTCTATATTCGACAGTACCCTAACAAGGCAATCTACTTTTAAACTACTTGGCTTTGTCATCAACCAGACCACATCTCATTCATGTCAAATAACATCATCTAACCTACGTTTATTTTATAACATTCGTCATCTTATGAACTTTGATATTGCCAGACTATATTACTATAATTTTATCCATTCTTATCTTATATATGGCCTACATGTGTTCTACCCTACAACACCTGTAAAATCTTTTAAAACCAAACTCAAACTACACCTACTATTCTCTGACCAATAATACCATTAACCATCTAGTCTTACCTATTTTAACATTATACGTTGGTTGTTTTCATAACTAGAAATTTGTTGTCATAGATATGCATAACTATTTTCACGGAGTTTTTGTTTGTCCAATTTTTGTTTAAACAATACTTTTTGTTGTACATTGCTTTTTAGTTAGTTTACTAGCTGTGGTACCTTGTGGAAAACATATTGTAAAATATGACTATTGATTACCACAATAAAGGTTGCTCATATATATATATATATTGCCTATTAATTTTCGGGAAAATCTTTCCTCGGTTTGTGACCCAAACCGACTTTTCACATGATTGTACTACTGCATGTTCTGTATATTTGTAGGAAGATTTGAGAAAGGGTAAACCATGGGTCGGTCCAATTACTGGATCACGTACCATACATGGTGCTTTTTATTCAACTGTGCCCAAGCTAATCGATGCTACTGGCGATGACAAGCTACCGTCCAACCGGGTTGGCACATTCCAAAATTACTTCCGATTGTCTAAAGAAGAGTTTTGCTTAGTTTTATCGAAAGTGGAGCTAGAAATAAAGAAGCTAGATACCCACTATAGAGAAGCTATTACTGCCGAAGAAAGATTGATGGTAACACTGAGATATTTAGCTACCGGCTCTAGTTTAACTCAACTGCATTATGAATGGTATATCTCAGTTGCTAGCTTATCACAAATAATTTCCGAGACTTCAAGAGCAATATACAATTGTTTAAAAGACGACTTTATTAAAACTCCGTCTAGTGTGCAAGAATGGCTCAACATCTCGACTGATTTGGAAGAGAAATGGAATTTCCCAAATGCCATTGGTGCCCTTGACGGCAAACATGTGATGATGAACAAGCCTTGGCGTGCTGGGTCTGAGTACCATAACTACAAGGGACAGGAATCAATTATCTTGCTGGCTATGTGTGATGCCAATTACTCTTTTACGTATGTTGATGTTGGGGCACAAGGTCGAGCTTCAGATGGAGGTGTGTTTGAAGTCAGTACGCTGCAGGCATCATTGACCAGCAATAATATTAATGTACCGCCTGCCTGCTTGCTGCCAGGGTGTAAAGAACCTTTACCTTATGTAATACTAGCCGATGAGGCCTTTCCTTTAAAATCTCACTTGATGCGACCATACCCGAAAAGGGTTTTGACAGATGAGAGAAGAATTTTTAATTACCGGTTGTCACGGGTTAGAAGACTAATTGAAAACTCATTTGGAATTCTTTCTTCGACATGGCGAATTTTACTTCGTCGCATTGACCTTCAGCCAGATAAAACTAGATCCATTGTATTGGCTTGCTGCGCTCTGCACAATCTGATTCGTAGTTCTTGCCATCCTCCTGAAGGAACAGTGCCACCATTACCTCGAGAACCGTCTAATCTAGCAGACACTATACCTAGTGTTGAAGCTCGACCCGTTAGACCAACTGAAGCTGCTAAGATGGTTCGGGAACAGTATTGTGATTATCTCAACAAAGATGGAGCAGTCTGGTGGCAGAGAGGGTACACATTGTTACAATGATACAGGTGAGCTTGATTTTAAAGCATTTTATAACTAGGCTGCTTGAAATTCATCTCTTGTGTTCTGACATTTCTCATCAGCAATTTGTGTGCAGGGATACAAATAATTGCAATAATTTCAAAATTTTTCACACGGTTCACCTGTAGTTTGGTGAGCATATCTAAGACTGTCTCTTGCAGTAGTGAATGAGAATTACCTATGTTTTAGATCTGTGAAGCAATGGTAACGCAGTCATGGATTGATGAGTTATTATATTCGATGTACATCAACCAACACTACAAGAGCTCATTTTTTGGAAGCAATTACGGTGTTTGCCATCTACCGTACAGCAGTTAACATTTTGCTCAATGGTACAGACAGTGTCTAAAGTGCATGTTTATTGAATATTTGAGTCCTATTGATCTGTGTAAAAATATTATCACACACTTATGACATATACAGTGGTGTGCAAAATAAACTGAACCACGTTTCTAAAAAACTAAAAATCTCATTTACAAACTTTGTTATCCACTGTAAATATAGTCTGTAAACTTAGTCCATGGCCATAAATTATATGTTAAATTACTCCTATTTTTGTCCTTGTTTCACATATATAAACAAAGCAGCTGTTAGATTATATTTTTTAATAATTATGTAGGCTGAATTCTGATCATTTCAATTTTTTGAAATGTTGCAAATTAAAAAAATGAAATGTTCAGATTTTAGCCTACATAGTGATTTAAATACATAATTTTATAAACTGTTTTATTTACATATTTGAAATAAGGGCAAAAAAGGGATACGTTTAACATATAATGTATGGTTATGGACCAAATGCACAGTAGGTAACCATGTTGTACATGAGAATTTTGGTATTCCCATAAAAGAGGCATATATGCAGAAAATATAAGTTTATGATTATATGAAAACTTGCTAGTACTATAATGTTAAATAGCTCGGATCAGTGTCCGCTTCGGTTGATTGGCCATATATAGGTGCCGGTGGTTGCTCTTGAAACCGAGGTTCATGAAAAATTTGTTGAATCTTCAACAATGTGGTCGAGGCTACTTGTTTATTTGAGATTTGGCGGAGCTGCTCAGCAATCATCTTGCCAGCATAGTCATACTCATCCAATTTTGGGTTCCTACTTTCCTGCACTGTCATCATAGTGTCTGTTATCGCTTTTAAGGTTTTAGCTCTGGTTTCTTCAGACTCCGCCCTCTTGCGCTTGAGCGACCGGGATGGCTGAACTGCAGTTTCAGGCGCACTATCACCATTCATTTCCTCGAGACTGGGAGACGAGGCAATTGGTACAGCTAACACTGCTGAATCGGATTTATTCATGTCAGCTTGACTGGCTGAGTCTGTGGGTGCTGAAAAAGATGACGAATATGAGTTAGTTGTCGATTTGTCATACAGTAGCGTGGGTATTGTTACATGTACCATGTACAAATAATAAAACTCTCTATATGAACTACGTACCTTCACTAGGCATCTCAATACTAGACTCAGTCTGATTGACATGCACCGTCGCTGCAAGAAACATTAGGCTGGTGTAGTATGGCCAAGAAGGTTGATAAGTATCTCCAGCCCCTGCACCTGACCTCTGGGAACTGAGTACATTTTTGTATTCTTTAAGCCAGTACGTGCGTAGCCCTTGATACTTGGCTTTGACAATTTGAACTAAAATGGGACAAAAAACTAAATAAATAATTAACACATTGAATTCTTGTGTAGGTAAACCAACGAAAGTGATCTCTAATAAAACCATCAGCATTGATGAAAATAGGTTGCAGTTTGGCGAGGGTTCAAATAAAAGCGATCATTATTAAATTTGTTGTAATAAACAAACTATTAACATAAACATTAATAATTTTTAATTACTACATGTTTACTACCTTTGCTAGATCAGCTGTTTACACAATAGATAACACTACACTGCGCACTATTGCTAGACCTACTAACCTGTACTGTTCAGCGACTTGGCTAAATCCACATACTGTCCTTGAGCCCGTGAAAAATGCTCCGGATGCGTATGGTTCCATATGTAGAACCGTGGCTGTAACTCTGTGATTAACTGCTCAGAGCTCAGTGTTTTCAATGCTAATTTTAACTGATCTTTAGGAACAACGGAATAAACAGCCATGTTTTATGATTGCCACGATTGCTAATGATATTACTCGCGCAATTGCGAAGTTTTGCAAATTTACGAGATATGATTGGTCAATTTATTATTTCACTCCGACAAGGACGGCCGTCAAAATCGGACCAACATAGTATGTAGCATTTCACCGATTTTGTGTCTTTGACGGAGACGATGCAGTTTTTACAACCGATTTGCCTTTTACACCAGGCCGATTTTGTCGGAGTTGAAACAACTCCGACAAATCGGCCTGGTGTAAACGCACCTTTATAGTTATTGTTACAAAAAATTCTGTTGAAGAACTTTTTAATGTATACTTATTGTATTTACCATTTCTTAAAGCTATACCAGTTTGCTTAGCTATTTGCTCCTAGGGCATCTGTACAGCATAGTACAGGGTATTTATTGGCACCAACTAGTTGGATCTCTCTTTCATTTTTAAGTTAAACGTAATGGGCGCCTGCTTAATTCATGTAATATTTTAGTTTTTTTATATCACGCTGTTATATACTGTCATTTAATTTTTATTGAGAGATTTTTTTGGCTGCTGTGCTGACGATTACTAATGGCTTACTATTATATTACAGCTTCGATTACTATTATTTAATGATCAGACTCTGTTGGGATTAACCCAAACATGACAACAGAACAATGAAATATGCTGAATAAAGCCACTTGCAAATTTACAAATATTATGAACAATAGCGATTATTTTACTGATCTGTAGGTTGCATTTTGTGATCAAATAAGTTTAGTTGCTCAATATTGTCACCATTATGATTAGTCGTTTGCTATTCACAAGCGTTTGTGATATTAATAGTCGCCATTGTGAAATAGCCCAAATTCAGTTCTAGATTTAGATTTTGAGTATGAAAGCTACAATGTACAGCTTTACCTGCTAAACCATCTTATTGGCCAGTTCAAACAATGTGACAACGATGAAAAACTTTGTCATTTTATATTACGGGTAGCAAAATATTTATCAAAAACTAGGGAAAAAAGTCGTTGTTTGAGTGATTTCGGGTATTTTATATTTAACTTTAAGCATAGACTACGTCCTCTACAACTTTCAAAATTGGTAAAAATAGTTAATTTAAAATGTTGTATTTTCCATGGATCCTAGTATATCGCTAAAAATGATGATGAACAAAAGAGAATTACGTGTTTGCTGGTTGGCTGGAAATCAGGTATTTTCCGCAATCGACACATAAATGCAATGAAATTCTAGACCCAAAAACCTAACAAGGCAATTGGCGACCACCCCACGAAAACTGTGTTAGCCAAAAAAACCCAGGCTAGCACAATCCTAACAGAGCTCGATTCTTAAACCCTGCCCATATGATAGCCGTCCCCAATCATGTGGGGGGTTTATATCATTTCTTACATCAAGTTACAATACATGTATGTTGTATTAAATAGTATTACACATATTATGGAAGATAATGGTACATTATAATATATATATATATATATTATTATCTGTGTTGCTATAAAAAATAGTGTAGCAGTTATTGAATGAGTAAGTTCTGTGCTTCTATATTACAAGTTTTATAATAGTATAATCTCATGAATGTTTAATGTCCATTTTAGTAAATAAACATTTTGCTACCTCTACTTCAAGCATCTTGCAAGAATTCGTACTGCACTGTCTCACTAGACATTAGGATAGTGCTGATCAAGCAGATAGTATTTTAAAAGTTAAATTAAACAAATATTACCTTATTATAAATTTTAGGTTATTCGCTGTTCAGCATGCTACAAAATTCGACAATAATTTTATGTAAACTTGAAAAGATGCATAGCAGACAATTCATGTTAAAAGTATTTGGCATAACATCATTTATTCACACATGCAAGTAATGTAAGGAGCTGAGGTAGTATCGATATAATATGTCCTGTTTATTTTAATTAGACAGTGGCCTGAATATTGTCACTTTTAAAATGTGGATTGTGGCTATACACTATGCAATCTGTAAATACGCAATTCACATTGCATATTCAAATTGCCTTTTCCAGAGTGGTGTCTTAAGTTTTCTCAGTCCATTACAATTAAATAATAAAAAGGAGATACTTGTAAACAAACTGAGTGAGTAACATAAACTGTAAGTTATGATACTCACCTCATTTTCTATTATCTTTTCCAGTTCCTAATCAGTTTTATCAAAATCACTATCTCTTTCTAAACTTATCTCCTCCAAGCTAGCCAAAACTGGGGCTACTTGCTACTCTTTGCTGCTTTTGGCTACTCTTAGAGCAATCTTCCTATAAAAAAGAATCAAATTTTAGATAGAAAAGATGGGTTAACAATTAAACAAAAATATATTGGCTAAGAATAAACGTGATTAGAAGTTATTAAATATGCTTTAAAGTTGTGTGCTCTTTGCAAGCTATTTTTGGCCAGCATTGTTTGTAACAGTGACCAACCGTACTCTCAAAAACTCATGATACTGCTCATTCCTCGCTTACCTTATAGCAGTTTATAATATAAAAGTAATATTTTAAATAATATTCAGAGCTCATGCGAACCAGTTTGTAAGAATAAAGAATAACCGTACAGTTGGATTGGTTATCTTTTTATTATACCATGTCATTCATTAAATATATGTGCTCAGTTGTTACTAATGACACTCTATGTCTATAATTGGCCATTACTAACTAATCGTTAATTCAATACTTTGCTTTTACTAACTACATTCAATGTCTATGCCCAGTTATTACTAACTACTCTCTATGTCTATGCCAAGCTGTCATCAACTGCTCTTTATGTCTATACGCTTAGTTATTACTACAGTATATGGCTATGCTTTGTTATTACTAACTATATTCTATGTATACGCTTAGTTAATACTAACTACATTCTATGACTATGTCTGAGTTGTCTATGCTTAGTTATTACTATCTAATCTCTACTTATTTTACTCAGTGGTTTGTCTACTTGATACTGTTCATAATTAGGCTTGTCTTTTGAACAAGTTTGACAAACGTAAGGGCTTAGTATTGTGCAGAACATGTAATATGCATGTAAATGTATATATATTAGTTGCTGTATAACGTAACAGTAGACTTTTCTATAACTTATACTTCCTAAGAGTAAAAAAAATTATGCAATGTTTCGCTATGCACTACAGAATAGATTTTATATGGTGCAAAGTTTCAAGTAAGAACAACTTCTCAAATTCAATTTGAAAGGTCCCATATTTTGCAGCACTTGTGAAAAATTGAAGTAAATATAGCTTTACATCTATTTTATGGGCAAATTCCATGACATTTTAGTTCATCGTGATAAATCATTAGTGTGTCATCAAAACTGAGAATAGGTAACTGCGCAATTGTTACTAAATACTTAAAAGCATTCCATTGGTGCAGGTGTTACAGCGTTGATCTTCCAATCTAAATGTAATGAGTTTGGAGCATCATTTGAGGCTATTTTTATCTTAACCTTGAGCCATGGATGCAGATAGATAAGAAACAGGTAGACACAGCTCTTCTTAAAGTAAAGTATGATTTTGTTTTCCTTTATTGGAGTCATATCAAACATCCGCTACTAATTTTTACTTTGTGGAATAGACTTTGCTGTCTAAAAATAAACAAATTGCTGTAAATAGACGTTGAATATGTGCCAATTATTTTTAATCATTGTAAAACTTCCGCAATCACTGTCTATAAAACTAGTAAAATTGATCAAAAAAAGAGACAAGTTGTCGATGCGAACTAATAACACGTAAGCAATGAAGATATCTCAAAGAAGAAAAACAGTTTATTCTCAATTACTCATCAGTGTTGACCTGATTATGTCAGTCCTAACATTTGTGGTTACTATGCATCATTATAGCAACATTGCCCTAACATTTCCAAGAAAGCAACTCATTTACAAAAGTTATGCAATGTTTACAGATTTATTTTTATTTACAATCACTGCTGACATTCATCACCATGAACACAGTCTAAAATGAACAATATCATCCTATGTCTGCGCTCAAAGTTTATTTTCAAAACCGATGTTGTGGTAGATCTGTCTGTAAAGTTCGGGTCGTGTCATTTTGTGTCTAGAATACAATATGCATATTTTTGGGCTAATTTTTTGTGTCACATATACAAAGTTGTGTTTGGCAATGTTTACGTTTTGACATCAGTCATGCCATTATAGTATTTGTATGGAAGATGCGCTGTTAGCTATACATAGTGAGTCTTTTTTACAGTGATATGCAGAGTGTACACTACTAAAAGATATCATCTTTTTGGAAGTTTAAAGTAAAAGTCTTTTTTGCACAATAACTTAGTCCAAACCTATAAGGTTGAGGTCAGCACACCCTCACATTCTAGTGTCAGAAGCTGCAAAAAGAATTGGGAGGAAGACTGCTAGTAGTTGAGGAAGACAAAATCAGAAGCCATGGTAGAACATGACCAGTAAAGAGCCACAAGAATAATACAGAAATCATGATCACACTGAGTGAGTTGGAAGATGGAAAGCTAGGTGCCATTGAAACGTTAAGGTGAAAGATAGAAGAACGACATGAAGAGGCCTGCCAGTAATTGGATGAGTCATACAGAAGGCTTGCAAACCGTTTAAAAAGGCCAGTTGAATGAGCAAACTGGACGCTTAGGAGATATGTTATAGTCTTTGGCAGTAAAAATTGAAAATACGGACAGAAGGGAGCCAACTTTAACAAGCTCCCCTCTCCGTAAGATCTTAGACATTTACGAAGAAAAAAAGAAGCCAGCTATAACAACCTCTCCTCTCCGTAGGTTTAGGAATAATTGGGAGGACAGGAAAGAGTCAGCTAACACAAGCTCCCTCTCCGTAGGATCCAAGAGAGTAGAAATAATTACCAACTTAATACTATGCTTACTAGTTATAGAAAAGACTAGGTGAAAGTTGTTGTGTCCTTCACAGGCAAATCGATAGATGAACATTTTGAAACGTTTATTGAGAAAATTGAGCCGTGTTTTTGTATTGAATAATGTCCGTGAAACTGAAGACGTCGTCATTTTGCCAGCTTATCTAAAAAATTTGGTAGCTAAGCATTTCCAAAAAATTGTGAAAAAAAAATGATGGTGTTAGTCATGGTACTTAAAAAAGTTTATTAAAAAACAGGTTAAGGGCTTTACAAGGTACTGAGCAACTGGCTATGGAAATCCCTCAATTAAACAGGGTGAGAATGAAACTGTGAAACAGTACTACAAACAGTTTATAAATATTGTGAGCTAGGGTGGAAATTGGAAAAAAAAATCATTTGTGCTGCTTCACTTTAGAAAAAGCTTAAAACTAAAAATTTGAGAAAACCTACTAACTTCCGAACAAAAATCTTTTTCCGAGCTTTTTTAAGCCGCGAATAGAGTAGAAACCAAGCTCACAAATAACAATCCTGAAGTTAATATTGCTGTCAACTGTGAACTGCTGTTCAAGTAAACTCCTTTCCCAAAACAACTGCTTTGAGAAACATAGGGAGACAGAGAGACAATGTTTTAAATGGTCACGTGAAATTTGTCTTTTTAATGCCCTTTTCAAAGAACAAATACAAAAAAATAAATACAATGCAAATGGAAGCTTTCGCAATGAAAAAAATTTAAGAGTTAAAACCCACAAACAGTGGTTTTCCATTTCAATAACTTCTCACCTCAATCAAGGGAGCCACCAAGGCAACAGCAACAAATTCCTGGATACCTATGTGTGCTACCTCAATGGTGGTTTGGACAAATGTCTGCAGAATTTCAAGCAACTAAGCCAGTTTCTTCTGTTGCTTCCAGCAGTAATCAGGATAATGTTTCTGCTAAAAGTAAGGCAGAACCCATTGATAATTGTACCAGTTTTCATCTTCTGTAAATGCTGTAATTGAAAACAGTAAAAATGAGATAGAACGTCTGTCCGAAATTACATGTTTTGCGGATGCTGAAGAAGCTATGATTGAACTACTATAGTTTGACAGCTTTGGTGCTGTGGAGACAGTCGCTGCTGTAGTGGCTCTAAGCGAGGCGCTTAGCATTGACATGGTTATTGCTAAAAAGCTAATAAACCTGAAGCTACTCTAAGGAACTCACATGAGGCAGCCAAGCCACTTCCTGTAGATTCATATTTGGAAAGCAATGTAGAGCCAAAGGAGACAGTAGAATCTAATGCTTTTCATAGGAAAAGAGCTGACAACCAAGAGATCACGTACTCATCTATGACAACAATTTTGTAATAGATGAGTATGTCGCTATGCCAGTTTGAACTAGAGAAACCCTTATGCCCTAGGCAAGGGGATTCTCCAATTAACCAATCATCAGAAATAATTCATGCATACCAAGCTAATAGAAAAGTATCTAGTAAAAAGCTCTCACTAGTTCATTTAACTGGCATGTTGCAGTCATAGCATAGTAAGTGGACAAACCTCAATGGTCTGCAAAACAGGCCAATCCAATGCCATGTTTCCGTTTCTGTCATTGCCGCCAAGTACACTACCTGACACAATGGTTCCTAAAATGATGATTGAAAAAATTTATGAAAAGCATGTAGAGAAACACAGTTGATCATCTATTGTTTGAACCAATACTAGTTTGTACTAGTGAAATTGAGAAACTTGAAGTTTTGCAGTCAGCATCACAAATGCATGCAGGTAGACATCACAAACAACGAGCAATATATATTGCTCGTGGCATATATATATTGCGTGGCATATGCCACGCAAACGCAGCATGGTTAAGTAATAAATGTTCCAGCAGGCCACCAAGCTCATTTGTAACAAGTGTTGCAAAAAGTCGGTCGCTGAGTTATTCTAGTTACCCTTTTCATTTGGAACAGCCAGCAATGTCTTATATCTTTTGTCTCTGAACTTCTTACATACACAAATCAATGGTGAGCACTATGGTAGCCGGTGTGAAGCAATCAGTTTTTATTGCTAGTGGAGCTCAAATTTCGGCCCTAACAGAATTCCTTTGTGGCTCTCCTGGGTTAATGTGTTGGTTCCTGCGACCAACACAAAGAGGCGACTAGGTCGGCTTACTCTACCGGTCTGCATTCACCCTTCACAGGGGCTGTGTACTGGTTTCCCGTGACCAACACGCGGAGACGACTAGGTCGGCTTACTCCACCGGTCAACATTAACCACCTTACACAAGGGATTGCACCCAGAGGGGTTTTATACTAGGTCGACAAGGTCGACCGGAAGTCGACGAGGTCGACAGTGTTTTTACGAGTTTATCCCCACAGCACAGTCCATAGACTAGGTCTTTGGAGATAGCTATATGCTTGGGGTGGTTCTGATATCACGCAAAGTAGCAGAAAGAGTATGGTTCCAAATGCACTGCATATATTGAACGAACATAAAGAGCCGAGGCCCTGCCTTAAGTACATCAAATTATGCAAATGAGATGCAAGGACCAGCCTCCCTTAGGGGCGTGGTTACAAAAGGATAAAAAGGGAACATAACTCCAGTTAGAAATTGTATAAGAAGGATAGAAACTTGGTGTTCCACCACATTAACAACTAAAATGAAGGAAACAGTGTGAGCTATTAGGTCTGCAAGTGGAGGTGGTGTCAATGGCACGTTAGGTTTACATACAAGTGTGGTACAATGAAAACAGGTTAATTAGAGCCAGGCTATTGGTTATGCTGGAATGCCACTGTCATTTGATACTAGAAATAGACCAATTTAGACACATGGACGGCACATTGCTAAACTACTCAACCGGTGAATTGCAATTAAAGCCATTTTCTTTAATGTATTTAAACACACCTACAATATCTCAAGAAGAGCCGACTTCCCACTTGTCATACTTGTTCTGACTAACATACTTGTTTCTGACACGCCTACATTTACAGCAGCTGATGAAAAGCTAGCCTCTACTAACTGAAGACTTTCAACCACCGACTTACGACTCAGTTAAGCATTGTGATGGTGACACAAAAACTTCATCTGATTTTGACCCTGACAACTGTACTCAGGGATACAACATTCCGGCCAGACAGTAATTTTACTCCTTGTAAAACTAACTATTTTCTAACTGCCTTTTGGAACATTGATAATAGTAATTTGAGCCTATTTACTTTTTATTAAGGTAATATATTTGTTTTGCTTTACAAAAAAAGAATTGAACATTTAAATTTAACAATAACATTAACAATTTTCAGTTGTTTAGTAGGTAATCGAAACAGGATTTCAAAAACGCTAGCTTGTAAACTACAAACCTAAAGTTCGCTAAAATTTAGTGCACAAATTTGCTTTCTTTCTCTCACACTTTCTAATGTAGTGTTTTTAATGAGCTTGTTGTTGTGTGTGAATGAACTATATTTCACATCTCCGTGGTAGTCTGCTAACAGTGCCAAATGTTGACAGTGGACGCTGAAATGCCCGCCGCTCTTCAAGAGAGTGCAACTTGTCTTACTGCAGATCATCGCTACTGTGTAGCAATTCTGATAAGTTTTTAAGAAGTTTTTTTAACTTTGCAGCTGTGTGTGTTACATCTTTGCTTGAACACGACTCAGCTTTCTTTTAAGCAACAGATATAAGCTGCAAGTTTGGTTTATAATGGTCCAAACTGAACCTTTTCTAATCTCGCATCTAAATATTAATTGAGGTACCATTGACTCTCTAATGCAAAAAAGATTGAGTCGAAGGAGGTTGCTTTATCTACATTTAAGACAAACCAAAATATTCTGTATTTTCAGCTTTTTTTCTTTTTGCGGTAGCAATAATTAGAAACCTGAACAGCAGAGCAAAATTTAAGCTAGCAATGAAACATTCTGTTTTTTTGTGTATTTAATTACTTTCAATTATTACTGCACACTCTTTATATACTATCCCAGAGCTCAAGAACTTTACATAAGAACATTACATACATTAATATTGCGCAAGAACATAGTATATGAACGCCCGAAGATTTTGTGATATTCATTAGACACACAGGCACCAAAGCAGTTGTTGATACACAAAACGCCTCAAACATTGCACAAACTAAAAAAACATTTTAGAAGATGGTATCAGATCTTCAATATTTTGTAACTCTTTCAACACTCTGAAGCAATGTTGTTGTTGTTCGACCATACCCAGTTTCAAAGAATAAAGGTGTAAGATATTAAGTTATCTCAAAGAAAATGTACAGTTTATTTTCAATGACTCATCCGTGTGGACCTGACTATGTCAGTCCTAGCGAGTGCGCTGCTAGGCATTCATTTGAGAACCATTATCTCATTATAGCGACACATGATTGCGGATAACACTTCCAAGACAGCCACTTATTTACACAAGCTACGGCGATTTTTATGGATTTATCTATTCTGACAGTCATTGCTGACATGCATTGCTATGAACTTTATCTAAAAAGAACCATCTCATCCTGTGACTGCGTTCAAAATTTATTCCCAAAACCAATGTTAGGACACATATGTCTGTGGAGTGAGATGATGCCATTTTGTCTCTAAAAAATAATATGCATATTTTTTGCTAATTTCATGTGTTGCATATAGATACCAAGTTGCGTTTGGCAATGCGTATGTTTGGCCATCAGTCATTCTGTCATGGTTTTTGATATAAAAGAACCGCTCTGAGCTATGGTGAGTGAGTATTTGACATGTGATTGCAATGTGCACAGTGTATACTACACAAATATATTATCTTGCCTGAAGTTTGAAGCGGAAGTCTTATTTGCACAAGACTTTACGTCAAACCCATAAGTCTGAGGCCAACACACCCTCACAAGTATTCCTTTTACGATACTGCCAACAAATTAAGAAGTCAAGTCTAGTTTTTTTTTATGCCCCAAAGATTAGTTTAGAAAGATCTTAGAACAGATTATGCAATTTACCTGCATTTTACTATTTGCACAATGCAAAATTTCTACATGCATAACGTAAACATTCCTGGAACAGATTATTTACGTTTTAAAAATGTCTACTGTATATGTATATTAGCTTGAGTCACTTTCCCAAGCTGTCTCCCATATTAGTCACTTCCTTTAAAGCAGTTTTTTGTGGCTAAGAAATAAAGTTAATGTCTAATAGAATACATCTAAGTTCATAGAACCTGAAACAGTATAAAAATATATCCTGGTGTATGTTTTTTTGCGGATGCTAAAAAACTGCAGAGAGAGTACATTCAACTTTGCATTCTAAAAAAAATTTATGGTATTGAATATTTTTGCTTTGTGAATTTTTTTTTAATATTGTAACAAAAGTAATAACTACATAAAAATGTTGTAGCAAAATAATAATTTTATATAATAACTTTGAGTGAATTGGTAAAGTTATTATATAAAAGCATATGATTTACTTGAGTAGTTCAGATCAGTATGTATAAATCTGAGTATATACTTGCATCAGTGATATGCCGTTAAGTATCTCTATAGGAAATAAATAGGTATTTGGGTAAGTACTAAATATATGTATATGTACATGTATACACTGCATGTACTATTTACTTCCACTCAAAACTAAACGTAAGTGGTTAGTTACAATATCTAAACCTTGGTTCAGTTGTCATACATATCTGACTATTATTATGTACACACCATCTTAGTCATTAGTCTGTCTGTAACAAACTTGACATCTAAACCAGACTGTTTGAATGCTGCAGGATGGTTCTTAAGTTTGTTTATTTCTCTTGTAACCATCACTTTCTTCCTCTCGATTCTGTTGAGCTCATCATCTGTCTCCTTGCATAACCTAGATACCGGTTTTCAGACAACACGTACCATCAACAATGTAGGCCATCTGAGATTATTTAGTCGCTGAAATACCTATTAATAAACTGAAGCAAAAGAGCTTTGCTCAGTGGTGTGCTACTAAAAATAAAACACGAAACATTTTTATGTAATATGCTGATCTCATTCTGTTGCCACACCAAATCTAGCGCTTTCATGGTTTTGAGCAAAGCCCAGACCTACATATATTGTGTAACTATCTGGCTAGTCTTTGATTTACTAGAATTTCATAAACAAATCCACTGACCTTCATACTCGTATTATGACAAATGTGAACAGGCTGGCTTTAACTCTATGGATAACTTTTTAGTTAAACTCTTTACTATAATAAGTACCAAGTTCATTTGTTTGTCTGTCTGAAACCATGCTTAGAAAATGAAGAGCACCATATAAGAATGAAACTCAGGCATTCGGCTTTGCAGCCAGACTCACTACTAACTAACTGCGCCACTCGAACTCCTTCATGCATTACTTAATAATTGTACTGCTACTTAAAAGTGAACCTACACAATATGTAGTATATGTTATTAAAAATTACTTTTGATAAAGCTCAGTAGAATAATGAGTGTGAACTGTCAGTGCTTCCTGTTATCTCTGCAACATTTGATAGCGGCTACCGCATTCAAGTTGAAGCATTCTTCGTCTCTGTTTTGTCGAACTCTTTGCAGTTATAGACGTCATCTGACCGTGATCTGGGTATTTAATCAAAATCAAGTTTTATCGATTATAATCTTTAAACACTTTGGTAATCAGATAACCCAAACATAAAAAAACTATTGTAAACAATCAAATAATACCTATACTTTCTGACAAAATTTCTGAAAAACTTTGTTTAAGTTGGTCTTAAATCCACCAGATGGTCTTTCAGAATCTGGTAAGTGTACTAGTATACTCATGTAAAAAATCTCCAAAAAAGTTTATTAATAATTAAATAATCTGACGTGGCATTAAAGCAGGTGCGATTTATCAAAGTATGTCAATGACTAAATGTAAATGACTAAATACTAAATTGAGTGTATTTATACAAATCTCAGCACTTTTGTTTACTGGTCTGTCATGTTTGTGTCTATTTATAGCTATGAAAGTTTAGAAACAAAAAATCCGCCTTACACTGGCATTAAACTCTGAACTGCCATCTTCATAGACAGTTGTGCTATTCATTAAGGTACTCATCTACTTGGCATTACTATGGAATAATTGCGCACATACTTATACAACTGCCAATATTTAATGCTGATTGGTTACAATATTATGTTTGCATGAGAGATTATGAGACAATTTTTTCCCAGGTTTCAGAGAGGTACACATGGCTCATATTATAGCAAAGATTTAAACAAGCTCAAGTTAATCAAATTCATTGGATAAATAATATTAGCCAATTAAATCTATAATTTTATGCGATCACTTTTTTATTATTGGTGCAATGCGGGGATTCAACTAGTTATATGCACAAACCAAATCAATAATGTTCTAGTCGATCGAAAAAAGCCTTCTATTATCTCTTTGCTTTACAACCATGTCAGCGGAACAGTAGCCATTCAATGCAAAGACTCGATGGTAAATAGTACATTATCATCAGGCTGATTTGTTGGAGTTGTGTTTTTGCTGATAGACCTGGATTTAGTCTGTTCACCAAACCAACTCAAACTCTGACAATACAAAATGTGCCAATATTTTTGAAACTGAAATACAACATCAATATGCATTCCACTTTGATCTCTTATAAGCATAAACACAGAAGAGAATCACACCATTGCTACACTTTATGTACATGTATGTGTAGTTATTATAATATTTACTATTCACTTGTTGGTATTGATTTTAAATGGTTGTGGTGTGAACACAGCTTATGCTACTGCTAACTGATAATTTAAAATAACAGCATATATCACCACTGTATATCTGGTGCTATTGCAAAATATGATTGGTTAAAATCATGTTGCATCCATCAGTGCTGTTCATCAAAATCAGACAAATACAGTATAAAAATTTGCCTCAGTTGAGGCTTTTTTTAAAATATTGAGTTTTTCTTCAATTTTGTCCTAACAATGCAAACTAATTAGAACTGTTTTAGCTACCCCACATTGTACATGTATGTTGAATAGATGAAATGGTACTATTATTCTGTTAATTCTGAAATCTTTTTCTGACTTGCTGTAATATGCAATTTGACAAAAATTGATGGTTTTTCAACCAGTCCAGCCGTTAGGCCTTCCAATATATTAACTAATACCCGAGCAGTCTATTGTGGCATAAGAGATTGTTAGATGGGTCAATGAAGCACTGAGAAGCAGTATCTCCACCACTATTTCAAATATCTAGAAGTGTTTGATTAGCACAGTTGTTTAGGAAGTGTCAGACTATTTTACCAAAACTTATGAGTTCAAAACCCAGCATGGTGCAAATTTTTTGCAACTTGAGATAAATGGGCAGACATGGCTTTTGTTACACTAAAGATTGTCTCAGGCATACAGAGTGCTGGTGAAAAGACAGTTTAAATTTCAAGTGTCAGGTAGGTAACAAACTAGAAATTATCCATTCCCAGAACATTTCAGGGACGTATCAAAAAATGCCAGAAACTTTTCATTACAGCGCTGTCACAAGATTATTTGTAGACATCCTTTGAACGTTACACAACTTTTCTGCAACGCTGTCAGAAATACGTTGCTATAAATGTAGACATTTTTATACATTCAGGAAAGGTTTCACAGAATGTTCGTTTAACCAATCTTCTACAACCTTACTATATATGATGTACAGCGCTGAAACTTACCAGAACATGTCTTCCTCAAGTTCTACGAAATTTTGTCAGTATTGCACATCCGAAACAAATCAAAGTTTCTATAATGCACCAACCATAGTTTTTGTACGACATTTCTTCTCAAAGCTGAAGGACATTTAACAAACATTCCACCTTAAAGATACAAAGATTATTACTAAATTGTCCTTAATTTCGATTTGTCGATTCGATTCCATATGTTGATAGATACGGTATGGTTGCAATGATGTATATTTTGATATTTTGGTCCCAATAGTAACATGGTACATGTATAATAAAAAAAGCACAATAAAAATATAACTATGAAAGTACAAAACTCTATATATATTCCCATCATCAAAATATGTCAGAACAAAACCTTTAGACCAGAAAAAATTATATACTAATGATTCACAGATACGAAAAAACTAAACTATGATCACAGTTGTAAATATTTTTACAGTGTACCCAACGCTTTAACGCATCAGACTGAAGTTATTCCAGTCCATCTTTTGATTGAGGTAGCGAAGGGTGTTTTTTCATCCAACAAATCAAATGGCAGTGCAAGGATTTTAGGTCTGAAATGAAAAGATGCATTCATATTAAAATGAGAACTGCTAAAGAACACGAATTACAGCATTTAACTTGAGGTTGCTGTACCACATTACAGAATCTCTTGATAGATGCATAAAACAGTTCCGGCAATAATTTTCTTTTCTTATCACTATTTGTGGTCACTCTATACTATGGTAATATTGAACACTCATTAAATCATTTTAGAATCGCAATTCTTCAGAATAGGCAGAGCCAAACAGAAGAGTGCACAACTACAACACTTTCAAAAATATATCATAATCATATAGTTTTTTATCCAATTGCTACAGTACATAACTTGTTTTCTTATATGGCTTAAAACTAGTTTTAGCAAATCATAAAATGCACAAGTATATCACACTTGGGGTTGTGTTAATAGAAGGTTCTGTCAAAGGGTTCCTTCTTTGTCTTAAATGTCTCTAAATTTGTCTTAAGGAGTCTTAAAATCAATTAAAATTAAAGAAATATTTTTGTTGTAGAGTATTAATACGGTAAATTAAGTAATAAATCCCGTGGAGCAAAAATCATCAACTGTGGATTTATTCATTGAAAAATGACTGCTAATTGTAAGCTAACGAGTCCGGTTTAGTTCTGAGTTATTCGTTTGGAGTAAACATTTTTGATGCGGCAATGTGCGTTGGCAAACAGATATTCAGATAAATGAAGAACACTACTAACGCTATTGTAGATTGTTCCGAAGTTGTGAGAAATGCAAATTGCAGATAGGTATTGACAAATGAATTTTAAATCAGAAGATTTTGTAACTTTTAGTTGGTCAAGAAGTATGGCAGCAGCCTGCTTATGCATTTTCTTCTTATAATTTTGTTGGAACTAGTGAATCTGCTGTTATAATAATAAATAGTAAGTCAATCTTAACTCTTGAATGGTTATACAAAAAACTAAAGAAAACAAATTGAAATCAGGTTGCAGCATGAAAGTGAAGGTGAAAAGTTGTAGCCTCCTAAACATTGTCAAATTTTAAAGTCACACCTATTTTAAATCATAGTGAAATAACCCATAAAATTTATGGATTATTTTACTATGATAGAGTTAGATGTTTGTAATCAAGCCAGTACTACTGTCAATCTAACATATTTATTACAATATCGAAACAATGTAAGAGCAATATATTTGGAGTTGCTTCCTTAGTGATATACATGTGGGCATGAGTCTTGAATATTCCAAGTTTGCTCTGCTTAAAAATTTGATGCGCTGATTAGTTAGTAGCTAAAATTGTTTTCAACCTGCTAGAGATATTTACATTTGGTACTACAACATTTCTAAATTTGAAACTATTTTTCCAACTTTCAATAACAAAAATCACAGTTAAATGAAGAGTAGCTATAGATCTACCGCGAATTCCAGCGTACAGGTCAAAAGAGTGTATAAGCTGACATTTAAATTTTGGTTTTAATTTCTTTGTTTTGACACGTACCTGTCACAAACTGTTATGTTTCTGCACAGAAGCAATTAAATAGAGTATTAAATTAGAGAAATGGTTTATTGCACACTCCAGAGACAGCTGATTTGATAACAGAAAACCCAAGTATTTATATGTTTGGTCATAGAAAAGCTTTGTAAAAAGCTACAAGCATTATTAATAGCTATAATGAGACAGTTCTATATAATATTAGCTTGTAAAAAGCTTTAGCTAAAAAGCATAATGTTTGTTGGCAAAGTACCAGTAATACTTGGCACTTGCATGACACCTCCTCACTAAGCTAAAGGTTTTTTCTGGTTCTCTTAGACCTTCGGGGTTTGTCTCTGCTATACTCATCTCCATCAGGTAGACGAGGGTTGCGTGGTCTTCTTCTAGACGGAGGTTGCTCTGTTACAGTTGTAGGGGCTGGTAGTTGCAGTTTTGTCTCCTCTGTTATATCAGGTTTATCTCCAGGGTCTTGATCTTCTTCTGTTGAGTATCTTGGTCTGAGTTGTTCAACATGTCTTCTCCAAGTAGGTCCCTTTGGTACCACTTTGACATTGAGACTACGAGTTCCATATATCTTAGTAACAATGGCTGGAACCCATCTAGGTTGTCTGTTGCGTCTAGGTCCATGATACAAGGCATAGCATGGTGCTCCAAGATTGTAGCTGTGTATCTTGCTAACTGTCTTTTCTGCCGATCGGTTGACTTCTCTGGATTGATGAAACTGTGCTATGTGTGCGGGTGATGGCAATAGGGTGTCAATTTTGCATCTCATCTGTCTTCCATTCAGCAGCTGACTGGGAGAGTATCCTGTAGGAAGTGGTGTCCTTCTATAGTGCATCAGGAACTGTTGTAGTGCAGATTGAGGTGAGAGTGACGATTTCTTCATGGCTTGTTTGAAGGATTGTACTAGTCTTTCAGCTGCGCCATTTGTAGCTGGATGGTAGGGTGCTCCAGTGAGGTGAACAATGCTTCTCTCTTGACACCACTGCTGAAACTCTCCTGAGGTGAAGCTGGTAGCATTGTCAGTGACTATGGTGTGAGGGTATCCAAAGTGTGCGAATATCTCCTCTAAGATGTCTGTGGTAGCTCTGGTAGAAGTAGATGACGTCCTGTGTATGCATGGATACTTTGAGTAGGCATCTATCATCACTAGCCATTGGCTGCCCATGAAGTTCACTGCATGATCTAAGTGAAGACGACTCCATGGCTTCTCAGGTAGCATCCAGGGATGTATAGGATACTTCTGTGGAAGCTTCTGGTGTTCAGCACAGGCAGTGCACTGTCGGCTTGTCTCCTCTATATCAGAGTCAATGCGAGGCCAATAGACAGCAGTTCGAGCTAGCTTCTTCATTCTTTCCATTCCAAAGTGTCCAAGGTGAAGGATCTTTAATACTTCCTGTTGTAACTTGACAGGAATGACTACTCTGTTGCCATATAGAAGACAACCTTCAGTGATAGAAAGTGAATCTGAGATCTTGTGGAAGAGTGACAGCTGAGTCTCCTTCATCTCTTTGTTACCAGGCCATCCTTCTGCTGTGTAGCGCATTACTGTGGCTAGTGTTGGGTCTTTCTTTGTCTCCTTTGCTAGAACATTGTAGTCTGTAGAGTTGAGCTGTTGTCCAATAGTGTGAATAGTGCATACTGTATCAACATCATCCTCATCTTCTCTTGCATCAAACTCTTTATCAGGTCCAACTGGCAGTCTTGAGAGGACATCTGCATTTTGATGATGCTGGGTAGATCTGTATTCTATGGTGTAGTCATACTGATTTAGTACCAGTGCCCATCTTGCTAGTCTGTTGGCTGCTAGAGCTGGAACTCCTTTGGTAGGTCCTAGAAGTGTGAGAAGAGGTCTGTGGTCAGTTACCAAGATAAACCGTCGACCATACAGGTACTGGTGATACTTCTTTAGGGCAAATATGATTGAGAGAGCTTCTTTTTGTATTTGTCCATATTTCCTCTGTGTGCTGGTCAGTGTTTTTGAAACATTGGCTATTGGTCTCTCACTTCCATCAGGATAACGATGAAATAGTACAGCTCCCAGTCCAGTTTCTGAAGCATCACATGAGATTCCAATGTCAAGATCTGGGTTGAAGTGTGCTAAGACACTATCAGTTGAAAGCATATCTTTCAGTTTGCTGAAGCTCTTTTCTTGTTCAGTGCCCCACTTCCAGGTCTCTCCTTTGCGTGTCAGTTTGTGCAATGGTCCTGTGAGTTGTGACAGATTGGGTATGAACTTGCTGTAGAATTGTGTAGCTCCTAAGAAAGATCTTAGCTGAGTTAAGTCTGTTGGGACTGGCATCTGTTGTACTGCATCTGCCTTCTTTCCTTTAGTGATTCCCTTTGAAGTGAGTTTGTGTCCCAGATACTCTACTGTAGGTTGAGCAAAACAGCACTTGTCTTTTCTACATCTGAGCCCTCTTTCTTCTAATCTTTGAAGAAGTCGACGTAAGTTTTGTAGATGGCTCTCTGCATTGGCTCCACTCACTAGTATATCATCTAGGTATACTGCCACTCCTGGGAGGTCTTGTGTCAGTTGCTCCATGATTTCTTGAAAATACCCTGGTGCTGAGCTTATGCCAAAGGGCAACCTCTTCTGTAGCAGTACTCCTCGGTGTGTTGATAGTGCTAGTCGTCGTTGACTTTCTGGTGCCAACAATATTTGATTGTAGGCATCTGCTAAATCAATCTTTGTGTAGCAATAGCCTCCACCTAGTTTTCTGATTAGATCTTCTGGTAGTGGGATAGGTTTCCTATGTGTTTCTAGCTGATTATTGATAGTCTTGGAGTAGTCTCCACATACTCTGATCTTCCCTGCAGCTTGACCTGTTGTAGATTTGCGTACAGGTACAACTGGTGTTCCATACTGGTTGAATTGAGTTGGTTCCCATATGCCTTTAGCTACACCTGCTTCGTATGCTTGGTTGAGCTCTTCTGTCAAGGCAATAGGAACTGGTCTGGGTCGGCAGAAGACTGGCTTTGTTGAAGGTTTGAAGTTTATCTCTAGTTCAAAGTTCTTGAGACATCCTAGCTCGTCTTTGAATATTTCTGGAAATTCTTTGCACATCTCCTTACACTTGATTTGTAACCTCCCATCTGGCTGGTTCTCTGTGATTGTTGATACAAGGTTCTGTTGTAGCTTGTCATCAATAGAGATGCCTAGTTGCTGTATAGCAGTTCTTCCTAGTAGGTTGAGATCTTGTACAGCACTAATCACAAATGGTAGTCTGACTTCTTTCTGTGCATCCAATTGGGCAGTTAGCTCACATCTGCCAAGCGTCTCTATGAGATGTCCTGAGGCTGATTTGTAGTTAACTGTAGTAGGTTTTAGGTTTGGCTTTCCTAGCTTCTCCCATATTGATTTACAGATGAAGTTGTCACATGCTCCAGTGTCCAGTTCAAGTGTGAAGTTGTCTCCCTCCAGTTTGATGTTTTCAGCAAGTTTCACCATCTTGGTTGATGTGCATTCTATCATCTTTACTGGTTTTTCTGCTGCAGATGATTTCTTTTTCTTGCATGCTCTTTCTATGTGACCTTGTTTAGAACAAAAGTTGCAGGTGGCTGCTTTGAATCTGCAGTCATCCGCTGTATGGTTAGTTCGGTCACATCTGTAGCATAGCTTTCCTTCCTTCTGCTTGTCAGGTGTAGAGTTGTTTTTCTGGATTGGTTTGTATCTTGATTTCTGTTGAGCAACCTTGTTGACTTTAGACGAGTTTCCATAAACTGTCTCTTTGGCAACTTTAGCTGCTTCTTCTGTTTCCTGTGCTACCTGTATAGCTTTGTTGAAGTTGAGTTCATTGTCCTTGACCTTGAAGAGAGATTTGAGAACTGCTTCATTGTTTACAGAGCAGATAAATCTTGTTCTGAGAGCCTCATCTAATGGATCTGTAATGTCTATGAAGGCACATGTAGTTGCATCTTGACGAATTCTGGCAGCTAACTCTTGAATAGTTTCTCCAGGTTTCCTCTGCATGTCACTCCAATACTTGTAACGCTCTCTAACAATGAAGCGCTTAGGGTCATACTGGTCTTTGAGAAATTCCAGTATTTCATCCATGTTGAGGTCGTTGATCTGCTTGGGTGTTGAAAGCTGAGCTGCCATATTACTAAGCTGCTTGTAGAGTGTAGGCTGTTGGTTGGTGAGAAAAGTGCCAGCAATCTTGTCTTGATGAATAGAATTTGCTGCAATGAATGTGTTGAATCTGTCTATGTAATCTGTTAGTAGCTCTGCTGTTGGGTCAAAACCTGGGAAGGCTGGAACAGCGGTTGCAGCTGTTTCTTGTTTCCGTTGTAGGTTTTGTAGTAGTAGCTCCATCAGTTTCTTATTCTCCTCCATTCTTTCATCTTGCTGACGTCTGTATTCCTCTTGTTGCTCCTGCATTAGCTTGATCAGGTCTGCTACTTCTGTCATTGTAGTGGTGCAATTTTGAACAGTTACTCTTGTAATAAACTAGAACTCTTTGTATCGATTTTATCAATGATAAAATCTGAACCAAACTCTTTGTAACTGTTCAAGAGAGAAATCCTTGTCGCCAATTAGCTTCTGTTATGTTTCTGCACAGAAGCAATTAAATAGAGTATTAAATTAGAGAAATGGTTTATTGCACACTCCAGAGACAGCTGATTTGATAACAGAAAACCCAAGTATTTATATGTTTGGTCATAGAAAAGCTTTGTAAAAAGCTACAAGCATTATTAATAGCTATAATGAGACAGTACTATATAATATTAGCTTGTAAAAAGCTTTAGCTAAAAAGCATAATGTTTGTTGGCAAAGTACCAGTAATACTTGGCACTTGCATGACACAAACCCTTTTCTGACTCAAACTGTTTGGTTGCTAATACATGTAGTTCATTCAGAATCATATGTGGTGAAAAGTAGCTGAAGAAACGCATTCAAAAGCGGCATAGGCAAGAACGAATGTTTTTGAAGCTTTTTGCAATACTCCAAATAGCAAAGTAATGAGAAAAGGAAGTTATAGTCAAAGTTACTGAGCGCGAAAAACAGCGCTTCACCAACGTTTTATTCCCTCTCAGTAAAAGAAAAAACTGCTACAGCTGGTAATACCTATTTAACAGAATGACATTGCTGTAAGATAGATTTCGATCAGAAATCATGTATCACGTACAAGAAAACAGATAGATAAATTATGGTATGTGTATCAAATAGATTACCGAGATGTGGATTAGTAGGCAACTAATACGAATACAAGCATTAAATTAAAAATTATAACATGTTTCATGAGAATTTTAGGGATTAACGCTTGATTGGTGAGTAATGGAGTGTTTAGGTTGCTTTATCTCATGTTGAGTATGATTACTAATATTTTACTATTCCATAAATAAATTCCTATATTTTATATCATGTAATTTTTATTTGTAACAGATAAGATTCAGCAACTGGGAGGAAAGGCAAAGATCGACCTGCATTTGACAAACATCGTTATACTAAAGGTTTGCTAATGCATAGCCTAAACACGTAACTTTACCCCGAGTTAAGGCATATGATAACATCACAGTGACATGTCAAAAATCCAAAGTTTAATTGAATGTTGTATTTCCATTGAAACGTTGTGGTACAGCTATAGGAAAAAAGCATTATGTGACCTTTTGAGTACTACATTACTTTCAACGCACTCCTGCTTTAGGAAAAAAGACATTTTTAGAATGAGTTATATCTATTCATAACTCATATATGTTTTTCAATCTGTTTCTCAATGTCAAACCACATCAAAGAATATTAAATCACAACATTTTCCAACCTTAAAGTGAAATTAATGAGTAAAAACCAGTCTAGAAGTCAGTTTTGCTAACGAAAAAAATTCTCAACTTGTACCAATGCAAAAAACTATAATTACTTGCGACCACAATAGTCCCAAACTGTCAAAATCAAGTTTAATACATTATAAATTTTTAGTATCAGTATTTATGCGCGTGAATCATGGTTAAAATGTTAAACATTTGTACAATAAACTTTTTATAAAACTAAGAAGAAGTAAAACAAGAAGACAAACTTTTCTTGTTGTTCTTTATTGTCCGGTATTATAAGTTTTGTGTCTGTGCCCATTAGAGGTGGAACGAGCAGGCCTGTATTCCCTTGGACGGCTGGCCGGCTGTGCCGCCCCAAATTTTTGAGAATTTTTCACGGCCAAGTACAGTCAAACTCGGAAAACTCGCCCTTTTGATAAAATGTAACATTTCATCTCAAACACAAGGTTAACTCGAACGGATTTGTTTGGTCAGTTCCAACGCAATGATGAATTGCTTCAGATAACTCGACCTCAACATCATTTATTCAAAAAGTTAGTTGTCTAACGGCCATCGACACGGTTTTTATCGCTGTAGAATATCACTTCATTCCAAGCCAAAGAGACTAACAACAACTTTTAGTAGTTATTAGGCGTCATTATTATCATCATCAGCGGCAAAATATTCTTGTTAATGACTTTTATGAAGGTTTACAAAAGATCAAGTTTTACCAAACACCCGCTTGGCCATGTCCCATTAAAAGCGTGACACCTCCGAATGAACTTAAAATAAAATCCGCAAAATTAATCTTTGTTAAAACGTTCAAAAGAAAAAGATGGTTTTTTTTCTGAGCATTTTAACTGTGGTCAAGTTTTGCCTATTTAAAAATGTTTAGTCATTCACAGCACCTAAAACAAAACAAGTTTCACAAAATAGAAAAATGTTGATACATTCCGATAAAACTTTTTAAAACTTCACACGAGAGGCCCGGCTGCGAAATCTTTTTCCCAAATAGGTTTACATACAGCAGTAAAATCTTGGCTCCTGATGGTTTTAGTACTTGAGTTTTAGTAACTAATACCTACATCATTAGATTAGAAATCAGTAGTTATAATTAGAAAGGAACCAAAAATTCTAAATAACATAGTACAATTTATGTTACCATCCCCAAAAGTGCTGTTAAAATGTAAGAGGCGCTCACTTAAAACTCATTAATTTAAGCCATTTTGAGTAAAATTTCGGAATTTTGTGTTCTTTTCTAATTATAACTATTGATTTTTAATGTAGTAAGGTAGGTTTTGATTACTAAAACTCAATTATTAAAACCAATCAGGAGCCAAGATTTTACTGCCGTATGTAAACCTGTTTGGGAAGAAAAATTCGCGGCTCGGTTGAGGCCCTACATGAGAGAAACCTGTTGGGGGCTTACACCGCCCCCCTCCACACTCCAGGTGTTCATAACTAGTCGCCTAACATTAGCCGCCCCATCTTGCAACCAGTGAGTACAGGCCTGGGAACGAGACAGGAGACGTCTCGAGTATCAACCTGTCTCGTCTTGTATCGGTCTCGTCTTGACTTAACTATTGCCAAACTCGAGACAGGAAATAGAACTAAAGCGCTAGCGCACAGTTGCTAAAACATGGCTTCTTGCGGTAGCAACAACTCCATATATTGTAATGGATTGCAGGCAACTACCTTTTAAAGTTATACCCGGTCCGTTACTACCCGTTGCTATTGATTATGTTGGCCACCGAGTCTAATCATGTAGTCCAGACAACGGCCCTGTTAATATATTGTAATTCGGTTCTGTGTCCTTAAAACAGATACCGGGTCGTATCCACTTACCCTCTGGAGAATTCACTTTAATAAATAAGACTATTGCGGATAAAATGTCTGTATTTTATCGTATCATGTCTACACACCAACCGCCCTTCAAAAAATTCGGGCCTCTTTTATATACTACCAATTGCGGGTAAAACTTGCCTGGACACGGAGAAACGAAAGAAAGGCCGTGCCAATCATAGTTCGTGTTTGGTTAACAATGAGGTTATTGTTAATATAAGAATATACATGGACATGTATACAGTAATTCATACAATTTCATGAGTACAACTTAAATATTATTCACATACTAAAGTTAATACACAAACAAAACTTAACATTAATGAAACGATAAGAATGAAAGTGTTATCATGTGTTCTTTTAGTTGCAGTATTTCTTTGTAGAGCGACGGCTATCGGTTTCATTACACATTACAGTAAAAAGTGAGACCTATTAAATAGATGGTAAAAATATACATTTACAAAGCAATATGTTTATAATAATTATTATCAATCAAGCTCAAGATTCTTAGAAATATATAACTTCGGTATTTTAGAGCTGTTTGTGTCACTTTTGTTTAGAAAAACTACATGCATATCACTATTAAAATGTTGTATTTAAATCATTTACACCAGGTAAAAATTCAATTAAAAAAAATATACATCAATTTTATATATACCAAGTACTCTAGCACTTGTGTAGTGGAATCATCACCAAATGCTCATTATTTTACTGTCTCGTGTCTCGAGTCTCGAATTTTTACAAGACAGAGTCTCGAGTCTCGTCTCGAACTTAAAAATCCTGTCTCGTTCCACCTCTAGTGCCCATGAACCAAACCATTTGCATGGCAACCGCAAACAGG
Organism: Watersipora subatra; assembly: GCF_963576615.1. Taxonomy (NCBI): domain Eukaryota; kingdom Metazoa; phylum Bryozoa; class Gymnolaemata; order Cheilostomatida; family Watersiporidae; genus Watersipora; species Watersipora subatra. The sequence goes on from NC_088710.1 coordinate 24,738,874, forward strand.
GCTTTGTTTATTATGACACAATCAAAACTGTTAACTCACTCTGTAAATATTTAATAGACCTAAACTGACCAAATATTGTTCAACTATAAAGTATGAAACGTCTAAACGAGTCTTACATAGTGCCAAATGACTGTTTGAAATTTTGTGAATATTTTATTGTATTTTTATTTATTGAGCGATCATAAATAAACATTGATCATATATTACAACATGCTTTTCGCAAATGACCGTGGGAAGTAAACTGAATAGAAGTAGTTATACCTATGAAATATTTGAAGAAAAAAAATGGTTGATGGTAGTGCGAAAATGTTTAGAAAATGTTCAAAAAATATCGAAAGTTGGAGTTGTCTTCTTTTGGTATATAGTTTTAGACTTTAACATGAACTATATTAGAGGATATTGATGAATATCGGTTGAAAAACAGGAGTTGTCATCTTATTACAATAAGGAGAATGAACAACTCCAGTTTTGCAAAATAAAATAAGCTGATATTTCGATAAAATATCAGCTTCGATATTTATATCGATTTGAAAAATGACCCAATATAAAATCATCCACTGAAATATATCATCACATCGAATTATATCGCTTTATCGTGCAACATTAGTTGGTGGTCTAACTAATATAATTATATTAAAGTGAAAGCCATAAAGTATGTAAAAAAGCAAGTTTAGGCATTGATATGAGTATTTTTTAAACCAAAAGTGACAAAGTACAAGCGCTATGAAAATAGGTAAAGTTAACATACAATGCTAAGGTTTTTGGAACCAACATAGTCTGTTCTAATACGTTGGTCAGACAGCTTTGTGATTGTTTGCACTCTCAGTTTGCCGAGTTGCCATTTAAATGGCGTCTCACTCGCGAGTCTGCTACTGAGTGGTTTAAAGGGTGGCTGCCACTTTTTCGTTTCTATCAGTATCTTGCTCTGTGTCACTTAGTTTTTTTGGGTTTCTCTCTTACTACCACTATTAACATCCGAGCATTAACTTCATTCAGTAGACAGACACTCAAAGTAGGAAGAAAAGTAGCACTCTTGCTTGAACAAAGGCACAATTTTACAATAAATTATTTTGTAGTTCTTCAGCAAGGAAAGACAACCCTTTCAGACCTCCTTAGATGTATCACTATAAAATTAGTAGAAGCGACATGTGCTGTAGCCAATAATTCTGTTAGGCAAATTACTTAGAATGCTTACCTTGACACTCAAGGAGGGTGGCAAACCATTAGCACAGAGCTGTATAAGGGTTCCATTTAGGTTGGGAGATTCATTGAAAAGCAAGCTTGACTTAATGGAATCTAAAGGTACAATAAACAAGATTAAAATGCCAACTGATTGTGTTTATCCCACTGCGCACGTGTTGAAGCCAGATGGAACACTACACATTTGTCTTTACCCCACCGAGCTAAACAGGTGTATTAGACAAGAACACTTTGCTTTGCCAACCATTACTGAGATATTTTCAAAATTATCGTGGTGACAGGATTTTTTCGCACCATATGCAACTCAGGGGTTTTGCAACTTGAACTTAACTGTAAGAACAAGTTAACCGGCATTTGCAACTCCTTTTGGATAATACAGATTTCTTAGACTACTATTTGAAATAAGTTAGGCTTTGGAAGTTTTTCATAGAACTGTCAGTGAAATTTGTTCTGGTATTGATTGGGTAGAAATTTTTGTGGATGATTTACTATTTGATGCTGCTTCACAAAAAGCATTGTGCTATACTTCTATATGTGTTCTCAAAATCAATCTAACCAAATGTAGATTTGAAAAGCCAGAACCTAAATACTGAAGCAAATAAGAGGACAATGGGTTATACAGCCTGACCCAGCAAAAATTAAACCTGTTATTGATATGCCCACTCCAAAGTGCCCAGTTGACTTTTTGTAGGTTGCTAGGCATGGCTACATATTTTAGCAAGTTTTGTTCCAATCTGGCTGAGAGTACAGCTCCCCTTAGAAATCTTACACAAAATATGTTCAGTGGTCTTGGAGAACTGAACCAGGAAAGTGACTTGAACAATTAAAGTCCTTACTTAGTAGTGGCCAGTTACTGAGAATGTTTGATCCTACTCAATCAATCACACCAAGCGGTAATATCTCATAAAATGGTATAGGGAAAAATATTCTGACAAATGGTCATCCAGCTAAACAATACAGGTTAACAAAGTTTTATCAATACGTTTAGGGTCTGAAAAAAATGATGAAAACTAATTATTTACTATTGCTTGGCATCAACAATAAAAGGTTAAGCGACCTCACACCTAGGTTACAAAGATTGAGATTTTGAACTCAACTGTATGCTTAGGTCTGATCCGCAAAACTTTCACCATGATGTTTATTGTTAATACTTTGAGTAGGGCCCACCTCAGTGACCACTGTCCAGACAGTCCAAACTTAGTCAGTAGGGATTACGAGCAAATGCATGCAATAACAATGAAATTTTGGTCTAACCAAACAGACCGTGAACACTTTATCAAAGCCACCATAGACCCACTTTAGTGCTTTAGACACACTCAAATCAGACATACTTAATGGCTGGCAAAAATAGGCGATCATGTTTGGATCCCGTAAAACTATTTTTGACCATGAGACAAGACTTGACTGTGCGTAATGATAGTGTGCTAAAAGGCAATTAGTTAATAGTACTGTATATCTCAGGCAAACCATTATCAATGCTATAGACAAAGGCCACTTTGGAACTTCTAAGTGCATTGAAGCACTAAAACTTCCGTTTACTGACCGCACTATGTTGGCTATATTACATATTTACATGTAGTTTATGTTTGAGAGAATCTAAAAGAGAAGGCCAAAGCAAACAATAAGGCCTCTCTTGAACCATTTGACATTTCTTACTACCCTATGTGAACAGTCACCATCAACATTTTTCAGCCAGCAGGCATTAAATATTTGGTCACTTTAGATAAATCGATATTGTAAAAGATCTGACTCCGGTAGCTGAGTCAGCTTTACTTCACTAACAATGGAGGCGCAACCTGAGCAACTGGCCTGCCTTGTTCGAGGCCTGATTGACTTAACAAGGGCGGTCAAGTCAGTCCGAGACAAGGACCTGGTAGTCAGGCTTGCTCCGAAACCAAACCCCGGCCTACCCTATGGATCTCTTAATCAGGCTAGTCTGGATCCACTAGCGGCTTGCCTTAGGACTTGATTTCTTATGCCATGGCACACCCTATCAAGTCTAGACAAAGCCGTGGATCGATCCTTAGCCTTATAGAGCCACCCTGGTAGTTCTGTCTGATGGTTACAATGAGCCTGCTTGCGTAATCGTTGAGCCAACCAGGCAAGCGTCAACATAACCAGCTCTTGCGAGTATGTAATAGTTTTATTAATGATAGCTTCAACAACATGTGTTCACAAGATCGAGTGATATCAAGCACACTTGTCTACTCAATGCGCTGGCTTATATAGTGGTCTAGCTCCGCCCACCAGTCTATTTATAACACAAAGGATGCACAGGATATAATAGGATTATATAATAGAAAGGCAGTTCAAGAAGTTCAGGCAAGTTCTAGCAAGGATATATATGTGTGCGTAATAATTGGTATATGTCCCAGTCCTCCACACTCTCCCCCCAATTGTTTGGCCTGGGTAGGAACAATTAAAGGAGTGTTTATCTGTGTTCAGAGTCCTCTGTCGAAAGCATTCGTTGCCATACTGTTCTTCTATTCTTTGATTTTTACGTCCGCCTCAGCCTCCGCCCCTTTTTCCGAGACGTTTCAGCCAAGTGCAATCGATTTCGGTTGTTCTTCCACGTGTTGACTCGGGGTTAACATCCCTTTCAGTTCAGAGATCGATTATTTTAAGATCGCGTATTGGGACCTCAACTCTTGATTCGTCCTCAGGTTTTCGCTTTCTAATAATTTTTCCAATTTTTCTGCCATAGCTTTGGTGAACTGGTGTCGTTCTATGAGTTTGACCTTTCCTTCCATTACTTCCGACCCTTCGTCCTTAGGGTCAATTCGGTGGCATACGGCCTGACCGTATCTGATGGGTGGTCCCACCGTTTGTCGTGGTCTCCCGTCCCACCTTCCTCCAATATTGCTTTCTGCTCATCTTGGTTCTGGGTTTACCCGTACCTCTTCTCCAGCTGGAGCTGGTCTAGAGGTGTCAGGTTGGAGTAGATCCCTTTGCTCCGTATCCCCGGAGGTGGGGGTCTCACCGACTGGGGTGTTATCTGCCTCCTCTTCAGTTAGGTCCTGCCCGCGGATGACTCCACCGGGGGCTCGGGACAAGGCTCGAGACTCGGTTCCTCCGGTTCCGTGTTGGGGATTCCGGGTTGCTCTGTTGCCTCCCTTGTCCTTTCGGTAGGGTTGTGACCTCCTGGGGTAGGCCTTTCTTTCCTGGCCGGAACCTCCAGGTGTCGTCTCCTGAACGTGTCGCTGTCCATTTCAGTAAAGGGGTGGTCTATCTCCCCTTGTTGTGGTGGCGGAGGGAGCTCCCTCCCTATGAATTCCAAGGTGGGCAGCATCTCTACCAGCCCTTCCAACCTCCTTTCCCTCCATCCAGTGGCACCTCTCATATTTGGTCTCCTGGAAAGCTCCTTGGTGGCCGGGGCCCTCCCATCGGCTTCCGGGCACGCATAGTATGGTTTCAGTCTCTCTTCGTTCTGTATAGATATTTGGCCCCGTCTCTCTATTTGGGAGGTGTTGTTAGGGTAACTCTTGGTGACGGTATATGGTCCCACATATTTGGGTTGTAATTTGGGGTTTTCCCCTCGTCAACGTCTCTTATTGACCAGCAGCACCAAGTCTCCCACCTCAAACAACAGGGGCTCCTCTTCATCCTTCACTTGGACCTTCATCTGGCGTTCCCGGAGGATGTCATAGGTTTCTTCCAGCCGGCTGGCTAGTCCCAGTACGTAAGGCTGTACTGCCTGACTAGCGGCTGCGACGGGTTCCGAGAGCTGGTCTGGCAGTCTCAGCTTTCTGCCCATCATCATATAGTTCGCGGTCTCACCTGTGGCGAAGTGGGGAGTGCCTCGGAAGACCCTCATTTTTTGAGGTAATAGCAAGTCCCACTCTGAAGGTCCACGACACAGGAGCAAGGCCCATAAGGAATCTCCTAGGCTCCGGTTGTTTCTTTCCACAATGCAATTTCCTTGGGGGTGGTACGGCGTAGTCCACGTTTTATCTATGTTCCATAGACCACATAATTCGCCCATGAGCTTAGACTCAAATTAGGCCCCTTGATCAGAGTGTAATTCTTCTGACAGGCCGAAGTAGCAGAAGATTCTCTCGTTCAGGGCCGTGGCGACTACCGGGGCGATGGCGTCCGGGATGGCCAAGGCATCTTGCCACCTGGAGAAATGGTCGCTGATTACCAGTATCCATTTGTTTTTCCTTTCCGTCTCCGGCATGGGGCCCACCAGGTCAACCGCTAATTTTTGCCAGGGTCGCCCGGCGTATAGCCGGTGTTTGCTCTTTGCTGCATGGTTCCCGCCGATCTTTGCCACCTGAAAGATCTCACACGTCTTGACGAGTCGTCTTATGTCGGCATTCAGTCTCGGCCAGTACCAACTCAACAATAGCCTTTTTACGGCCTTGTGTACCCCTGCATGGGCCAGTCTGTGCGTCTCCCAAATCCCTCGGTTCCGGTCTGCCCGGGGGCATAGGGGGTGGCCATTTGCTGCTAGCCTAACTTCTAGGACACCGTTAGTCGACAACCTCATGGCTTCCCGTTTTCTATGTAGGATCCGGAGCTCGTTACTCCCCAGGGTTAACTCCTCCTCTGGTAGTTCTTGGTCGTTTTGTATTGCCCAATACATTCTAGCCATGGCTTGTGTCCCTTACACTTGACTCTGCACCAACTGGCGAAAGTTTCGTTCCCCCGGTAACTTAATTGCTGCTACTGTGTCTGATTCCCCCTTCAGCATTGCCTGTTTGCTAGTGCCCCCGTATCGTTCCTCGATTCGGATACATTGTCGACAGTTGTTTGTTCAGACCTGTCTACTCAGACCGTCGGCATTCCCGCGCTTGGCCCTTGGCCGGTGCTCTAGTTGGTACAAGAATCCTGACAGAATTTTCAGCCACCGAGCTACTTGAGCTGGCGGCTCCCTTCTCCTACACAACCACCTCAGGGAGGCATGGTCCGTGTGGAGCATGAACTGTTGTCCATACAGGTAGGGCCGGAAGTGTTTAATGGCCTTTACCACTGCCAGGAGCTCCCTACGCGTCACACAGTAGTTTTGTTCTGCTGAGCTGAGAGTCTTGCTGTAATAGGCCACCACAGTATCCCTACCTCCCTGGTTCTGAGACAGGACAGCCCCCACTCCCATGTTACTGGCATCGGTGTTTAGAATATATTTATTCTTTGGGTTGGGATATCCCAACACGGGTGCCGAAATCAGGCCTTGTCAAAGGGTCTTGAATGCCTGCTGTTCTTCCTCTCTCCACATCCATGGCTTTCCTTTGCTGGTCAGGAGCGTGAGTGATTTGGTATCGGTGGCTTAATCTTTCAGGTATTGCCTGTAGTACCCCTTGGTCCCAAGAAGACGAGCAGTTCTTTTATGTTTCGAGGAATCTGCCATTCGATAACTGCCTTTACCTTCTCTGGGTCCGTGGACACTCTTTCTGGGCTCACCACATGACCAAGATACCGCACTTTCTCCTGAAGGAGCTCGCATTTAGAAGGTTTCAGTTTCAGTTGAGCGGCGGTTAGCCTCTGAAAGACCTCCTCCAAACGGGCCAAGTGGGTCTCGAAGTCCGGAGCTATAACGATTATGTCGTCTAAGTACAACAGGAGGGTTTTCCAATGAAGCCCCTGGAGTACAGACTCCATCAGTCTTTGGAAAGTGGCAGGGGCCGACGTCAGCCTGAAGGGCAGTACCTTCCACTTCCACAATCTGCTTCTTGTGGCAAAGGCAGATCTTTCCTGGGTTTCTGGATCTAACGGTACTTGCCAGTACCCCCTGGTTAGATCCAGCGTACTGAAGAATTGACTCCCTGCCAAGGCGTCCAGGCTCTCGTCGATCCTTGAAATGGGGTATGCATCTTGTTGGGTGACGGCATTCAGCTGTCGATAGTCGATGCAAAACCTCCACCTGCCATCCTTCTTTTTTACCATAACGACTGGAGAACTCCATGCTCCATTGGCAGGCTCGATCAGTCCCTCTTCTAGCAGTTCCTGTACCTGCTTATCCGCCTCTGCTTCTTTGAGGGGTCTTAACCTGGGGGGGTTGTCTGACCGGCCTGGCACCTTCCATCAGAGGTATGCTGTGCGCTACCAGGTCTGTCCTTCCCACGTCGCCATCGTACTTGCTGATCAGCATCCTGATATCTGGTCAGCAGACATGCCAAGCTCTGCCTCTCTCTTTCGTGCTGGCATCCTGGAAGGGCCTGCCTGTACAACTAAACGAGTTGACCCGGGACGGCTTTCCCCAACCGTATAGTGGCACACCTAACTCCTGACTTGTCGAGGCTCTCGTGTTCCGGCCCGGACCAGAGATTCGTCTGCACGTCCTTTTCCTCGACAGCTGTGTACGAGCCAATGACGTGCCCAGCGCCCAACTCTATGGGTTGATGTCCTGGGTTCAGGCATTATATGGCGACATCGCACCTCTCTTCAGGTTGGTTCAGGCTATAGGCTACAAGTATGCGCGGATCAGAGCCCTCTATCATGCCCACTGGAACATAATTTTTGGCGGAAATCCTTCCTGCCACTCTTGCTTATGATAAAGGAGGAATAGTGACCTTCCAAGTGTAAACTTTGGACACTACCAGTCTCTCATACTTGTCGGTAAAAGTAAGCTGCTTATCTCCTAGAGAAATGACTGGTCGGCCAAGTTCAATTTGACACTTATGGGAGATCAGAAAAGGCATTCCCAGAATAGCATCTTTGCTGATCTGGCTTACAAGGAAGTTCTCTTTGATAGTTACGTCCCTGATCCTTCCGGATAGCCTTACTAGTCCATAAAACTGGAGCTTCCTACCATCTGCCATGAGCCCGTACCGGTCATTCTCTTTGAGCTGCATCTTCACCCTCCCCGGCATTCTATCGAACACCTTCTTGGATAGCAGGTTAGTGTTGCAGCCGGTGTCTATGAGGAACAGCAAGTCTTGCCTCTCCACCTTTCCAGGTAGGAAGTAGCTCGACTTATATGGTTTTTCCAAGGCCCCAATTCTTGGTAACCCTTACTCCACCGCGGCGGCGTTACACGTCCCATTTGAGTTTCTTCTCCTTGGGCGTCCCCTAGGCCTGTCCGGTGGTGGACTCTCTTCGAGCTGGTCCGCCAGGCTTTCCTCAGGAGTAGCTCGTATTGTGCTCTCCCCGTACCAGCCTGTCAGACCCGACACCGTACTCATACGTTGGCCTGGGTTCCTTTCCCGGAGATGGCCGCCTTGGTTCAGCCCTCGTCTCTTTTTGGGCACAGATTCCCTGGGAGGGTCAGCTCCGTTCCAGCCCCTTCACCCCTGGATCTGTAATACCCTGATTTCTGAAGATTCTCAGCCATTGCTGGATCCTCTTTCTATCCCGATCCGATTGATACGGATCTCTTGAAAAAATGAGCGCCTGCGGGGCCATCTTTCTCTGACCTAACTTGTCTAAGTTGATGGCAGGGTTCCACCCGTGCTGAGTGCTCCCCTTTTCCCGATCTGTATTGCGTTGGTCTCTCAAGAGCTTCAGCTACCACTGAATCTGCTCTCTGTCCGACCCTTGCTGTACAGATCTCTTGGGGTGCTCGGCCCTGGTTGGACCTCCCTTCCTCCCTGGTCTCTCCCGGCCTCCGGGTGGCTTCTCAGGTTCTTCGACATGTCCATAAACCCTTCGTCCCTCGCCCTGCCTCTGGATCTGGTGGAGGTACTGCCGCTGTGCCTGTTTGGCCACCTGTGGCAAGTCCTGAGGGTTCGCCTCGCATTCCTTTTCCCTCCCGTCCAGACCCCATAGACTATGGTAGGGGTTGTAGATGGGAATCGTCTCTACTTGGGCTTTCTGGGCCGGGGCAGCCATCCTAGCCAGATGCTGCCAGCCTTCCGGGCCAAACCCCGGCTCCCTTCAGCCTGCTTTTCTAGGTTTCTGCATTTTGTGTGTCCTGGTGCCCTATTGCAGCCAGCAGGTAGACCTACCGCTGCGGGCGGTAGGCGTTTCCCTGGTTCTGCTTGTGGAGCTTTCCCTGATTTGTTTGCCTCTGTGGACAGCTTCTCCTCCGGTGGCCTTCCTGGTTGCATACCCAGCATCTAGCCACTTCCTTTCCCTTGGTCCCATTTCCTAAAATGGGTTGCGGCTGATGGATGTACAACTTCAGTTTGGCCAGCTCTCTGGTTAGGTCTGTTATCGAAGTCAACAAAATTTCCAGGGTATCCGGTGCGGTCCTGGCCACCACGGCCGGCTCTAGTAAGGATATATATATATGTGCGTAATAATTGGTATAAATCCCAGTCCTCCACAATATTGAAGATGGCCTACTTGTCATACCCATAAAAGTTATACATCCAAGCAGATAATTGAATTGCTAAAACAACAGTTCTTGGACTTTGGCAAACCTGAAACCTTGGTATCAGACAATGCATTATACTTTACCTCATTTGAATTCAAATATTTATTGAAGCTTTTCTTGTTAATCATATAACTGTTAGCTCACATTTTTCTAGATCAAATGGAATGGCTGAGCGTATGATACAGTCAGTGAGGAAAAATCTAACTAAGGCACATAATTACGTCTCATCAAACACTTTACGATGTCATGAGCGTACTTAGATGTACACATTCAGGTAAAGGCCTCCCACCTCCTTCATTCTTACTACAAGGTAGAAATTTTAGATCAACACTACACATCATTCCTAAAAAACTAAAATTACAGTATATCAAAACAGAGAGGGCATAAGTATATGGGTAAAAATAGGACTCAAGATATGAGGGAGGAAAAGTTATAAAACATGCTGACACTACAAACAGTTTATAGTACAATTTGATGATGGCAGGGTTTTCAGAAGAAACCGGTAATTTCTTAAAACAAGATAATTGCTTTCACAGCTGAGGAGTCTAGTGGTGCACAGTCAAGTTATCTTTGAATGAATAGAAATTTTCCTTTAGACAACCTAACACTGAACTGTTGGCTGAGATAGTGCTGATTTCTGTGGTTTGAGAGAATGTTGCGCTTCATGTGGCTTCAGTACTGTTGCCATGAGTAAGATTTTTAAATCTACCAGATCGATACAGTGGAACTCTTTATGACTAGTAATAGACCATGAAAATTGTATTTTTGCAGTCATGGAATAGCAGCTATAAAAGAATTCCATTCAACAATCAGTTCTAATTTAGTGAGCAACGGCCAAATGAAAACTCATGCAAACTCTGTTTGTATTTAGAAATTTCAAAACAAGAAAATTTGCTTCTAGCTATACACCCTATTGGGTTACCAGTTATATAATCAAGCTACTGATGCAGATAAAGGGGTTAACAGGTCCCAATTTATTGATTGAAAGCTCTATTGTTTCTGACCACCTAGATGGCTCTTTAGCAATCTGTCGCTGGCTATTCATAATAACAATAGGTTACTAGCAGCTATGATTCTATAAGATTTAATACAAATCACTGAGCATATCAAGAGCTGCAATCAAAATCTCAAGCATTATTCTTCTTAGGGCAAGGCAAGTGAAACGGGTATCCACAGAGCTAATCAACGAAAACGAATTAGGCCAGTGACGGTTTAGCGGAGCAATGTGTGTTATATCTAGTATGTAAGCAAAAGAGGCAAATGACTACTAACCACCAGAACCTGCTGAGTGTGTCAACTGCCTGGTGGTGAACTATAACTGCAATCAATTAATATGGATACTGATCACCGTCATCAACCCTATCGTATGAGTGAGTACATGTTTACACATTTAACAAAGAGCTTTGCTTACCTTGTTCAATTTGATAGCCCAGCTAAAACGAGTGTTCATCATTTTTCTGCAGCTGCTAATAACTTAGTTAGTCTTTGGTCGTTGGTCTTTGGTAATATAGGTATTTGGTAAAACCTGTATAAAGAGCAGCATAAAGCTGACTACAAGGGGTTCAGGAATAATGTTTTTAGGTATTTTATTGGTAAAGTAAACTGATCAGAGTTTTGAGTCATATGAACAGCCAAACAGTGCAAGTAAATACTAAAATGACAACTAGAGTGCCTTGTTAGGGGTTGGGAAGAGCAGTCAGCTTTTGAGTGAATCACACAGCTGTGTGCTTTACCATCTTTTCGTGTTCATGGCTTAAGTGAGGAGGTTTTTTGCATTTGCAAGTTCTGGCTCTAGGCAGTGGTAACGCAACCACTTTCTGCAATTTCTTTGGCAAAATCTTTCCAGGAAACTTTGATAGCTTGATTGCTTGGTTAACAGTTTACAATAATTGCAAAGATGAATCGGATTTGTTTCATGAGCCTCTCTCATTTTGGCAAAAGCTTTAAAAGTGCAAAGATAAATCATCAACACGGCACCATTGTATAGTGTTGATGCAAAGATCATTAATAAAGTATACTGTGGGCCACTCAAGTCTATATTATGCTTAGACTATGCAAATACCTTTATCCACGTTTTGGGCAAGTCTAAGCATCTAAACATGGCTAGTTGTTAATTCTAAGCAAGTGCTTTAGCGTTAGTATCCTAACTAGTATAATGACTGTCCGCCCAATTTATTTAATGTATTCTGTGTAGCCTAAGGGTTTAAAGGCTGAGATCAAATCCAGTTCCAAGCAGTTTGTCATAGCTAGATTTTAATTGCTACAACTAAACACAAGGTTTACTAGAAATACAAACAATGATGATCACACATATTTATGTAGAAGACTATGTGCCTAAAAACAGTATTTACAAACACACATGCACGCACGCACGCACACACGCACGCACGCACGCACACACACACATGTGTGTGTGTGTGTGCGTGCGTGTGTGTTTGTAAATACTGCAATATATATATATATATAAAATTGTTTCCTCACCCCGGATACCCCGTATGGGTGGTAAATTCTGCTCTAACTCGGGTCTTCTATGAGAGACCTGGGAGTTTGAGCACTCGCCTCAAGATCTTAGCAGTTCCCAATAGTGCACTTTTCTGCAACTCACCTGAGTTGATTGCTGTTGGTATTTGGGCAAGCCACATTTTATGCGCTGGTGTTATTGCGCCCAGTGCCCCAATGACTACTGGGATTACAGTTGTTCTTACATTCCAGCATTTTTCAAGTTCTTCTCCAAGAGGGAGATATTTTTCTACCTTTTATTTTTCTTTGCTGGATATATTGTAGTCATTGGGTACTGCTATATCAATTATAGTAGCCCTCTTGTTCTCCTTGTCCACCCACACTATATCTGGTTGGTTTGCTAGGACATGCCTGTCAGTTCGGATGTAAAAGTCCCAGACATTCTTAGTGCGATTATTTTCATTCACCTTACCAGGAGCTTCTCACCAGTGTTGTGGTTTGTTAAGGCCATACTCATTACATAGACTTCTATACACAACACCTGCAACATGATTATGCTTCTCAGTGTATGCGTTTCCTGCTAGCTGCTTGCATCCATTGATGATGTGTTGGATGGTGTCAGGTGCATCTTTGCACAGTCTGCATCTAGAATGGTCTCTAATGGGATAGATTTTTGTTTAGAGTTGCCTTTTTAAGAGCATTTGTTTTTGGGCTGCCATGATTAGCAGCCAAGGAGCAAGTGCAAGTGATTATATATATATATATATATATATATATAAATTTGGTGAAAGATTTATCAAAATTCGACTAAGCAAAAATTACTAAAAGTTTCATATTACACAGAAGGTCTGTAACACTCATCAGATAAAATACTTAGTGAGGACTTTACACAAAATTCTGCTTTAGCTGGTAAAAGGAAATAAAAGCTCAGGTATGAAAAGTTAGATGGAGAGGGTCTATTACCCTAGGACACTTATATTTTGCTAGTATTTAGTTTCGTGAGTAGCTCACAGAGTAAAATTTCGAAGCAACTTAATTTCTCAGCTCTGATGAGTGCGAAAATATAGTGATGCGAAAATAAATGCAGTGGAACAAACATAATTAGATTCCTCAGGTTCAGTTCACCAATAAAAAAAAATCAATTTGAGACTAGTTTGTAATTGTGAACCGCAGGTAGAATGGTCTGGGCAAGGTCGATAATGCAATTTGATCGCTTGCTGCCATTTGTTTCTTGGACTATCAACAGCCCTGTTTTCACTGGGGCAGCTGGCCGGCTGAGCCGCCCCAAATCTTTTACGGTAAGTACAGTCCAACTCAGATAACTCGCCCGCAGATAAAATGTAACATTCCATCTCAAACACAAGGTCAACTCAAACGGATTTGTTTGGTCAGTTCTAACGCAATGATAAATTCCTTCAGATAACTCGACCTCAACATCATTTATTCAAAAAGTTATTTGCCCAACGGCCATGGACACGGTTTTTATCGCTGTAGAATATAACTTCGTTCCAAGCCATAGAACAAACATCAACTTCTAGTAGTTCTTAGACATCATTATTATCATCATCAGAGGCAAAATATTTTTGTTAACGACTTTTAAAAAGGTTTGCAGAGGATTAAGTTTTATCAAACACCCGCTTGGCCATGTCCCATCGAAAGCGTAAAAGCCTCCAAATGAACTTAAAATAAACTCCTCAAAATTGATCTTTGTTAAAACGCTCAAAAGAAAAATATGTCTTTTTTCTGAGCGTTTTAACTGTGGTCATGTTTTGCCTATTTTAATTTAAAAATGTCTCGTCAGTCACATCACTTAAAACAAAACAAATCTCAAAAAATTACAAGTTATTGAAAAGGTGTCAGTGGTTAATCCAAACCTTTCCAGAGCCATGCTGCTTGTGTAGTACTGCGAGTGTCAGTGCATGTGTCTTATTTTCTTTCAACACACGGTGCTCACTGCATTGATTGATGTCCCCAGCAAACGATAACGCTACTAATGCGTGTGCATTGACATCAACTTCCTATCATTATAAATCATTCCAAATGGGAAATTAATCATAATTAATTGCAAAATAATAACAAAATAAAATTTGACAGTCTAATTATTTTGTTGGTTTATATTTTAACGATGCTATAGTGGTCGTTAAAAACGTTAAAGTAAATGTCGTTATAAAATTCCATTCTACAGTATCAATGAACAAAGCTATTTAGTTTCCCTTTTTGCCTCGTTTGTTATGATATTTTAGTTTTGCACATGAAACTTTCGCGAGAGGATGACACCGCGAAAACGCGAAAGTTAGATGCCGCGAATACATAAGTGTCCTAGGGTATGTAATGCTATTTCGTAAAAAAATGTTTCTTAGCATGTCTACACATAGATATTAGTTTACTACATTTGTTTAGAGTGTCTTTCTCAGGTCTGTAAACGATAAAATATTTTCCAAAGTACATAGCATTATGTACAAAAGCATAAGATAAAACGACTTACCAGCTGTTAAGTAATTTTACATGCAGCTGAGAATATCTGATTACGGCAATGCCTGCTGCTGAAAATATTTATGAAATTTAATAATGTCAATATACAAGATTGTAGAGCTTACTAAACCAGTATTATCTCTTTTTACCTATAGATAAATATGGGCAGCCCACAAAAGGCAGTGTTTGGTTACAAATTGTCATGGCCACAGCATTGGAAAAACTTACCCGACAACCTGCTAAGAAGCAGCAACGCGTTCTAGATAACAAGATACAGCATGAGAGATCTAAACATTGGTTGAGACCAAATTTTGATTGTTCAAAATTATACAGTCAAAAAATAAACAAGTTCAGAAAAGTTAGAGTATATATATATAGTTTGGGAACATTGGTTACAATGATTAAAAAACATTTATCCATCAGAGTGCTGACTAGCAAACAACCAATAAAACTGCTCTTGCTACAAAAAATAGTCAAGTTAGTTTGTATAAAGATTTATGTACTTTACTTATATTATTCTTTACATACTTTGTGTTGTTTTCTTTTTCATTTGACCGGATGAACAGCCATACCTAACGTCATAGGGCAAAAATAGGTTGCTCCAGCATAACCTTTTGCAAATTCGCCTTCTGATCCAGCCTTAGCGTGTCAAACACAGCTTGTAGCTTTGTCAAACGCTGTTCTGAAACAGGACTGTGTGCTCATTTGTCTGAAGGAACTCAGATGTACTTGATGATACATGGCATTGACATATATCGTTGGAGTGAAACAAGTGAAATAAACAACATTAAGCAATCAGTATCTGTATGCAACAATATGTTAGATATATGTCTGCTGATAGTCAAAATATTTACCAGCTGTATTATATAGAGACTGTCCTGGCATTTACCAACTTTCTTAAATAGTTTAATTTCTAAAGAGTAATTGTTTGCAAATTAAAATTACTGAAGTTTTAACCATACCATCAATAATGTTCCTCTAAATCATTTTTGTTGTTACAAGTTTATCAATAGGTCGATACTCTAAACTGAAAATTTTTGCAACTAACAACATATGTAGCTGAACTTCATATTTGTTACACATTTTTGTACAACTACAAGTTTGTTGCACACTGTTTTAACAGATATGATAATAAATATAAATCTCACAAAAGTCAAACCTTTCCTTAAAAAACAACACTATCAACTGGTTGATTGTTGTATTAAGCACACCATATCAAGCTGTAGTTCCTTTCAGCTGATTGGCTATTTTGTATGTAGTAACAAGTAATTTGTGTGCAGCCATGTTAACTGGCCACTTCTGTCATGCAGCACTCCCAATACATCAAATCCACTTGATGGACCGAGAGCGCTTTTTGGGTATCATTAGAGGCTGGCCCGGAAGTTTGCATCTCATAATCCTAGAGTTGTACTAAATCACTTGTGTTACAATTTTGTCATTAGTTTAGAGGTGAATTGACTGTATCCGCAAAAATGGTTTAAACCATAGATATAGTAAACCCTAGATATGCGAATAATCAAAACAAGTGAGGCCTATAATTAGCATGACGCAACGTCATGGTGATGTGCAAAGCAAATCATCTGATCTATTAACTCCTATTGACTTAGCGCTAAAAACTGCTCAAATTTTCGATAGTTTGTGCATCTGAGACTGCATATTTTATTGAAAATATGTAAAACTTGTATACAGTAATACTTCAACTTACAAGTGCCCTAACGTATGAGAAACTTGAGGTACGAGCCAGCTTTTAACCAAGTTTCAGCACTAACATATGAACCATGTTTGAGATACGAGCACATGAGTCAGTTGCCAAGTATGTCGGAGGTGTTTTATGAGAACAGCATCACTCTGTATTTTTCAACTGCTCAGATTATACTTTTGTACCATGTTTTGTGTGCGCGATTTTCAGTGCAGAATTATGTGAATTAAAAGTACCGTGTGTAGATGGAAAGTTTGCCAGTAAAAGGATAGATAACGCAAAGAAAAAGCGAATGATAACAATTAATATTAAATGGAAAATTTTTGAAAAATATGAAAATATGTATGCATGATTGAGCTAGCTCAGCAATATGACAAAAATACATCCACAATTATCAAACACAAGGATCATATTCAAGGCATTTAGTTTGCAAAAGACTAACCATAGTTTCTAAAGGAGGCAGCGATTTTCAGGACCAATGATGGAGAGACTGCTCAGGCTTTGGATAAAAGGCAAACAATTGGTTGATGACTGCGTAACTGAAACGATGCTACGTAAATAGGCGAGTGCTATCTATCAAGACTATATATATATATGTAATAATAATACCTACATATATAATAGGTTTCTCTTAAAACGACCGGCTGGTCGTGAGAGCGAAACAAAAGAAAAATTAGCTAACCAGCGAGAAAAGTAAAACTATGAACGCCGAAGAAATTTCCATTACGTTAAGTTAAAGACTAAAGTTTGCTTTTAGGTTTGCTTTTAAGTTTATCTTTTAAGATTTGGATAAAATCCAAATTTAGCAAAGTCAAATGTTGTAATAAAGCATAACTTATATCTCCCTCTTTGGCAAATGCTAGCGTTTGCTGCTATCGTAGGTATTTAATTTCCTATTTTAATTAATCACATTTCCTTGCATTATTCTTTATTTGTTGCTTTTTGAAAGCATTTTGTAAGTTAGGACAATAACCAACATGTTTTTACTGTTACAATATATCGTTTTGAGTGTTTTATTTGCATTTTTAGAGTATGGAAACCAATCAATACATATTTAATTGTTCTATATATAAATAAATTGCACCAAAATGCGAGTAAATTGACATACAAGCTCAGTCTCTGAACGCATTAGGCTCGTAAGTATAAGTCGCATTAAGTCGAAGTATGACTGTAATGACTTTGGATGAGAAAGGCAAGAATCTTACACACATGGTAATGAATAATATCAATGATTTAGAAGCTTCTATATCATTGATAATACAAAGAGTGACCAAATAAAAATTAAATTAATTGCAAACTAATGAATCAAATGGGATTTAGAAGCAGTTACACTGGACCACTGTATTAAACACCCATTAGACATGAGTGAAAATAACTAGACGAGATAGTTTTTGTCTAAATTTGGTTGAACTAGATTCCTGCATTGAAGCGGCATAGTGTATTCTGATTTTAGTATAGCGATTAACTATAGTTTTGAGTAGACTGTTGGCATGCACTGTACATGTAAAACCTTGATTGAGGTTATGTAATAAGACATATAAGTTATTGTCTGGGATGTTACTTGTTTAAAATCTCTGTGTGATACCATAGCTCTCCATGTGTGAACGTAGGCACTTTTCTGCAGTATCACATATTCGGCCTATCAATCTGGTCACCAATCTTCCTCTGTTTTAACTGAGATTAGGGTTATTTCATCACTATTCCTTCTTCCCACTACTTCTACATCGGTCAAGCACTTGATACATTCATCACATTTGAGTGAGAAAAAAATCCTCATCGCCAAACTCCTCATCTTCACCTTCCTCAGCTTTTGTCTCTTCTTTCTTTTTCTTTCTAACCAGAGAATGTAGCAGGAGTTGGCCAGTTTTTTCAGCCCTGCTCACATCCAGATCAATACAGTTAACATTGGTACTTGGTGTGATATACGCTTTTATGAACAGTCCTCAAAGTGCACATCCGGGTTATTGTTATAGCCACCCTTAGATCGTATTGTGGAAAACAGAATCTCAATGTGATCCTGGTTGATCTTAAAGGTTAGGAAGTAGTTGATGTAAGGGTAGTTGCTGAAAAGATATTGAGCAATGCCATGTACAGATTTGGCTGCTGACTCAAAACCAATGATGAGATGATGATGTTTTTCCTATTATTTTCCACTAGCAGCTTTCAGTTTGGTGTCTTTAATTGGCATAGATAGCTTATGATATTGTTGAGAACTTCTTGTTTTGAGTTGAAGTTCTGTCTTGTTATGGGCAATTCAGGATATACATGGGGTGTTGTGGTCTCTTCTGATGACATTTCACTAAGAATTTGGTCTTATTGTTACGTTTATGACTTAAAAACTAGCATGCCAAGCGTGCTTCCACTACTAAACTTATTGCTCAATTGAAGGCTTTGATGCTGAGATGCACATAAGCCAATTATAGGCCTCACCTTTGCTCGGTTGTAATGATAGCTATTCGCCAATCTAGGGTTTACTATATCTATGGTTTAAACTCTTCTAAATGCCTACATTCCTACATTTTTAGTTCATTACACATTCACAAAACTTGTCATAAATGACAGGAATATATGTCATTAGTTTAATATTTAATTATTCATCCAAGTTATTGTAGCTCAAATCAAAATTGACCAGTTTTTAAAAAATGAAACCATTTTTATATACCTGAATTGGCAATGGGCAAAAACAAACAGGGCACCTGCCAATGACAAGCTGTAATGTAACAGTTAGAAAGTAATAGAAGGTAAAAACACTGTAGATTCAATTGCCCATCAATTAGTTCTAACACAGTAAATAATCTCACTAAGCATACCCCAATCAAATCAACAAAAGCTTTTCTGTTTTCTTTGGCTGAAGCGAATAAAAGCTTTCTTTTATAGTAGAGAACATCAATAGGTTGCTAGCATAAATCTATGCATAGGGTCTATTACAATAGATTGAACTTTCATATCAATGGCTTAAATCAATACCTTAACTATTAAGTTTTTGCCGTCAGAAGCTGATGATTGTTGCTTCAAATGACTGAATAAACAACTGAAGTTGTCAATAAGTATTTAGCCAGGTGAAATAAGAGCTTTATACATTTTGCGTAAGCATTAGTTGCTAAAGGTTCCTGGCAACCAGCGCCCGACTAGCTCGCTAGCTGTGCAGTTTCATTCTACCGTCAAGGTAGTTTATGTTTGATATGGTAAGAATGTTGCTAGCATGAAATCCTTTCACAATTCAGCTGTTGCAAGTGTAAACTATTTTAAAGCGCAATGCTTACATAGACGAGTGTTTCACAATGAAACAGTATAGCCACAACTGTTGCTTCTGAAGTTCATCAAATATGAACCTGCAGCATAAATAGCACAATTTGGAATAAAAGATGAGCTAGACTTCAAGCAAGCTATGGAATTGAGAGCATATATTATTTTGATTATTTGGTAACAGTATGTACACAAACTGAGAGAAATATTCATGAATTTTACACGCGCTTAGTAATTTAGAACACGTGCATACGCACACACACACACGCACGCACGCGCGCACGCACGCACACATGCGCGCGCACTCACGCACGCACGCACACACACAAATGAAAAAAGTGAGTAATGAAAGTCCTTGGTAAGTGAACATGTATCTTCCGTATAATAATTTTTAGTGATAATTGATTTGGAAAACACATAATGAGCATTTCCCAAGCTGCAATTATGCATTTTGATTTAACTTGTTTTAAAATGGCATAATTCTGGCTACAGGCTATTTTTTAAAGAAATAAAACAAATCCTATTGATTCCAATGGCATGACAGCTTTTTCCACTTGGTTGGGCCTCCTTCCTCTGGCGTGGTGGAGTGCCATTGACTTTATTTATGCCCAGCAAGCCTGAAAAAAGGTATTTTTCTCAGTCAGCCTGACCTAGCTAGCCCGAGCCAGCTGGAGCATGAATTTGCCTATTTGGCATCGCGAAGCTAAACTGTTTTCTTTTCTTATTTATTTTTCTTTTGCTACGGATATGATTGCCTGTACTAATGAAATTAAGGTGTGCCAATTAATGTTTTGCTGACTTACGCTCGGCATTGTTCCTGTAAAAGCTAAAGTTTCCTTTGAATTTTACCTGAAAGTTTTTTAAGATGCAGAAAAAATCTGCACAACAATAAATGCTGTTGGCAGACAAAAGAACTATTTTATGTTTTTGTAATTTAGCAAAAACTTGCTACAAAAGAACAACACTGCCATCTTTGAAGCTTATTGAAATGCTGACCCACACTTTCTGATGTCCTAAGAATTAAGATATTTTAATATATCTAGTATGACAACTGTGTAGGTTAATCAGTTTCACTAATCAAGACCTTTGGGTTGCTAGTAGATTTTCCTTGAGCAACAGTACTACTGAGAGTAATTATTTCGTGTTTAGCATTGATAGTAATGTAGTAAGCTGTGACACTATTTAGGAACCGTCCAGCATGTATTCACTCACAATTTTAGTGGAACTGCAGAAAAAGGTGTATGGGCTCAATTAAAACCACATTTGTGGTATTTTTTGACATCAGCTAAAGTAAAATGTTAAGCTGATTAAAATGATAGCACAATATTGCTAGCAAAAATTATATTTATAATACATAATGAACTATACCCATTTTCTTTCGAAGTTAGTTTTAATCAAATAGGTACCTGTAATTACATCCAGATAAACCAGTTAATTTGCTAACAAAAGAGTTTATTTATCTAGCTAACAGTCAGCGCTTATAATAATATCATGGTAATTATGTTCAAACATATATATGCAATGTTTTTAGTAAATCAGGTAATTTCTACACTATTTGCTTTTTAAAGAAAAAATCTATGGCTTTGCCGTCACATAATTTTACACGCCAACATACACCTGCGGATAAGTCCACCAATATGAACATGTAAAACCGCTTTGGACAAGTGTATACATACACACACTCATAAATATACACAGGTATAATTGCACAAATGTTTGAGTACAAATGCATGTAGAAATATTTGCTATTGCATCTATGCAAACACATGAAAATCTATATCTAAATTAGTCAAGCATACCTGTATTTACATATACGAGTTTTTCATATAAATATATGTATTATTTATGAAAAAATATATATGCTGATGCAATTACATGTATGTAAACATGTGTAACCATGCATACATGAGCTATCACAAATGTGCCTACATACACTATGTATGCACACATGTAAACTTGCAACTATTCATAAATTTTTTCGCACATACACATTTATGTCTAATTTCTCACCTACACTAGTGCATTCAAGCATATATTCTCACATGCCTTCTAACATATTGCACACACTTGTAAATAGTGTAAATATGAGTCAATATTGTACTCCACAAACTTTAAATGATTTTATGCACTGAAAATGAATGTAAACCCTACTTACTAATCTCACCTATGAATATCAATTTAACTTCACTTAATCGACAAGCAATGAAGTATCATGGAGCAGATTTTCTATTTTTGTGTTCGTATCCCTGTGGATACTTAGAAGATTTAGTGCCCATAATGCAATTTAGGGTGATCTTTTGTTTGTCTCAGGCCAGAGAATGAAGTATAAAGTAGCAAATCAAACTACAACACTCGTTTTGGGTCAAATATAAGCGCTGAGTTAGGAGACAAAGAATGTTGCTACTGTTACTCGCTATTATTCCTATGGCGACTATTGAGGACATATTTGACATAGAGCAATGCGTACCTTGTTGTGGGTGATGGTAGTTGATTATTGCTGTTTTTGTTTTTGATGTCAAAAACTGATTAGAACCGGATGATAAAATTGAATAAAAGAAGCACCAGACACTCAACGGTTTTAATTTTTTATTTTAATTTCAACTGACAACAAATCTGATTTTTTTGGGTGGTCAGAGCATTTCAGTCTATTTTGATATGCAGCACAGCTTTACAGACACACTCTGGCTATATCTACAAACTGACACAAAACATTACTAATGCATCATTTAATTTGCTATGTCATGTACAGGTTCGGTGACACTAATTGAGTCAAACAGACTGGTATTTTAGTTGAGATGTAAAACTCTAAAAACTAGAGCTGCATCATTCTCTGCTCTCTAACCACATGAGTTTTTAATGGTTATAAATTTCTCAACATTTTACCAAAAGCCCTTATACACTGAGAAATATTCACAGTATAATGAATTGTTCCTTATTAAGTTAACTTAACAATTTGTGCATATGACATGGCTTATATAATCTTTTGAATTGTACAAATTTTATTCTCTCAACAAACCAACTTTAATTAAAAACATTATAAATTTGTAGACCAGGCTACTGTGCAGTTATTGAACATTGAGCATAATAATTATTCTGAAGATGATGCTTGTTTTTATCTATGCAGTTATTAGTAAGGTGGTCAAACAGAACTTGGTGCAGGTCTGTTCGATCAGACACACAAAATATGTTATACGTCATCATTATTATCTAAGTATAATTTTTACTGAATGCTTTAAAACATGATGCAGGTCAAAAAAGCTGAATAAGATAGTAAATGCAAACATTTGCCTTAGCTGTTGCTCTGTAAGATGTTTAGCAAGAATTAATTAATTAAGAAAGTTCTAAACGACCGTAAGATCCAATTGTTTAATCTAGTTAGTTTAACATTACTCTTCTTTAGGCGACCTTAAAATATGTGGAATACTATTGAAAATAAAACTGTGCCTCTTTAAATTTTATCTGGTTTATTAAATATCTGCCATCAGTTACATGTATAATGATTACCAAAGCCTGTTAACTTGAACTTGTTGGGCTTTTTTACAAAATTATATTTTTTACAGTAAATATTTGTATTAAATGTGTGTATGTTACTTTGCTTGCTACCAGTAGTAGCATCTGTCAAACAATTCATTAGATCTATGGCAAAAAGTAGGGGGTTGATATGGATTACATAAAAATAATATGTCTGCTTCTACCGCATTTTCCGGTCCTGATGCTGAAATTCTATTAAACCACATATAATCTCAAATATTTTATCTTGATATACCTTTAGTTTATTTTACAAACTGCCTAAAAGTATTTTGAATACAAAAAACTTTGAGCTAAATTTTAAAAATAATTAGAAGTTTTGAATGTTGTCTAAGACAATCTGAATAGGTTTAATCTATACAAAGCTTAACAACTATAGGTTTTTGCCATACGATTAATTAGTTTTGACAGCAGGTATCTACCTCTAGAAAAGGCTACTTACAAATTTAACTGCAACTTGCATGTGGTATTAAACCCTTTGAATGTTTGGTGTATATATAAATGCATTTCAATATGGTAACACTGTACACCAACACAAAAACCTATATTTGAGCGTCATAGCATACAATTTTAACCATTCCCTTATAATATCATTTAATCAGCAGTAGCATTCGAAATGGTGGCACTATAATTTTTGACTTGGTCTTAAGAACATTAAGAAAATCAATTTAACTAATTTACTCGCGAAGCGATGCTAATGTTGCCCATAATTTTCACGCTTCTTCGAACAAATTGACATTCATGCTGCCCGCCTCCACATATTTTCCAATCAGTCTTTCATATATGTTGAAACATCAGATTGAGGTATACAAAGAACTAGTTTGGTTGTAAAAAAACAACTTTGGTAGTTTAACTATGTTTTTGATGCAGTTACTTTCAAATCGTAACAAAACCTAAAGTATAATTTTGTTAATTAGTAAATGTATCCATCACAAGGAAAATTATTACTTTTAGTTTAGTATATATACATATAATACACAAAGTTAAAGATAGATTTGCTTCAATTATCCTATCTTTCTTTGCAGTATAACTCTGCTGATGCCTGTCAGCTGTAACCATGAGCTGTCTGCCCCAATTTTTAACTATCTGATGCTCAGAAAAGTCTGAGTCACTTTCGTTGGGACTTGAAGCATAGTAAAAAAAATTTAGTTTGTTGATAAAAAGTGTAGATTCAGCGCGGATGATTCAATGAATGGCACATTTCTTAACAACAAGCATCTTTGAAATCACAAACAACGAGTTTGCTAGCAATAAAATTGATGATGACCTATATAAAAAATATGTTTTCATGATTGGCTAAGGAAAATTTTGTGTATTTGAATGACATTAAAGGAGCAATCACATATTTAAAGTTATTTAATTCATAGCTGCTCTTTTTATCACTTCCAGCAACTACAATAGGCTACCGACACTCTGGGGAGCCAGAATGGAATGGTGAGCTTAAAGACCTTAAGAGTAAACATCAAATAGATGAGCAAGAGATTAAAACAGATATTGGAGAGAATCATATAACTCACCTAACAATGGATGGAGATTGCCACCTGTCACTTGTTGACATTGCCCCTCACATGACCCATTTACGTTTGCGAAACACTTCTGC
The DNA here is from genome assembly GCF_963576615.1 of Watersipora subatra. NCBI lineage: Eukaryota > Metazoa > Bryozoa > Gymnolaemata > Cheilostomatida > Watersiporidae > Watersipora > Watersipora subatra. The sequence continues at coordinate 24,763,333 of NC_088710.1, forward strand.
AGTAGAAAGGTAGGATATTGGAGATGTGAAACAAAAGGCTTTTGTACTTTTTGGTATAGCTTAAGTTCCCAGTGTTTTTACAGGTTTAAACGGCTGTTTGGAATGTATTTTAGTCTGAAAGAGTTCACCAGCCTCAAGAAGTTGGAGCTTTGCCATATTGACCTCTCTCTAGAATGGCCAAGCTTGCCTTCAAACTCTCTTGAAGAACTTTCTGTTATTGAATGCAAATTGGAAACTCTTTCCAGCTGGTAATTCAGTTAATTTGTTTTGTATAATTCAACTATAACGCATTAGATATCGAACAAAGGTAAAAATTGCATTAATAAATTTCTAAGAATAGAATTTTCTAAAGGTTTGAAATTAGTCATATGCTACCAGAAGGTTGTGACAGATGTGAGTTTACTCTATTATAGTTAATATTTACTATAATAAGAATCGTGCTTGTCAGTTTTTCTGTCTGAAGTCACACAAATACTGTTAGAGAAAATATTGCACTGAACATTGTATGATCTCTGAGTTTTGGTTTCCCAGCTAGCTCACTACCATCAGTGCCACTCAACAACCTTTCTACATCTAATAATATTTGAGCACATACTTATTACACATGTAAACCTCTAATGGTGCACATGACTGTCAGAGTTTTGGTATATATAGCATTTAATAATTGATAGCCTTTCAACATCTAATAATAATTGATCACATACTTATTACACATGTAGACCTCTCATGGTCCACAGGGCTGTCAGAGTATAATTGGTATATATATCATTTAATAATTGATAGCCTTTCAACATCTAATAATAATTGAGAGCATACTTATTACACAGTAATGTAAACAGGCCATTGTTGTTTGTATTTTATTTACCCTACTATTTTTGATGTAACTATTTGTTGCATATTTTCAGTATTGTATTTTAGCCTTTATTGCTTTGGATGTTTTAAAAGCCAAACGTAGGAAATGTTTACTTTTGCTTTTTTATTCCATCATCATAAATATATAACATTTTATTAAAAATAAACACGATCTATATATACCCGTTTCTATTTGTATTATGCAGTATACAGTACATCTTATGGTGTAAAATGTTGAAAACATACTTTACCGAATTATATCTCCAAATTTACCAAAGTTTTTCCTCATATTGGAACCGATTAAAACCTACATAATTTTATTTTAATGGAAAAAAATTGTTTCGAATCTCAAAAAACTCAGTTAGCAATGCTAGATCAATCTGACACATAACGTAATTTAACAGGTAAGACACAACAGCCTTTTGGAACGATTATGTTCGATAACTGAGGTTCCACTGTACGTTACTGTAAGTTATGAACTTTTAATTTACAGTGATTTGAAAACATTCAAAGTTGTTTTATTTATTTTTAATTTAGTTATCCTGCACAAAACCTTTTAGTCATGATATGAAGTTTGAAAATTCCAGTGTTAAGTAAAAATGTAAAGTTGTTAAGTTAAAGAGGTAAAGTAAGCAGGCCATTGCTGTTTATATTTTCTTTTCCCTACGATTTTTGATGCAAATATCTGTTGCATTTTTGCTGTTTCATTATCTATTTTTGCAACTTTTAGTATTGTATTTTAAACTTTAAAGCTTTGGATGTTTTAAAACCCACCCATATAAAATTTTTAATTTTGCTTTTTGGTTCCAGCATCATAAATATTAAACATTTTATTAAAATTAAACATGATCTATATATACCCGTTTCTATTTATAGCATGCCAAATACAGTACAGCTTATGGAGTAAAATATAGAAAACATACTTTACCAAAGTAAACTCCGAATTTACCCAAGTTTTTCTCACCTTGGAACAGACTAAAATCTAGATAATTTTATTTTAATGGGAAAAACTGTTTCGGATCTCAACAAACTCGGTTAGCAATGCTAGAACAGTTCCGCAAGAATAGGTTGAACTTTACGTTATTAAAAGCTATACGTCACAAAAAGTTATGAACTTTTAAATTTACAGTGGTTTGAAAACATTTTCTTTATAATATGAAGTTTGAAAGTTACAGTTGTTTGAAAAATTTCGAAAACCTTAACAGTTGTTTTTATTTTGTTAAATGTTATTCATTTTGTTAATTATCATTTATTTTAAAAGCAATATAGTATAGTACCAAGCGCTTTTTCCTTTCCTCAACAGCCGATATTTCGTTCTTTAAATGCGTGTTTCAAAAAATTCTCTATCCGTGCTCACTTTGTGTTTTAGCTTACACATTTATCCTTCTAAACCTAACCAATTAGTAATCATTTGTAATTATTTTCAAGTTTTACAAAAATCATTTCTAAGATTAATGTAAGATTATTTGTAAGATTTATCGTTAGTATCAGTTATTCTTCAATCTCTTATATTTACAAACATTTACATACTTTGAGAAATATATATATATATATATATATATAGGTAGATTTACATTCTCTTTTTCCATTTATAAACTTTGTATAACTTTTTAAGTTTATAATATAAGTTTTTACCGTGGCTACGTTATCGTTTTCATTGCAACTTGCATTTTTTAAACATAAATTGAGCTTAATATCTGTTAGAAGCTTAACCATTATTCATTGTTCTATCACTGTCACCTATTATTACTTAGTTAGTTTCCAACATTTATGATTAATATTAATTTGTCATTCAACCATTTTTGACAGAAACTGTTCTAATAAAATTTCAACCCCAAAATACTACCATATTCTGTCATATTTCTTTTATTAATCTTAGACAAATTAGAATAAATTAGACATTGTCTAATACCTCCAAAGAAAAGAACCCATTCTGCACAAAATCATTCCCTCATTATATAAAGTTTGAAAGTTACAGTTTGACAAAGTATGATAACTTTCACAGTTGTTTTTATTTTCTTTCCTAATTTATTTCAACTACAGAAAAAACTGCTCTCATGATATGTAGTTTGAAAGTTAGAATGGTAAATGTTGCTATATGTTAAGGATAAATCAATTTTCTGTTCAAAGACTTTTTATTACCCTGACAACGCTGAGTGGTACAGCTACGTAGTACAACATATTTCAAAAGTGTTTGTTTTTTCTAACTGAAGTCCACTAATCTAAAACTATAGCTTTAACAATGTATTTTATTTTTAAGTTATTTGGCCGCACAGTGAGTAGGAAATGGCTGAAAATCGATGATGGAAAATTTGCTGCTACTTTGATCAGACCTTGGCCGCGACATAAAATAGCCTTCTGGTCATTTCTAGAGTTGCAAAATTATCACCATAGATTTATTAAAAGACTAAAGTTGCCATTTTAACTTGGAAACCAATGCTAGCGTGATGGCCTTGAGAGCTTTAATATCAAAATGGCAGAAAAGCTAAGAAAGGGTTCTTGTGTAGCATTTTAAAATGCTGTCAGCGGATGAGTGAACCTATTGTGTCACGCAAAGAACATTTAGCCATTGTAATTATGATTTTGCATTTCAAACCTCAGCAGTATGTAGGAGTTTAAAACACAAGAGGACAAAACTCACTAGCTTAGCTGCTCTAAAATGCCTTCCTTCAAAGACTACCAAATAAGTAGATGAAGATGCTAATACCCTACAAAAAAGAAAGATATATCTTGAACTAGCAGAAACTGAGCCAGCAGGAGTGCGAGGATTGCCACCAATGCCAATGTATGGCCAATATCAACCCTCCAATGGAGGACATGAACCACCTTGACATACCTTCACTTTGGAAGATTGTCTATCGGTCAAAGCAGCCTTGTACAGACTTGCATCATTAGGGCCATGGAAGTCATTTCAAACTCTAGTTTCAGGACAGTATGGTGTGAGTTACCAATAACTACTGCCTTTCAGGCTTCACTGGCACATCATCATGTAAGCAATTAATGTCACAACTAGCTACCTTGTAATAATGCAACTTTATGCGCTCCAAAACGATCTTTCACAAAAAATCATTTTTAAGCTGCAACTGCTTGATTATCAAGGGTGGCACCATAGGTTAGAGCATGGAAGGGACATCCAGAAAATTCTGTCCAACTACTGAACAGGCTTCAAATATTAAAAAGAAGGTAGTATAGAGCTATCTCCAGATACAAAGACACAAACAACTGGACCAAAGACACTACACAGCAATAGGAGCAGAATGATGCACTCACCACCATAACAGATGATCATCAAAGCCATGAGAAGAATGAATTCTACCAGAAAAAAAACTTGGACAACAATGGATAGAGGACCCAAACTCAAGGCTCACTATTTAAGCCATGCAAAAACAAACTATACTGGACATGTCCATTGAGCAACCAGGAATCAGCACAGTTCTGTAGATTCTACTCAGTTTCGCACTCAGTTTTTAAAAATGCTAAAAATTACATGAATTAGAAGAAAGTGACAAAGGATTTGCTCTAAAATCAGCGGAAACCACTAGTTGAGCCAAAAAAATAGAATGCACCTTTTGGTGGTCAAACAGTGCTGACTGCCATTTAAAGAACAAAGTTAAACGAAAGATTAAAACATGGCAAGACTGTCAGCGCTCTAAATGAATGATCCAGTTTAAAAGCAGAGTTGAAAACCATTTGTCTGCAATTCAACTTTGTAACCTTGTCAGGTTGTGGCCATCAATTAGTTTGGCCGGCTAAATACCATTGGATATCGAAATATTCCCATTTTAGTGTATTTGTATTTAACTGTTATACTACTTATAAAACTACACAGCCTTTTTATTTCTATTGATAAAGGCAAGTGACACTGACAATCTGGCAGAAGCCTATTAGGCTTTCTAACAAAATTATATAACCTACAGGATGAATTTATTCGCGGAGTTAAGTTTTGCGCAAATTGCCTTTTTCATGTATATTGGCGGACTAATTTATTCGCGGGCGAACACAATCACTCTCTATTAAGAGTTAACTCTATTGCGGCTAGCAATAGAGTTAACTCTTCGCATGCGCACACCGCGTGTTTCGGTTTCTATTTAGCTTACAACTACGAGTCGATTATGCTAAGCGATAAATTTTTTGCTGCGTTCAGAGGTTTTCACAATTATTCATCGATTTTGAGGCCTTGGATGAACCAAAAACTTGTGGTGAGTAATGAGTTTTTTTCAAAATCATTTACTAAATTAATAATTGAATTTTACTTTGGTTCTTCGGTAAAACACAATATTTGTTTTCCATCCTTACCGCTTTGTTTCAGTGTGAGGGAGAAATATTTTCCATCATACACGGAGGCACAATGACTGCAAGGGTGGTATATGTCATTCCTAGAAGATCACCAATCATTCGGGGAGGTTTTGAAATTGAGGTAGAAGTGACCGCAGCTGCTAACAGGGAGAATATATTTGTTTTTAAAAAGTAACAAAAACGCCTTTACGAGCACAAATTTTTGGCCAATCGGCAGAACTTTGCCTCGAGGAGAGTTGTGATGATAACTTCCTTTCTAGCCATGTAGTAGCGAGAGAATCGCTTTCAAAATCTACCCAAAACAGTGACAGCGATATAGAGCTGCTATTACCAAAATAACTAGTCAGAGAGCACCAATACACACTTGTATTTACTTATCAAAATTATCAGTTTAATTTTATTGCCAGACAACTGCCATATGGGCTAAACTGTTTTTATTTACCCCATTCATCATTTGTAAAATTTTATTTGTATTTGAAATGTTTTATTTGTACACTTAAGTTTGTAATAAATCATAATATATCTATACACGAAATAGAATATATAATATCATCATGTTTGCGGCAGCAATATCAAGGAGTTGTTGTTGATGAAGAGTTCTAGGTTGACTGGTTGTTTCTCTGCCAATATTCCTGCCTTGGTGAATATTACTACTCATCTCTAGTTTTCGTAATCGGAATAAGTTTTGTTTCATTCTCAATCTGCAGTAAACACAAAAAAAAATATTAATAAGTGTAAAGGAATTACAAAAACAATAGCTTAAGTATTTAATGAAAGCATTTAGTTTTTAAACAAGAATTAACTATTGCAGTTAATTATAGAAAAACGTATCTGCAATGCAAATCAAATACATACCATAATGTTCAGATCAGAATCATTATCATCCTCAACTTCCGTATTAGAGGTTGATGAAGTTGATTTCAATGTAAAAAGACTAAATGGGAGATTTTTCCGATGACAATGCCTTGCTGAATAACTTGTGAAAACCTTGAATAATGTTGTAAAGAAGTTCGAGGCATTGACAATGGCGCTAATTCGAAGCCTCGGCGATGATTTTAAAAAGTTTTGGAACTCGGCTACAATTAGTACTTCAGCCTAGCGGCTATTTTTTGCAATAATGCCATTTTTCATGGTATCTTTTGACAACCTGGAATTATTTTGTAAAGAATTGTGATGCATTGGTGATGGGGCTAACTCGAAGCTCCGGCGATGATTTTAAAAATATTTTAGAACTCAGTTACGTTTAGTATTTATGCCTAGCGGCTAGTTTTTAATTTTAGGCAGTAGTTATTTTCCCTTGTGATTACAAAATAGAACTAAATTATTCCCAGAATCTAATAATTCGCGGAATTGACTGTTCGCGAAGTCGCGAATTTTTATATCCATCAAATATTTTCATCCTGTAAGGTAGTAAAAAGTGCAAAGCACTTGTTTAACAAGCAAGAAAAATCATGAACAAGCGTAAGCATAAGCAATGCAAAAATATCATTAACTATATTCCACACATTACAATTCAATCACTTCCCTTATAGAGTTATGCAATAGCCCTTCTAAATGGGAGAGATTTTACCATAGCAAATGTGCTGGATGAGATAGTGTAATATGTATTTTAAGTGCCCAGAGCTATACATTTGTATCAAGGGGCTGCATTCCAGTTGGGGCTTTTCCAAGCTCTGAGATGTTGTGAACTGTGGATATATGACACACATAACCTCTCCCTAACTGCTCACTAACATGATTTGACCACAGGGCTACTCAGTCGGCAGGAAACTTAAGTTGACTCTGGTTAACTTACCTAAAGCTCTATTTGTTGAAAAGGACACCAACACTTGTGATCGACTCCCACCACTAGTATTGAGAAACATACCTACCAGGCTAGACAACATGATATGTTAATATGCTAATTTATGATGCTTGCTGGGAAGGCCCAGTATCGCCAGATGTGTGACACCACGAGAATGATAGGGATTTTTATATAGAGTTCGAAGTAAAAAATCTTGTACATGTATTCATATCGTGAAGAAAAATTGGCAATTTTTGGTAAGATGGCTGGCAGTAAGCCGATAGCTAAATTTGTACATTGAGGACATTGAAAGAGTAAAAGAAATGTATTCAGAATGTAAGAAAACTATTGCAAGATAGACAGGCTATATTGCAAGCTGAGGAGGTGCATAATGCGGTGGTGGCTAAAATCCTACAGAAGTAAAGGAAATGAAGCTTTGATCCAAGTTTATTGAACTCTACCACATCCCAAAAGTGTTACTTATCACGTCTGAAAAGAGAGGAGAAGCAATGAAACAATTCAGCACCCAGAATAGATCAAATTGGTTGTGACTGAAAACACATCTTCATATGACTCAACATATAAACTATTGAACCTCACTTTGATTACACCGCCTAATGATACCCTCACAATGAATGATATATTTCCACCTTTGGCAATAGAGACACTACACCAGCAAACCTGCCGAATATGACTTACTCCAATAATCGAGTAATATTGACTTACCAATCTTTTCATGGGTAGAGTTCAAGTCTGAGTTTAACCATTCAATCAAGTATAATGTCTGTGTTAAAAAAAACTCGCTGAGTCAACTTTGCTCAACAATTTTGAACTCTACCAACACCCTTCGTAAAGATTATATCTCATACACAGTTTATGACTTTCTTCGACTCCAATGATGAAGTCAAACTCTTAAAAGAGTGATGAATTAAACAAATATTGTTGCATATATTTAAAAAGTAGAAAACTCAGTTGTAAAAAGATCCAACAGCACTGAATGAACAAATATCAGTGACAAACCTTAATAGAGTACACTGTAACATGACGATGACACCTCAAATCTTTATTGAACTTCAATAGTAACCCTCATATTTTTATTATGTTTTTGCAATGATTATAAAACTTTTTACATTAAAGCATTTTACAACCGGTCAAATGCTTAGAGTTTTGACTATCAAAGAAATTAAAATGTTGCTGATTCCATCAGAGAAAAGAATGGAAATTGCAAAGTTTAGAAAGTTTAAAAGAATTTGTGCTGTTGAACTATCAGCAACAGTCCTAACCCTGGCTTTGAGTATTGGTTGTCTAATGTTATATACATTTTGAGTGCTGTAGCTGTGGACCTTGAGTAGTAAATTGGGTAATAACTAGAGCGACCGTTTTTCTTCCAGCTTTAACTGGGTACCTTCAGGGCATAAGACTTTCACCTGCATGAGCACAAGTACAGTAAGCACAAGTAGTAGTGTATAATTATTGTGCATATACATCTGTAGAGTTTTTATGGTAACCTAGTAATGATATATTATTTGCTTTATTCATTTGTTCTGTGCTTGATTCATGTCTAATACTGGTATGTGTGATCTCTCCCTGTAAATGGGCTCTACGTTTTCTGGAGAATTTTTATAGGGGTCATAAGTTAAGTTCATGAACAATTACACTTCCTTCACAAATAACATTGATGATCCAAAGTTACAATCAACAGTTGAAAAGATTTATTCTTTCTACAGTGCAAGCTGAAATTTTAATGGTTTCTCAAACTATAGACCTACATGTAGTCTATGATAAAATTGTTGTTATTGTTTACACTTTGAGTTTCACAATAATGTTATGAAGTAGGTATTCTGATGAAAATGAATGTTTTTTCACTCTTTTCTGTAGACAGGTTTTTACACATAATTCATAAAAATATTACCACAAAAATTTAAAAAATTTTGATGAGGTCCCACCTAATTGGTCATAGAGTCAAAAGCTTCAGTGTACTTAAACTTCGTGAATGATTGCCTTATTTGTTGACTTAATTATAAGACCTAAATTAATTGTTTTCCAGATTCTTCTGTTCCAATATATTAATGTTACATTAGAGTTGATAAGTAAATATTTATTATCATATTACAGTTTTCTACTAGTTGTTTACCCAAAGATCTAGTGGTTCGTAAGTTGCTTAAATGAGATTTTTAACTGGACATACATGTACATCAGTCTCGCTCGGTTCAGTTCTAATGCATATTTCCTATGGTGTATGAATGCACGTGATGAGTTAATGAGACAGTTATTCTCACTTTTAAAAAATGAAAAATATTGTTTGATTGTGATTCATGTTTTTCAAGTGAATGAGATCAAAAAATATTGTTAATGTATAGGATGATGAGCTTAAAACGAAATCTGAAAGTTGTTAATTCGTATTAAAACTACTGATGTGCACTTCCAAAGTTATTTGAACACAATTTAGCATTCTTATAGTTCAATAAATTACCAGCCTCGTGTACTCTCATTGAGTGACACTAGGAATATGATGCAGTTTGTGGAATACACCATACATAAATTGTAGTTTAACTATTGATAACTGCTCTAAAGAGGGTTTATTTTTACATATTTTATAAAAAAGAAATATAATTAAAGCTTTTCATACTCTTTAGTTGCAAAATGAAAAAGCATAAATAGTTTGTTCTCATTTAACAGGTAACATCAATGTCACAGATTTGCACTGGTCTGACTGTGATATGATAGAAATAACATAAAAGTATTCGTTTAGAATATATAGATAAATAGGAAACTAAAATTAAATATTTTAATTCTAGCAGCAAACACACAAGGTTTTATATTTTTGAATGTTACGAATGTAGTGAAAATGTAATTGATTTAAAAATGGATCCATTGTATGAAGCAGATCTGATAACAAATGCGTCTGTCATGTCTTTACTTGCAGCAGCCAATTGCTCTGAGGTATTTTAAGATAAAATATATCAGAAATCAAGTCAGTATAGTAGAGTGAATATAGTATTTATTGAAGTACTTACTTTTCATTATATTCTTATTATTTATATTACCTTATTTCAGGTTTGTAAAGTTAAAAAACTTAAAGGTATTGAGGATATCACACCCTGAAAGATATTATAAACCCCTCCAATCTTTTCCTGAGCTAGTCACTGAACTTACTTCATTGGAAGTTCTTGATTTGTCTAGCAACGGAATCCACCAAATCCCAGACAGGTATTTAAAACATGAAATTCAGTTCATTGTTTGCTATGCTTACCATGTCAGAGCCTTACCAAGTCTGACTGTTACACTTTAGCTACATCCAAAATATTCTTAGAATGTATTTTGATATTTCACCTCATACTGATAATGGCTGGTTTTATTATAATGGAGTTTCTCATTGCAGTTAAAGATTTTTTGATTGTAGTTTTGAGCACTTAAAACATAGGCGATTTATTTAATAATGAGAGATTAGCACGTTGTGTAAGATACCAAAAAATTTAAATAACATATTTTCATGGTTTAGAGTCAGTTTTTCGCTACAGTAGTTTATAAATCGTCTAAGTTATTCTAACCAGAAGTTTTGTGAATTATATTCAGACTCATTTTAGATAATAATATAGCAAACAACTTGAATTATGGTCAAAAGTGGCAGGGTATTATTCTTTTAAAACAAAGTCTGATTGGTTGTGTCAAATAACCAAATCATTTTTGTGATTTGAGAGAGCAGTATCAATTTTATCAATACATTTTGTCAAATAAGTTTTATTGCTTTGTTTTGTAAATGCGGATGACTGCTTCCAGAATTTATTTATCAATAAACAATGCCAACCTTACAATATAGAGAAATTACAAAAATAATTTTTGTCTTTTGTAACCATCAGGGGAAAATTACCACACAGTTATATTCACAATGGTCCACAAGCATTGACAACAACTTTTATTTTAGATCAAAGCTATTTCTTTCATTATTAAATGAAGGTTCAGATTTGATAAAATGATTTGAATATCATTTTGAAATTATTCCGCTCTGAAGCTGTTGTTGAATATATCCTTATTGGTTCGTCATATAAAAACCGATTATGCTATTTATTACCAAACAAAATTCCTACACTCCACATTAAAAGAACATTCAACATATAAGAAACAAGAACAATAAATATAATGATATGGTTAAATCTTATATGGCTGAAGAGGTTGAATAATTTTATTTGATGCTGAATACTGTGAAAATTTACTGTGATGATAACTCACTCTACAAGTATTTGTAAAGCGAGAATTGAAATTGAATATCAAAGCTTTCAGTCATCCTTCACAAACATTTTTTTTACGTTGTCATTAAATTTTGTTAGCTACAGTTTCCCACTAGTTGTGTGCTAAAATGGTGTCATACTCTATGAAATTCCTCAGTCCAGAATTTTTTTCATAGTGAATCTACATTAAAAATTCTTGTAAAATATAATAAATAGAATAACTTATTTAATTTTATGAAGAGCAGGTACTTCATACTTTTTAAAACTTTAGGTCTATATTTACAAAGCTAAAATCTTTCAAGCTAAATGCAGCAATGATGTTGTAAACGAACTTATTGTAAAATTACCGCAATCATGGTCCATAAAACAGTGAAGTTGATCAGAAAAGTTTTCAATGCAAACCAATAATACTGCAGTTGTGGAACAGCTTACCAATTAAAAACTAAAGTCTAGTCTATTGTTTTTTTTTACAGCCAAAAGGAAGAGTTTGGAGACATCTTGGAATGGATTATACAATTTACATGTGTTTTAAGTCAAAAATTACATCAAATTCTAGCTGATGTTTTAGCCTTTATTGGTCTTAATTTCATTAAATCGACCTTTAAAATGGAGGTAGACCGACGTTACCGCGTCGATCTCATTCACATTGGTCGCAAACTACCAATGTGAATGTCACTAATTGTAGTATCATCAAAAGTTATTTTGATCTTAACCTTATCCCGGGCTACAGAGAGACAACGAACTGGTAGACGCTGTCATTTTTATAATAAAAATCTTGTTTTGCTTTCTCGTAGATGCATACAATATATGTTATTAGCTTTACTTTCCAGAATAGACTTTGCTGTTTAGAAGCAAATGGCAAATCTTTGTAAATGTATGTTGAAGGTGCACACCCAATCAACTTATTGTAAAAGTATCTCAATCATAGTCTATAAAACCAGTGAAGTTGATGAGATAAGTTTTTGATGCAAACCAATAATACTGCAGTTGTGAGACAGCTTACCAATTAAAAACTAAAGTCTAGTTTATTGTTTTTTTTTACAGCCAAAAGGGGGTTTGGCCGTACATGTATTTTACTGTTCTTAAAACGTAAAATCCTTACAACAAACTTTCCTGGAATAGATGATTTATCTTGTAGGAGCACCCACTGTATACCAAAACGTTTAATATTTTGTAAAACATTTCTCCCTAAAGTTTTGAGTTGATAGTGGATTTAAATAGAGGTTAAGAGCGTATGTAACACCTCTGGAATGCATTCTGATCCAAAGGCATTTCTGTGTCAAGTCTTAATTATCACTATAGACACTTTCACAATTAGTGGCCATTTCACCTGAATTATTTTACCGCATGACTGTTAGAAGAAATAGTCATTGTCAGATGCTGAGTCTTTATAATCCATAGGTTTGAGTAAAAAATTTTACATCCTGCATATATATAACATCTCAGTCATTAAGTTGAGGCTGCAGCGTTTGCCTAATTGTCACTTGTTTTTTATAAATTTGCAATATGAGTCTGTGAATGAGTTTTTCATGTATTTAGGTTGAGTGAGTTGACACTGCAAAAATATATGTAAATGTGAAATGGCAAAGCTTATTTGGCTGTTATTAAACAGAATGTTTTTATGGTTAAAACAGGCATATTTTTCAAAACCTTAACACTTTTGTTCTCGTTCTTTTTATTTAAATTTATCGATTTGTTGTGTTTTATTGTGTGATAAAAGTAAGATAACTCTGGTAAAAAAATTAATCATTGAGATAAACAAACTAAGTATAAACATATTACTCACATGTTTTATCTTTGACAAAGTTTGGTTTTTTATAAACAATGTTGAGACTTTCTGAATTATCAAATGGAGTATATTATCATTTTCGTTACATGCAATGTTTTGATAGTTTAAGATAAACATCCTGTTTTTTTCAGACTATTTTAGAAACTGAAAACGATTTATCGTATGCTTTTTTTTAATTATATTTGTAAAGTTAATCAATATTATCATTTGATGCAGTTGTTCTTTTATTATATCAGGGTGTGTATAGGCAAATGATTGTGAGGAGTTCGTGAAGGAGTATTTCTTGTTCAAAATATTTTAGCATGTGTTATCTTTAGCTTTACTATAATAAAAACTGGGACCACCGTCTCGCTTTAAACCTTTGGAAGAAGGTCGGTCTCACACAGGAAGCAAATCTTTGTATTTGGATTCCGGCTAATCACAATATCATCTGTGCCACTCAACCACTTCCCTACATCTAAGAATGATTGTAGAAATAGTTATTACGCGTAACAATCTCTTATGGTACAAGGCACTGCTAGTGTACTAGCATTAATATAATTCTGAGACATCATTTTATTTCATGGTTCACACGCTAATTTAAATCAGCTTTCTTTAGCGCTCAAACACAATTAAAAATTAAAGCCAACCATCTGAAACCTTTTTGCTTATAACTTTTTGGTCGACATTTACATGTATAGCTCATTTATATGATATTTTAAATAGAAAAGTTGATGATAATGAATTGATAGGTTAAAAAAGGTTCTTATTATAAAGCTGGATATTACTGCTGTGTTTAGAGCAAATTTGTATCTTTCAGCCAATTTAATAGAATCAAGGTTAAGAATATGAACATTTCATGAGAGATAAATCTGTTTATAATATTCATTTGCAGCTTAGGCTCTCTTGGGAAATCGCTGAGAGAGTTGAATATCTCTAGAAATCCTATCGAAGTGCTTCCTAAGTCTATCACTACATTGAGTTCACTAGAAGATCTGAACATGTCACATTGCAAGATAAGCCAACTCCCAGAGAGGTGAATATACACATAGTTTGTATGAAGACCTTTTAAGAAAAAACTTTTACTACATGTACCAATTGATGAAGAGTCATGATAACTTGCTGGTGCTTAAACATTGAATATTATAAGAGACCGTGAGTTCATTTAACTCTCCAACTGCCCTAAGATGAAATCAGTATAGTTACTACACATAACTTTTATGACATTTGTTATTCCTTTAGTAAGTTCATACTCTTGAATTTAAAGTAAGTATTATTGTATTATTTAGATTACTTAATCAGAGGTGCCAATCAATCATTGTCTTAAACACTAACATTTACTCCCACATAATCTATATGCCTCTGCATATAGGATATCTCACCTTCCGCTGGCGTGGACCAACAAAGAAATGATAGCCAAAACTTCATCAGTTTATCAGCTACATAGACTTATTAACTTTACTAGACTGGGCAATGCGAAGCCACGGTGTCCTACATAAATAGCCACATTCTTCGTGACGTAACGTCAACGCTTTGTTCACTCGCAGCTCGTCAGGCAAGCGAGTCATCATTGTTTACATTGAAAGAATGACGGAGACAGCTTTGTTGCTACGAGTAATTTGACATAACTACTAAAGTACACAAGATGTTGGCCTAAAAGTTTAGATGTAAAGTTTATACACTACGCATTTCCTACCCTGCAAATTTGGAAACATAAAGTTGAATATTTCATATGTAAAGTGCCAGTAAAAATGTATTTTGATTTATTCAAAAATATTGCAAAACTATCAATGTTGCCCTATGCTATGGGCTAACATGTCAGATAGCTAGGTGTACAAACTAATTTCAGATGCATACACACTGGTAAATGGTACACTGATCGCAGTCTGCCATGAGTATAAATGTTGGGTCTTAGCTGTTATGCAAACAGCATCAGAAAAATCGTAGAAAACAAATGACAAATAGTACACATTTCTAGACATAATTATTGTGACAGGCTACACATGACTAAAGACGTCCCGTCGGCTGAGGTTTGATCTAAGATTAATCTTGTTAGCTGCTACCTTTGTAGTCGCATGGTGAGTTCTAATTCTGTCAAATCTGGATGTGATAGTTTTAACTAACGCTGCGCTGTGAATTGAGCATGAAAATTCCTGATGCAAATTCCTTTGTAAAACCAATGAAAGAGTCTTAGTGACCACCAGCTTGTGTATGTCTGCAGTGACTCCTTGTAAACTGACACACTGCCGTATAATCAGTTTAGAGCCTAGACATATCTTTGTGATGACAGGATGAGGTGTAAACAGACCACCTCTATCTTTTACACTGATTAGTGTCGCATCATCCCTGGTGCATAAATCTGGAAAGGAGGCTATAAAGCTGGTGCAGCCATTGCGGTTGAGTTTTAAGCTTTATACCACATAACCTGCTAAATAAATATCATATGCTAATGTTATTATAGAAAGCATATTTATCAACTGTAAAATAATTTTAACTACATCTCACTGATCTGTTGCAGTCATACTTCAACCTACTCTGCTTTCTATATATCTGCTCTATACACTAACAATAAGTGAAGTAGCTAATACCAAAATACATATATGTACATACCCTGATGATGCACCACAATGTGAGCAGTCATGCAGTTTAGCACATGCAGCAAGGCTGCAATGTGTGCCAGATCTCTTGTTTTGTAGAAAATGTGGAGGAATTGGTTGTATTTACCTACTGATGTACTCAACTATGTCCGATACAGATTTTGGCAGATCGTTTTCCAGCCATTCGCTTGATTCCAAATTATCATGGAAGTCATCATCACTCTTTAGATGACTTTTTCATTGTTTAGATGAGAGAAGTAGGGAGCATGAGTGATCTGAGCATCAAAATCAAGACAGTTAGCACTCAAGCTAGGTGTGATATCTGTTTTCGCTAGTAGAGCTTTCAATGCAGATTTGAAGCTACGGACATCTGGATATTGTTGAAACCTCCCTTGGCCCGAATCTTTGAGAACAGTGTTTCTATATGCTTCTGTCCAAGCTTGTACGGAAGCAAATACTTGGCCTCGCGGAATGTTTGAAAAATGCAATGCCCAATTCCAAGGTACAAAGCAGCGGCAGTTTTGAATCCAATTATAAAAGTTTTACGTTGGCTGGTGTCGAGAGAGCGTCCATCTAGCAAGCTCCACTGTTCTAGGTAGGAGATGATGCCAACAATTTTGTTACTGATATATCTGCAGTTTTTTCTTGTGAGTGGACTTTTATAACCCTTTCCATAAGGGTTGTAGCAGTTCTGAATGTTAAACAGTTGATCTATATGTAATGAAAAGTTTGAAACAAACAAAAGCCATACTTTTTGCAGTAATGCAAGCAAATTCTTTT
Organism: Watersipora subatra; assembly: GCF_963576615.1. NCBI lineage: Eukaryota > Metazoa > Bryozoa > Gymnolaemata > Cheilostomatida > Watersiporidae > Watersipora > Watersipora subatra. Next base: position 24,779,638 of record NC_088710.1, read on the forward strand.
AGATTTGTGTGGTGTTTTGAAGCCTTTGAAGCTTGTGGTTGAGCGTGTTTACTTTCTTTAAAAGATTCTGTATACGTGTCTCTGGTGTGATTTTTGTTCTACCTCAGGTGCGCTTATGTAGAGGGTCAGGAATGATCTCTTCAGATTGCTTGGCAGCTGTTGGCTCTTCATAGCAAAGTGAAGGTGTCAGGACTGGCTCATCTCGGTCTGGTGAAAATGATGTAGATTGTAGATGGTGTTGGTCGGCATAACAGTCGTCTATGCTTTGGTTGAGTCGTTCATTGATATTTTGGCAGAGAATCAAATACCCTTAGTACAGCAGTAGGCTTTTGTATGGCAACCATCTTCGTACCAAGAAGTCTACGATAAGGGTCTATTGGGAAATGCTCACTGCAGAGCACGGAGTATTTGGAAGGCATCCAGTCCGAACGTTTTACGGCGTTTATCCACTTGTTACGTCTGTCTAGGTGTTTTTCTTTCAATGGAAAAATGTGGAAACTGAGTTCATTACCTTTTGTTGGAGAATTAGAACATCCAAATGCGCAGCAAAAAATTCTATTCCTCTGGCCCTGCTAAATAATCAGTAAATGACTGCATCCCTATGAGACCACCATAAAGTAAAAATCATTCTGGTTGGGTTTTACTACACTCTCAAATACAGCACAGCCATCACCATACTCACCTATTAGCCTATGTCCACCTGCCATGGTGATAAAAAACTTCATGAAATGGGCAACACTTTGTCTATTTCGCGCTTGGTACCTCTTTGTGCGAAACAAGTTTTCAAATATTAGTGCCAGCAATGAACTTTAGGAAAAGATTTTGGAGAAACTATTATTTGTTGTACATATCTCGGAAAAATTCGCAAGATTCTTTGCTCTGTATATCTAGATACTTCTCACAACCACACTTGAAAACAATTGGAGTAAAATTTACCTTCGCATAATTTTCAGTGCCGGTATAGTTGCTCCACTCTCCATGGCTTCCTACTTACAACTACGGCCTGGACTAGGCAAAGCGAACAAACCATCGACGTTATGCCGCAAAGAATGTGGCTATTTAAGTAGGACACAATGCTGAGCCGTGATGCATTAGGTTGTCCAGTCTAGTATGGTTAATAAGTCTATAATCAGCTAGAACACTTGTAGTTTGAAATAAATTATATCACATATTGCTTACATTACTCATAGTTATCCCATGATAATGCGATCGTCGTCTTGCTTAAAGCTTTAGGAAGAAAGTTTGTCCCGCACATTTATCTTATCTGAATATTTGGATTCTTGCCAAGCCTGTTGCCATTTGCACCACTCAATCCACCCTTTCGAACCTTTTATGAGAGTGGGTTTATTATTTTTTATTCTCAGCTTTGGCTCTCTAGAAGTGCTGAGAAAGTTGGATCTCGCTGGTAACAATTTTAGGGAGGACTTTGAGTCTATCACCGCATTGAGTTCACTCGCTGAGCTGAACCTGTCAGTGCATCACATAAGCCAACTCCCTGAGAGGTAAATATACACATAGTTTGTATGAATTTCTAATGAACAACTTTTACTACTTATTGATGAGCAGCCATGTTAACTTGCTGATGACTAAACACTGAATATTATCAGATCCTGTAAAGTTATTTTACTCTCCAACTGCACTAAAGTTGAATCAAGCTGTAGTTGATAAATATTACTTTCATAAAACGTTGTTATTTCTGTAGTACGTCCATACTTATTAATCTAAAGCAAGTACTACTTTGTTATTCAGATTATTTATCCTTTAGTAGTCTGAACCAATTTTAATCTGTACTGAGTTTTCATAAAAACCGCTGTTAGTAACCAAAAGAAGGTTACTCTAAACTGATCGAAGCATATGTCGCAACCACAAAAAGTGCTAATTTTTATTATGATGATATAATTTGTGCTATTTAAAAATACTAAATGTTTAAATGATTATCTTAAAACTTTCTGACAGTAGTAGAACAATTATTTATTTTTTATCTTTCTTGCAGCAGTGCCCAATTGCGTATAACTTATGAGCGCAGTGTATAAGCTTCCTCTAAACCTATCACACAGTGAACTATATTAACCAAACATTCTATCGAGTGACCAAACTCCTTAATGTTAATAATGACATTGTTAGCCAACTTTCAGGGAAACTAAAATGTCAAGAAATAGAAAATGGTAAAATAATTTAATGGTGAAGTTTGTTAAAACTAAAATTTTAATCAATACTTAAATATGAGCACTGAATATGAAAATTGCTAATTGGAAATCTGGAAAATTCTAAGCCGACTGTTATTTCTAAATGGTGTTCTTTTTCAAGATTGTAAGAAGTTTTACTTTTTATGCCAAGTACATGCTTAAATTTAATGTATCTTCTATGTCTTGTTGAGGTGCTGGAACACTGGTCTAAATTTGTTTATATGATCAAAGTTTTCTGAACCCTTAGCTAGCTCTGCATCCTTGTGACTGATATGAAAAAAGTCCATTATCAACGTGAACGTGTTCAGGGTGAATTATATATATCCATACATTAGTATGTCTCTAAACTAATTTGTGGTATTCCAGTAGGATTCAATAAAGTGTTTTCTATTGATACCCAAGTTAAAAAACCTCCTATATATGCTTTCATTGGGGGCACAGTAACATCTTTCCATAGAGGTACTTTGGAGTAAGCTTTCAGCACCAGGGTGCTTCTTCAACTAGTACTGGTGGTATTTGTTGATTTTTGTGACTAAGAATTCCGACACATATGTACCATCTGGATTAACCGGCTCAAAAGATCTTTCAAAATAGTCCACTGGTTTAGCGCCTACCGCTGTGAATACCGGGCCAGTTACTCCAAAAAATTTATACTTTGGTGAGCTTTGTCTCTCTTCAGATGTCTGCTAATAGTACAGACACTAGCATCATCTTGACCTCCATAATCATTAGAACTATTACTAGCTTCTTCCTCGCTTTCATTCTCAGATTCTGATGCAAAATCGGGCCAGTCACCATCTGAACTAGATTCGCTGTTACTATTAGTTCTGGCTACTAACTCTGAGAGGTTATCACAATCAGCTGATATCATACTATCACATCTAGTACCATCACTACTCCCCCTTGCAGCAGCATTAGAAAGACATGGGTAATTTTTTGGAGGTTGCCACAACAGTAAAAAGTTATTACAGTCTGGGAAAACATTCAGAAAGCAGAAACAAAAGCAGCCGCAAGCTACAAACAAAATTCTGATTTTGTTTACAAAAAATTATTATTTTGGATTTTTTGTTTGTTTAGTATTGCAAAACAATCATTTTTTATTTCTAAAAACAGCTTATTTCTTTTGCTAAATGAGACCACTATATCATAGCTTACCATTGCAAAAAACATTTATACAAAAAGTGGTAATGAACCAACCAAAAATCAATATATAAAAAATGTTCGCGTGATGACATAGTAATCACTCTGCCCATTATCGCAAAACGGCAATCTCGTTGCTCTCCCTGCCAAAGGGTTAAAATGCTTCAAAAAACTTGCAAAAAGTTTCAACTATATATTCAGACTTACAGCTAATAGCAGAAGACTGAAAAATAAGAGTACATTAGCAATGCATTGAGAAGGAGACATATGAATGACCATTGGAGGCGTTGCCGTCCAACGACAGGTTCTGCTAGCATGAATGAAGCAGTAATATTCTGCTATGGCTGGACTTGTTTAGACAGCACCGGTGTATAATATGGTTGGAAAAGAGTGCAATAGCTACAGATAGAAAAACAGTAATATGTTGTAATCTGGACGGACACCCAAACTTATGTTGGAGGGTGTCTTACTGAAGCGACACCCCTACTCACTTATGGAAGATAGACTCTGAAAGCAGGGTAATTGGCGGAACTCATACACAAAATGGATTAGCAAAAATAATAGAAAGATGGCAAAAACCAATGGTAGCTGCAGCATAACATAAGGGCACAGAAAACTGGGATTAAAATGATAATTCTGGTTACAAAAAACAAGTTTAAAGAAGAAATAGCGATCAAACAGTTTGTGCCTGTAGATGAAGTGGAAATATAAAATACTAACTAAGAAGTCAAAGACTCAATCAGACAACTTAATGGAGTACATAGAAGTACATTTTTGAAGCAAGACCAATGAAGAGCCCAGATGGAGTTTCATCAGATGAATGGAAACGCTACCAAAGTTAGGCATAGAAGGATGACCGATGATAATTAAACTAAGAACAGTACAACATAGGAACTGAGGTTATCGAGTGCAAACATTTAGAACCACATATAGAATGGTGGACCAAAAGCTTGAATACAAGAAACCAAGAGCTAGTAGAACAGCTATTTAGGAAACACGGTGATGTATTCAGTACGGATTGGCTAATAAACTAAACTGATATCAGAACAATTGAATTCTAGTAGACCTAATAGTCACCCAGAAAAAAAGCAAACTATAGACTATCTACACATGGTTGCCGCCGAGACTACAGCTGAAATGACCATGCGTTGTTAAAAATGCCCCTTGAAAACTAGAAATGAGTGGAATGGTTTAGACATAGTCCAGAGTGTGTAAAATTATCAACGCACCATAATGGAAGAATGTTATGCAACTGTTAGTACACAAACAAGATTTGGTGGACAAGGAACAAACAGTAATTCTAATATCTTCATAAGGCTTAAGTTACAATATTACCGGAAACATTGCAGATAACATTATTACTATTAGAAAAGATTTATGTGACAGCTTGCATCTACCTGCTAGTAATATTAAAGAACATGAGAATGCACTTGGAAGAAGATCCAGCTATAAAAAATTAAAACAGTATCAATAGTGGTCAGGGAGTTGTATTAACATTTTTAAAAAGTAAACAGACATTTTGTAGTAGTGCTTGCTTTGTTTTTGTTTCTGTTAGTTGTGAGTTAAAAAGCAAGGGCTATCTTTGAGCAAGTGAAGAAGTATATAGTGCCTGAAAAGTTTTCATATAGTCAAGTCTTCAAATACATAAATTTAAGAAATAGTTTTTCATCTTGTTTTTGTTTGGCAACAATTTATAACTACTGTCAAATATTTTTTAGTCAAATCGTTAAATATCTTAATTTAGTTTTTTATTTGATAATTGATACTGAATATGAGCTACAACTCACAATTTAGAAATATTAGTATCTGCCAATCAACAGTATCAGCCAAATCAGCTGTATTAACTGCATCAGTAAGCATGGGCCCATAACATGGGGTATCTCCAAGCTTTACCGCAAACAAGGCACCCTCAATTATGAAGGACTGAATCGGTAGTAGAGTCAGTCTGAGATAGAACATCTCACACATATGCAACTATACAGTTACATTAAATGGTTTGGAAGCCTAATTTGTTGTATACAAGTAATACAGAAACTTGTTGAAGTGCACAGTTAAATAGAATAAGTCAAGCAATGTTGTCTTCAACTTGTTCTTGCACATGCGCATCTATGAGTGCATGGACGCGCGCACAAGTACGCACACGAGCTGAAACAAAAAAACTGGGGCATCGAGATTTACTCAAGGCCCAGCTTCCAGATATGGGCTACAATTGGTGAAACCTGCTGCTCCCCCAGCTAATAAAGGCATAGAATTGTCAGATCAGCTAACTTACAGTACTTTTATCTACTTGCCAAGTTCTATCTAACCTAGGCGCAAATGATTAAGCTGCAGAGCCAAATGGAAGTCATGAATGATGCACTCACACAAGCTCACAAAAATATGTTGCCGAATGATCTAGATGAGCCACCGATGTACACACCTGATAATTGAGTGTGCCTGTCTAACACTTGATGGTTGAGGGGTTATCAAAAAACAGCAACTCTGGTACTTTGAGCCAAGCCAAGTCATAAAATCTTGAGCCAACTATACGTACTTGGTCAAAAAGCTTGGCCAGTTGTATACCTAAAAAGAAAACTTTATTAAACCTCTGCAAACATATCTTGAGAAATTTGACAGCTATTTGGCTGCCTCAGAACCTAGAAATATGTAATATTAAAAATATTGCCCATTTAAATTTAGAGAAAACAGCAGCCAAAACATTAGAGATGCTCAGGGCAACTATTTACCATTCAGCATCACACCCATACATAGATACTGCAGACAAAACAATTAAGGGAGACAAATAGAGCAGCCAGAGAAACCAACCAATCATTCATGCTGCAAAGTTCTGATTGACCTAGTGCCACTCCAGCAAGCTAACTTTGAGCTGGTCGGGTACAATCAACAAACTGCAAGGGTCACCAAGAAGCTGGACCGCTACGAGGAGTTGCTGTATCAGTAAACCACACAGAACTTTTTTGACAGAAAAGTTCACTAAAGGTCACGGTAGAGCAGAACAGATGTTAGCAGGCTCCCCTTTGGTCTCTCACATTATTCTTCAACAAACCTCAACACTTTGAAAACCTCAGTATGACTTTACAAATTTTTCCATATGATATGGCTACAGGAAACTTATGATAACTCATTTAGCTAGCTGCGGAGTCAACTGAATACCCTTACAAATTCCAGAGTGATGTTGACTCTGGCCAACCACAATAGAGGAGAAAAGTAAGATTTGGCATGGGAATAGAGGTTGCTTTAAAATAGCAAGTGGCTCAACTTTGACCCGGCAAGCCCAGATTTTAGCTTAAAACAGAGGAAGTTTAAATAAAGCCATTACGAGTAAACTGCCCAGCGAGGTGAGGCTGATACTTGGAGTTGCATAACTAACTTGACCGGTGAGAAGAAGTGCCAGCAGACTTACCAGATTTAAAAGAGGCAGTAAATTCAGAACTAGCTAGCAAAGCCTCAGATACTGCGGCTGAGTGTTCACGGTAAAGGCTTGGCCAGAGCCTTTCTAACTGACTTAGGCATTCCGGCTAAAGTGATGAGTTTGCAGTTACCACAAATGTAACACTTCACCGGCTAACCAAAACCTGCCTAAGAATATTGTGTTTACTATTTATTACTTGTTGGTATGGGCCAAATACGATATAGCGGTTGCATTGAAAAACTACAGAGACCGTTGCAGAAGATGCAAGTTTAAAATCAGTAAACTTCATCGCAGGCATCAAGGGACATCCCACTTTGCCATTATCTATGCACGTTTATGTGGAAGCATACATTAAAGAACTGAGTGCAGCAACACCAATGTTTTCAGGAGCCACATAATACCAAATACAATTGTTAATTTAGTAAATTAGCTGGAATTGAGTAGGTTTGTGGCTGACCAAGGCATAAACCCCAAAACAAGATAGCCCCTTGCACCCCTTGAGAGTGGCTGAAGGCTAGTGTTTGAAATGAGCCAGACAACCAGTCAGCCCAGAAATTAATTGTGGTCTAATGATCTAGAACACCTGAGCCTAAAGCAGCAGGTTGGGGTTCATTCAACAGAAAATACCCCTGGTGGTGACAGCAATGGCCTCCCAACCCAATCTGCGTTGTGTAGCTTGACATACCTCCAATTGTTAAAGTTCTCTCGCCATTGGACTCAGACGTGCACATCAAAGATAACAGGGTTAATTTTTGCGTGACAATTCTCTTGAAAGCATGCAAAGCCTCTGCATATAAAACAATATACTCAATCTTTGAAGAGTTACATGCATAACAAGGGAAACAGATTTAAGAGATTGCACCTCTGTTTAGTCGCAATGACTGGCTAACATTTCATACAATAATTGAATTAGTGAATTAGAGGAATTGCCCCATGACCTAGCTTAAGGATGGAAACCAGGTGATGGGAGATGGGCCGTGGGTAGTCTAAGCCATGCAAGATATGGTACAATTTGGGTTGCCATCTTGCTATTGGGAAAAGGCCATTGATGAAATAGTTTAGCTATTTGTATTATGGAGCCCAGTGGCACCACACCAGGCCTCAGCTAGCCCTTCTACGTACCTGAGCTCTAAATAGAAATAGTGCACTAAATGGGGAAGTGTCGGGTGATAGCCTGCCGCCCCTGTGTCTAACCAGTTCTTACCCAGCTCGAGCTAGATTAGGCCCAACTTGACCAAGCTATCCTACAAACAAAAGCTAAGCAATAGATACAGCAGTCTGAAAATGGGGTTGAAGCCTGCTCCGCCAGAGCACCTTTAAAAGAAGGCGCATTGCAAAACCGAAGCGGGGTCTACCTGCACTTTCTCAATAATTCTGCCCATTGTTGGTAAAACATGTTATCTCTCGTAATTTCGCATTTTATGCCTGCTGCTGCAAGATTTTCATTCAATGGCTTTGAAATTATGTATGTGTATTTTTAAACCTGTAACCTAACTGGTATAAAAATTTCTAAGAATTCCTTTTTCTTAATCACTAGTAATCCTTAGTTAACCTGTTATACCATCACACTGAAGGTTAGCAATAGCAGTGTAGTTTGCTGGTAAAACGTGTTATCAGCTGCTAATAGGTTTTGTCTGCAACTTGACTCAACAATGCTGATGGTCCATTGTGTCTAATGCATAACTCTATCACTTAACACCGCACTTAAAGTCCATGGTATGAGGGGATGCACTCAAATACATAAAACTTTTATTATTACACTTTCCAAGTTACATTAGAAGATAAATATGGCAAAGTGAGTCGACAAAGATGTGCAGACTTCTCAGGAAACTTCAACAAAGACGTGAACCAACCAAAAAAACCCATACTAGACAAAAAACTTCCACATGAGCGCACCAAACTTCCAATGCGTGAACCTTGTAGCTTCTCTAAGAACTGAATTGCACCAATAATATACAGCCGCCCAACGATAGTCGACGGCTCTCATATGGACGGGATTTAATGATGGAGCTTTGTTGGGATAAACCCGAACATGGCACCCAAACAAACAACTATGCTGAATAAAGCCCCTTGTAATTTTACAAATATGATGAACTATACTGGTTTTTTCACTTATCTGTTAAATTCATTTTGTTGTCAAATGAATATAGTATCCCAATATTGTCACCATTATGATCAGTCAGTTGCCATTCGCAAGCATTCGTGGTAATAATAGTCACAATCGTAAAATTGCTCACATTCGGTTTTGTATTTAGATGTCGAGTATGAAAACTACACTGCAATGCTTTGTCTACTGTCCCATCTTATTGGCCAGGTAAAACCATGTGAAAACGATGAAAGACTTTGTCATTTTGTATTAGGGGTGGCAAAATATTAATCAAAAACTAGGAAAAAAAGGCCGTTGTTGGGGTAAATGATATTCAACTTTAAGCATATACTACGACCTTTACCAATTTTAAAATTACTAAAGGTAGGTAATTTAAAATGTTTTATTTTGCATGGATCCATTATTTTGGTTAGGTATCACCCCTACATAGTAGAAATTTAAGGTTTGCTATTGTGAACCGCGGAGGCTACCGACTGAATGAACTAATGAAACGATAACAGCGAGTCGTGTTTTCCAAAGCCTAACAAGGCAACGCGACCGCCCTGCGAGAGTTGTGTTTGTTCCAAAACCAAGGATAGGACAATCCTAACAGAGCTCCACCATTAAACCCCGCCCATATGATAGCCGTCGGCTATCCTTGAGAGTCGGTAAATCATTGATCACACTTAAAAAACCAAAGACATCACATGAAAATTTGTTTGCAATACTGGAGTGTTTGCTTTGTTGAGAGAAAAATTTTTATTCACCGTCTGGTTCAATGTCGAGATGCCAACATAAAATGTTTTTCTTCACGTCAATGAGGAGTGAGTATTCAAACTTTATTAAGAAATCATTTAATATTTCAAGAAACAATGGAACGCTTACCTTGAGACAGTTTGTAACCGTTCTGTTCAAATCTAAAGTTAGATTTTATGTTTGCTGCAAAAACTAGTTGTATGTTCCCATTATTTGAAATAGACAAAGAGTAATTAATGATTTGCTCTTGGCAGACTTTGGGATTAATTTATGTCTTGGCTTAGTTTTAAGCTATAACAGAAGTAAAAGTCGTTATGGCTATTCAGGTTCACTACATTTATCATTTGATGGACGACAAAAAATGTGAGAGAATTAGCTGCAAAAGATTTCTTTGGCAACTTTTGGATATGCTAAAACGTCATGCATTGTAGCGGATGCAAAGTGATCTAGAGGTGTTATAGCTAGCCCAGAGAAGCGTGGAAACCAGAATGATGACACAAATCGCTTTCATCAAAGAATTGAAGAGCATTTGATGTTTTTTAACCCAGTGATATATCATTACCGTATAGAGCACACCCCTGAAAGAGCTTACCCTAGCCTAAGAACTGTCAGCTAAAATTATCTACAATGACTTCAAGCCAAAAAGTCTGGAAACAAGAGCTGTATGAGAGACAATGGATAACTTGTAACCGGCATCAGACAGAATTAACAAATGAACTTTCAGGTGCCTTTTTGTCACATTTTGTGTTTCTTATTTTAAAACATTCGATGTCCTTTCAACTTATTGCTTTGTTCTGTTTCTGTAATAAACTATCTAACTAGACTTGCCACTTTGCAACTTGTGAGTTTCACTATAAAATTGTTAATCTAACATAGAGTAGTAGAGTTATGCACAATGGACCATCAGCATTGTTGAGTCAAGTTGCAGACAAAACCTATTAGCAGCTGATAACATGTTTTACCAGCTAAATAGACTGCTATTGTTAACCTTCAATGTGATGGTTTAACAGGTTAACAAAGGATTACTAGAGATTAAGAAAATATGATTATCAGAAATTTTTACACCAGTTAGGTAACAAGTTTAGAGATACACATACACAGTTTCAAAGCCATATAATAAAAAATTTGCAGTTGGAGGCAAAAAATGCAAAGTTACAGGAGGTAACACGGTTTTCCAACAATGGGCAGAACTATATGTGTTTTATTGCGTAGGCTGATATACCAATACATTCATTTATGTTTAGCTAGCACTGAAAAGTTGATTTGAGATAGTTGTTGCGCAATTTGACGGATTCTCTCAGACTTTGTTTACAATTAAATATTTATTTGAACCAGTTAGTACTTGAACCTGCTTTGGTAAATTGTTATTGTAGATTATACGAACTAAAAAATCTGAAGGTTTTGAGGATAACAGACGTCAGTGCCCACATTCGAGAGTTTCGTCATCAGGGTCTTCCTCGGTTGTTTCCCGAGGTAGTGACAAAATTAACTTCATTAGAAGTACTTTACATGAGGTACAGCAAGATCAATCAGTTCCCTGACAGGTGAAAAATAAGAGTTACTCTGTAGTACCATGATGGTAGAAGTTCTTGTATAAGATACATAATCTATATTTAGGTTCAATGCCATAAATAAGTTTTACATACAATAGATCCTACTTAAAAGCTCAGTTTCAGCTTAAATTATAACTAAAATGTGAGAAAAGTTTTTGCTTTTCTATGAACTGTATCTTGTTTGTAATAATCACAACATGGCCTCTATTTGCCTAATTTTTTTATTTTCAGTGTAAGCACCCTGAAAGTTTGCATCTAACACTCTTTGCTTAACTGGACAATTATTATAGAGCTTTTTATTTGTGTTTCAAAATTTTACAGTTTTTATAATTCATACGATTATCTATTAAAGTTGAGGTTGCTTTTCAAAATGTTGTTTTTTATTGACAAATTTAACACAAATTCATATAACTTCATACATGTAGTTATACCTTTTCAATCGTTGTAGTTTTTGGTGATAATTTAAAACACCCTTAATATACGCTATAGATTTTATATTTGTGAAATTAAAAAAAGCAGCCAACATTTCAAGAATAAGACTTAACTATTCCATATAGAGACACCTCTGCTTGCAATTCCCTCTACCTACAAATGCTCTATAACACCAAACAACACTTTTAAAAATATTTTTCTCTTATGTGATATACTTTAATTTTAATGATGCTTTGCACCAAACTTATCATCAACTTGAGTGTTCAAATAAAATATTTTTATCGTATGTTTAAAGATCAAAAAGACAAATGTTAGGGCAATAGACATATTTAGTTACAATGAATTTGGACAAAATATGTACACAAAAGTCAGTGGCAGCCTTGAAAAATACTTTGATATTTGTTCAAAATATCTTTTTCGATCACAAAAAAGTTTTGATTTTGAATACTGACTCAAGACCAACTACATAGTTAGTACCAAAGACCTTATAAATAGTTTGTAACTATTATAATACTAAATTTATTACTAGGTTTGAATACAATTACAATCATAATATTAATATGTTAGAAATTCCAGATGTAAATAACTATTACTTAGTTATATACAAAATATCAACAAACTGTGAAACCAAAAACCTGACATACAGCCAAAATTAAATCCACAGCTTTGAAAAATATGTTAATACTGCTTATGAGTTTTGTGTTACTGTAGCTTTTATTGCTTTAAATAAAGATTGAAAATTCTCTTAACATTTAGCAACTATAGTCACTCTAAAAACTTTGGTAAAGTTAAAAATATAAATATGGTGAAAAGATTATTGTCCCTGTGAACATAAATCGTGATAATTTAATGTCATACACTTGTTATATGCCTGATTATTGGTTATCTGGACATAATCTTTGCTATTAATTATGTATCATTTATTAGCTGTGCTGCCTGGTGTTGCTCGGGTAACAAATAGGTTTTTAGACAGAAAATTGATTTGTATTTAACATATAACAACATTAAACATTCTAATTTTCAAACTAAATATCATGAAAGTAATGTTTAGCGTAATTGCAATAAATTAAGAGGGAAAATAAAAACAACTGTAAAAGTTTTCAAGCGTTGTCAAAGAACCGTAACTTTCAAACTTTATATAATGAGAAAATTTTGTGTGCAAGACAACTGAATTAAAAAAAAATATAACTAAAGGTTTTCAAACAACTGAAAGTTGAAAATTTTATAAACTGAAAAAGGTGTTTGTTGAAATAAATTAAAAGAAGAAATAAAAAAGCACAGGTGTTTAAATGTAATTGTGAAATCATTTGCAAGTAATGGCTAAATATATATTCTATTCCGCTATTATTACAATAAACAAATAAATCATATATATTATTTATGTATTAATAAATAATATATATGATTTCAGTTTGTTTCAGTGTTGACATGCAAAATTGGCATGCCAACTTTTCACGTGTCAATTTTTGTATGCAAAAATATTGCGGGCTTTAGACATACATAGAGCGGTATAGAAACCCATGGTCATTATCTGATGCAATCACCTCCTGGTGAAAATCATCATCATTAAAAATAGTACCAAAATACTATGCTTACCTTAGTAGCGATAGGTACCTACAATGACTTTAAGTGCATTTTGTGGTTATGATCTGCAAGATAATATGACATTGGAATGTAATATGTGTACTACGTATAACATCACAATGCACTGAGCCTAGGACTCATCAAACTGGTTGGTGGTGGATCTCCTAAGTAAAGTTCATCCGGAAACCGGATGGAGTGTGACGCTTCTGCATTGATTACCGGCCAAAGAATGCAGTCACCAAAGAGAATGACTGAAGGTAGCTACTGACTCAAAAGTAGCTGGAGCTAGAAGACCAAGAACTGAGACAGCTGCATAAAATGGATCCATTTTTTTAGGTTACAATCTAAAATCATACTGGAAGGCAGAACTTTTCCCCATGGTCAGCCATGATCAGGAAGACGACTGTCTGGTAGACTCTGGCTCTTGCTCTTTCTGAGGTGGGTAAAACTGTTAGCCGGCTTCAACTGACTTGGTAATGACTTTGGATGTTCGCCACCAAAAAGACTGATTAAAAGCGGTGAGATCTGACAGGCGGCATAACGCATTGGCGCCAAGACAGCCGAAGGCAGGCATGCAACCTATGTCATGCCCCTCTGGTAGAAGGAGGCAATCGGCCTGGTAAAGTTGATGCCGGAGACTCCGAAAGGGAATAAGTTGATCCTGGTGCTAACAGAGGTTACAGGATGCCACTGTCCATTGAAGACTACAGCTTTAGTGGTGCTTAATGCGCTGGATGAATAGGTGTTTTGCTACAATCGCTTACCAGTGCAATTCTACACTCACCAGGGTGCACAGTTTGAGAGACTACGAGAAGCTTTCAATGTATGTACAGTACCAACAGACTAGGTCTGACTCTTCAATAACAGAAGAAAGCAAAAAAAAACTCTAAACTGCAGGCAAAGTTGATTTAGCTTTACCAACTTGAAAAGGTCTGGACAAACCATACTTGCTTGGTAGATTGACAGGCCCAGTCCTCAGTGTAAAGTGAGAGCAGGCTGAAACCTTTCCATGCCTGCCATGAAGATCTTGCACAGGCATCAGCCACTATAGAGCCACAAAAACGGCTCATCATGAAAAGGTGCAAGGACTAGAAGACAGGAAGAAGAAACTGAGTTAGAGCTGGCTAGGCTGAGGACAGAGACCTACACTTCCCCTGTTTTCAGCAAAGAGCTGGAAGGCAGGCTGAAGGAGACCCGAAGGAAACAAGAGCAAGAAATAGAGAAGGAACAAGAAATTTCAGGAAAACCAGTCTGACTTGGGAACCTAGGACCAGCCTGGCATGCTAGCCCAGAGATGAAGCCTCATTGGGGTCACAGGTCATAACACCTGATCAGCCCGAAACGCTCATGATAGATCAGCAGATACCGGCTTATTTTGTGCCTTTTAAACATGCTTGCCAGTTCACCTATCAAGGCGCCATTAGAAATTGATGAACAACCCTACTAGGTGAATGAAGTACAGACGGCCGAGTTGGTTGCTGAGCCAGTCCAGGTTTTAATACAACTGAGACCGAACCCGTTTGATTGCCATTCCTAAAGCAGCTACCTCTGCAGAGACTTTGTATAAAGCTGGCCGCATTGCAGCAAGAAATGAGAAGAAAATGAAGACTGATTGCCAAGTTAGCAGTGGCTCCTAACACCAAATAGAAGCTGCATCAAAGGAGCCCAATACCTGAAAATTGAATTAATCACAATTACATGCAGGTGCAGAGAGCATGCAGTACAGAACTTTGATGTGTATGTCTGTTCTTGCTGGTGTCAACATGTCTGTCGTAATCAGTGGTTGGCTTACCTGAGAACTCACCAAGCTACTGAGTGAGGTAATGAAGTATTAACCAGTAAATCAGGCCTATTGACAATCATTTTCCTCATGCTAGAGGGTGGTCAGAAGACTTGAAGATGCTGCCTGCCTGACAGCCAACATTGACCCTTGCCGACTGTCCCCCAGAAAGCTAGTGGCTTAGTCTTGGCAGAAAAAGGACTGCCTGTCGAGAGCCTTACACCAGCGCTTCAGAACCAAGGCTCCAATGAGGCCATCACGACTGCGAGACCACGACTCCCAAATTAGGAAAACTAATGGCCAAGATCACAATACCATCGGAGGAGCAGTTTTCTAGCGCACCCAAAAAGCAAAAAGCCGGACAGATACCCTGTCTCGCCTTTCACGCATTCTGCCAACAGTTCAGGGGTAACTGAGATTGGGTAACATAGTTGGGTACGTATGGACTTGCCATCTCGTAAAAATTTGGGTCAGACATACCCTCTTGGCAGAAAAAAAGGCCAGTTTCTATCTAAAACAAAAACCTCAAACCATTGCAATCACATCTTGTGAAGTTGGCCGAGGCTCTGGCCACCTTGTAATCTAGAAGATGCAATCTGAAACAAGCTTCACTATTTAAATTTTAAAAAGGCAGGCAAGAACATATTGGGCAACATTCAAACATACAACATCACAACCTCACGTAGATACTGCAGACAAAAAATTGGAAGAGAAAATGAGGGACAAGCAACTCCGACCACTCCAGCGAACGCCAAGCAACTTTCCTCAAAGAATTTATGTTGGTTCAAAGCCACTCCAGCAAGCTGACCTGGGAGATGGCCTGGTACAATCAGCGACTTGCAAGGATCACTAGGAAGCTAAACCACTACAAAGAGTTGCTGTGTCAGTGAACCATGCAGAAAAAGAAAATTGGCGCAATAATACACTAAAGGTCAAAGTGGAGGAAAACAGATGTGAACAGACTTTCCTTGCAACTATCACACCATTTTTTTACAAACCTTACTACTCAAAAGACCTCATTATGACTCTAAAAAACTTTGAAAACAATATGGCTACAGGAAACTTAGGTAACTCCATTTAGTAGCTGCTGAGTCAGCTGAATACTCTTACAAATACTAACTGATTTTGGCCGTGGCCAACTAGGATGAAGCATAAAAATGAAGATTTGGCCACGAAATGGAGGCTACCTTAAAAGTAGCAAAACGTCCAACTTTGGTATAGCAAGATCAGATTATAGCCTAATACAAAAGGCAGTTTAAATAAAAACATTGCAAGTAAGCCGACTACCCATGGGAGGCAGATACTTAGAGTTACATAACAAAGTTGAATGGCTAGAAAAGGTGCCGAAAAAGTGGTCTGGCTTAGAAGAGGCAATAAATTCTGAAATAACTACTACAGTCTCAGATAATGCAGTCGGGTTTTAATGGTAAAGACTAAATCTAGTCTCTTTTGGCCAGAAACCAATAAGAGGTGAACTGGATCACTTTTTAAATGACCTAATCACCCTGGCTAATAAAAGTGATGACATTAGAGTTGCCACAATCCCTACATTCTATCGGCTGAACAAACCCTGCCTAAGAGGATTTATGCACCAAACTGTATACTATTTTTTGACGTAGGCAAATGATGGTCTAGCATTTGCAATAAAAAACTGTAAAGACTAATGCAGAATTTGCCAGTTGACAACTGGTAAGATGTGTAATATGCATCAAGCGGTGTCAGGTAACCTATCAATGAATTGATAGGTTAAATAAAAGTTCTTACTGTATAGCTGTGTATCTCTGCTGTTTTTAACGCAAATTTGTCTCTTTTAGCAAAATTAATAAAATTAAGGCTAATGATATGAACATTTCATGAGAGAAAAATCTGTTTAATATAATTCATTTGCAGCTTGGAATCTCTGACGTCGCTGAAAAAGTTGGATCTCACACGTAACCCTATCGGAGTGCTACCTAAGTCTATCACTGCATTGAGTTCACTAGAAGAGCTGAACCTGTCAGAATGCAGAATAGGCCAACTCGATTCAGATAGGTAAACATACACATAGTAATATGAACTCTTTCTATGAACCACTTTTGCTACCCATTGATGAGCAGCCATGTTAACTTGCTGGTGATTAAACATTGAATTTTATAAGTGGGTTACTTCACCAGTTAGTACTGTTATTACTGTATTATTCAGATTACTTAACCTTTGGATAGTCTCAACCAATTTTAATCTGCACTCAGTATTCAACAACACCGCTGTTTTTGATTAAAGATGAGCTTCTCTAAACTGATAAAAGCACTACTGACAACCACACAACATTTTTTTAATTTTTATTACAATATTTAATTCTTGTTAGCTAATAATATTTATTTTGTTAATGCTCACCATAAAACCTTTTGACAGTAGCGGAAAAACTTTTGTTTACTTTTCTACAGCTGTGGTACAACCTTTTTCAAAATATCTGACAGCAGTATTTAACTTTTCTCTAAACCTGTCATATAAACCAGCTGTCTCTATTTACTGAAGATATCTCCGAGCAACCAAATTAATTAATATTAGTAATGAGATTGTTTGCCAATTAACTTACAAGACTGCTAGAAAGTTGATAAGGATAGAAAATGGTGGAATAACTGGCAAATTTTACTAAAACTATAACTTTAATGAATATTTAACTACTAACACTAACACATGAAATTGCATATTTGAAACATGAAAACATAAATTATAGGTTTTTTCTGAGAAATGACTGGCATTGAAGGTGGATCGCATGAAAGTTAGTCGGTTGCGAATGCGTTAATAAATATTTTGTATTCAGTGTCTCATAGAGTTACTAACTTGTAGTCTAATAGTTAATAACTTGTAGTTATTAACTATTAGACTACCAAGTTTTATTGAAACTACATGTAATTACTAGGTGCATTAGTAGCTGTATTTCTTATTGTGAGAAATCATTTTTGCAAATTGGTCTATTGTTTCTGTTTTTGTTCTATTTATTTAAATAAATCAAGAATTTTCACTATATGATAGAGGTCAGACAACTTCTGTAAAAAATTAGTCTCAGTTACAAACAATCAAAATAGAAATATTTTACTCATATGTTTTCTCCTTAATAATTTTTGGCAATAATAAAACTTACTAAATTATCAGGTAAAATAATATGTTTTTTTTTGTTACATGGCATTTCCTCATAACTTGAGAAAAAAATTAATATTTGTTCAGACTGCAGTGCACCCGCAGGATTTGATTACTCTGATATACACTTTTTTCACCTTACGAATTTGAACCCAGTAAGATTTTCACATCGGCATCCCAATTTTATTTCATTGGCAAACTCAAAAACATTTTCACCTGAGTTCAAATTTGGCAGTCGGTATGATTATTATGTATGTCGAAATAACAACGAAACCAAAATGCTGCTCGCCGAAAACATTTTTACAATGTTTAGAAGGGACACGATGACCGCCTTCTCTCATGTCAGCATTCCATGTGGGAAATTTCGTGTAAAGTACACCAGAAGGACCAAATACATATTTTAGCGATATACTCCATTTTACTATAAACTTTTATTCAGCATATGTGTATAACTACAAGTTAATGTATCTGCGTAGATTCAATTTGTTAGCTATGTATTGTGAGACCGATACAAACATTATAAGACAAAGGACAAATGATTTCCGTGTCAACAAAGTTAGATGTCATACATGTAAATAAATATGAAGAAAGGGCATGTATTGTTAGTATTGCTAAGGAATATAGTCGCAACCAATCAACAATTGCAATTATCGTTAAAAGCAAGAAATTCATTAAAGCAAGCACAATGAAGAACTTACGATTTGAAGGAGTTGGAGGTCATGCTTGAGATTGGGCAAAAAATAGAAGAGACAGAAAAACCTACATCGGCATAAAAATTTCAAGTGTTTAATTTACTGGTGTGGACTAGTACATAAAAACAATACTGTACAATGCATGTCATTATTTATCTGTTTTGTGTGGCATGTTTTCATGCTTTATTTAATTCATTTTGTTTAATTTTTTCATTTTGATTTTATGTTTCATTTACTTGTTTAACCATGTTTTTTGCAGGTGGGCCTGTTTTCTACTACTTAAATACAAATCATTGTATGTATGTATTTCATATACAACTAGCTACTCAAGATAGTTGACGCATCCACATTACTTTTTAGAACTTGCTAAATCTCTACCCTCGACGGTATAAATACCTACAAACTTCTGTATGTATGGGCACATTGATTTTTGTGCATGTTTCATTCAAGACAAACTACTGTACATCCTTCTCTGCATCCTTTTACAAATGTTAGCTAGCTAGCAACATTTTGTATTGCACCAGCATTTAAAGTGCACCAGCAAACATCATCTTCAATAAGTGATCAAGTAGGCTATCTTCTACATTGCACCAAGTTAGTTCGTTTTTAGAGCAATCTGGACCAGCAGAAAATCTGTGTTTTCTTGGCCATTTCTGTTTTTCAGGACCAAAAGGGGTAAACCTTTTTGCTTTTAAAACCAGTAGAAAAACTAGACAGGAATAGACAACTTCTTTTAGCCTGCTAATAAAATTTCACTTCATCACATATTGAATTTATTTTCAAGTGTACAGTGAAATATTTATCATTCATAGTTTTTTGTCTTCTCTCTGCTCATTCCATGTACAAGTTCAAGTTGCATTACCCCAAAGATATGTACGTCCTGTATAGTAAATAACATTTCATTTTTATTTAGATGGTCACGTGTGAGAAAGGCCACTTTTGATAACTGCCTCGCTCGGTCCATTTTGAAGAATTGGGTTAAAAAGGTTTTCTTCAATATGTACAAACTTTTATAAATATTTTGATGATTTTTGCTAGGGGATTTTTGCATGTTATTATTACAATGGTCACTATGGTCTTTTTACCATACGATGCCAAACCTGGAACAGATCAACATCATAGCCTGAGGGCGCACTGTAATAAAAAAACTAAACGAATTTACCATGTTGATTAGTCTAAGTTTGTTTGTAAAGGTAATCAGTGTTATTATTGGATGCCATTATTTTTATTGTCTCAGAATGAGTAGGCACCTGATTGTGAAGAGTTCTATGAGGAGTATTCATTGTGCAAAATGTTTTAGCATGGATAATCTTTAGCTTTAATATAATAAGAGCTGTGTCGGTCACCTCACTAAAAGCTTTAGGAAGAAGTTTTGCCCCGCCAAATAATAAAATCTGAATATTTGGATTCCAGCTAATCGCGATATCCTCAGCACCATTCAACCATGTCTCGCCTATTTAGAAATATTTGTAGAAATAGTTATTACACATAATAATAATTTACGTCCCAAGGAACTGCCAGTGTACGAGTATTAATATACTTTTGAGACATCACTTTTATTTCATAGTTCACATGCTAATTTAATTCAGCTTCCTTTAGTGCTCAAACAACAGTTAAAAAATAAAGCAAAATGTTGAAAACCTTTTATGTTTATAACTTTTTGGTAGCCATTTGTAGCTCATTTATATGATTTGCAAATAAAAAATTGATGATAATGAATTGATAGGTTAAAGAAAGATTCTTACTGTAAAATAGGTGTGTATCACTGCTGTGTTTGGAGCAGAGTTGTATCTTACAGCAAATTTAATAGCATTGAGGCTAAGGATATGAACATTACATGAGATAAATACCTGTTTAATATAATTCATTTGCAGCATGGCCTCTCTGACATCGCTGAGAAAGTTGAATCTCTATGATAACCCTATCGACGTGCTCCCTGAGTCTATCAATGCATTGCGTTCACTAGAAAGGCTGAACCTGTCCTATTGCAATATAAGCGAACTCCCAGTTAGGTAAATATACACATAGTTTGTATGAACTCCTTCTAAGAACAACTTTTACTATCTATTAATGGACCGCTATGTTAGATTGCTGGTAATTGAACCTTGAACTTTATAAATTGGTCACTTTACACAAAACTGTGTTAAAATAAAATCAAAGTGTAGTAATTATCAACAACCTTTATGAAGTTTTATTATTTTTTTCTGATAGGCACCTTTCATAATGTAACATATTATATTATTAATTTTATTAATCTAAAGTAATAGCATAGTTATTGCTGCATTATTCAGATTACTTAAATTATTACCTTCGAGTAGTCTGAACCAATTTTAACCTGCACTTAGTTTTCATCAAAACCGCCGTTGTCGATTAAAGATGGACTTCTCTAAATGGTTCAACGGGTAACTGGCAGCCACAAAAAAGTGGTGGACTTTATTATAAAGATTTAATTATTGTTAGTGAATAATAATAATTATGTTAATCCTCAACATAAAACTTTCTGTTAGCAGCGGACAAACTGTTGCTAACTTTCCTACAGCAGTGGTCCAACCTTTTTCTAAACTTCTGACAGCAATATTTAATACTCTTCTAAACCTATCACACAGCTGAGTTCTTTATTCATACTAAAGATAGTGTGGACCAACAGAACCCATTAATATTAATACTGAAACTGTTTGCCAACTTACAAGGAATTAAGCTAGAAAATTGATAGGGATATTAAACGGTGGAAGAATTTAATGACAAAGTTCATTAAAACTACAATTTTGATGGATATATAAATATGAACGCTAAACATGAAATTGCCTATTGAAAATCTCAAAAATTCTAAAATTCTATATGTTGATTGTTTTCAAAATAGCGAAAAACTCCACATTTCATGCCTACTGCTTGATCAAATTAAATTTTTTTGAACTATCTACCTTTTTAAAAATTTCTTGAATGTCTGATGGGAGAACTAAACGTTTGTTTAGTCCAACTTAAAACGTTTTTCTTCAACTTTTCTAATGGTTCTTTGTTTATTTTTCAGTTCAACAAACTATTTGTGATACTTCACTCTGTGAATATTATCTGTTAAACTATATAAAACAATTTTTATTATTTACCTCAAAACTAGTGATGTGCAAAACTGTACGCATTGCAGTCAATCCATAGTATTTTGGAATGCCCCACATAATCTTATGTCATCTTATCATCCCATGAAGTAAATGCACCATACAGCTTCACTAATCTTTACTTTTTAATACCGCCTAAATTCAGTCAAGGGACCACAATAAAATATGAATCATTTTTAATATAAATGATTAATGGAGTTAAAATCTCGTTCGGCACAGAGTATGATTTCAATTATAGTTCACTCAACTCCTTCACTACCACATTTATTTCTAGCTCTAACCGGATTTTAATTTCTATTCACTCAAATGCTTTTGTAATGTCACTAATTCTGTGATAATTTGGGAAAGAATGAAGATATCTATGTACTTAATTCAAAATATAGGTTAATGAACAAATTCATTATTAGAACTCAAAACCATAAAAATAAAAATGCCATTTATAATTACCATATATACTCATGCATAAGTAAAATTTCTGGGAGACGATTTTAATGTAAAATTTTTGTGGGCCTTATGAACAAGTAATATTTATGAACATGTTGCTGCCGAGTTTAATAGAACGCGAATATAAAAATAAAACTCTTTTATTATACATGCGATATACTCGATCGTATGAAGTCTCAACAAACACTAATAATAATTGTATTTCATCATGAAAATGTTAAAGTTACTTTACAGAATTATTAGTATCGAACATCAGTGAAAATACAGTATTCCATTATATGATTAGTCGACGGGTTTATAATGGCACGCCCAATCAAAGCGTGGTAACTGCCATTTTTGTGCTGCACTGCTGCCTGTTGGTTTTGAACTTAGCAAGTAATATTAATAGATAGACAGATAGACAGATAGACAGATAGACAGATAGAAAGATAGAAAGATAGACAGATAGACAGATAGATCGATCACTGAATCTTTTAAATTATTTCTACAGAGTAATTCAAAATAACGCTTAGACCAAGCCGAAACAAAACTGTAAAGTAGCGAGCATCTATATTTGATACAGGGTTTTTCGGTAAAACCAGAAGAGTTTGTCATGAATTAGTACTACAATAAGTTTTAATTTAAGCTTTTTATTGGCCTTTCAATTCGTGTGAGAACATCACCTGACAAGACAATAACCAAACTATCATGACTATGTCAGAGAAATTAACAGATTCTAATCTACGACAGGGATTACGTGTTTGTCACAATTTCCATTTCCATAACATTTCCATAGTTAATTTCCATAGTTTTCTCCATTACCATAATATTTCCATAATTTATTTCCATATTATTTCCATTTCCATAACATTTCCATAATTTAATTCCATAATTTATTTCCATTTCCATAATTCATTTCCATATTATTTTCATTTTCATAACATTTTTATAATTCATTTCCATATTTTTTCCATTTCCATAACATATCCATAATTAATTTCCATATTATTTCCATTTCCATAACATTTCCATATTTCTAAAATAAAATTTCCATATCCATTTCCATAAAATTATGGAAATATTTATGTTTATGGAAATGGATATGGACAAGTAAACATTTCCATAATATGTTTAGCGATCCCTGGTGTGTACATATGTGTGCGCGCTTGCGTGTCAAATGAGCGTGTGTGCGCAATCATCAACTTTTCCCGAACATGTGATTAATTTATACATAATATGAATACGATATTTGCTTGCTAATATACTTTATTTAGGGTTCAGACAACATCAAAGCTGTATGCTACCATTGCCTATAACTAAGCCAGAGACGATTTGCGATAGTTTCTTTTAGACTCCATTAATAGTTTCTGTAATACCACTGATGTTAGCTGGGTTTGTGTGTTACCATTGTCTGTACATGTAGCCAAGTCCAGAGACGATTTGAGTTAGTTTCTTTCAGACCCCTTTAATAGTTTCTGTAATACCACTGATGTTAGCTGTTTGTGTGTTACCATTGTCTATTCATGTAGCCTAGTCTATACGATATACCTCCCCTCTGTTTATATTTTGGATTACGTGTATGTTACATGTTCCATAACTCATTTCTATATTATTTTCATTTCCATAAAATTTCCATTATTCATTTCCAGTTCCATAATTTCCATATTTTTTCCATTTCCATACCTTTTCCATTATTTATTTCCATATTAATTCCATTTCCATATTTTTAAAATAAAATTTACATTACCATTTCCATAAAATTATGGAAATATTTATGTTTATGGAAATGGATATGGAGAAGTAAACATTTCCATAATATGTTTAGCGATCCCTGATCTAAAGTGGCTTTTCATTTTTGAGATTTTAGGAGCTTGTAATCACATTTCAACATATTTGGCAACTACAACACACCAGAGTAAGACATGTTAAACTGGTAGATAGAGACATGTTATTTTACAAACTTATTTCAAACTTTAGTTTTTTAGGCTTAAAGAAGCATCACAGTGTTAAAAATAAAAATAATAATGTAAAAAACTGTCCGTAAAATATAGTATGAAAGAACAACAAATGATTTATAAGCTCTAGTAGTTGAGATGTTGTTTAGTTTATGCTAGAGTTAATTATATTATGTAATTCTATAACCTCTATCAGAGAGAAACTTATTTACCTCTACATCTCCATGTGTTTCTTTATATACTTTTAATGGGTCTTTTAGCCCATGTGTGATGATTTCTGATCATGTATTAAAGTTAGTTATGAAGAAATTTGCAAGGACCAACAAAAATAAAAACATTACCGTGTATTTCTTAAATTTTATGCAACTCAATGGAATGATTCTAACACCTTTTGTTCTAGTTGCTTATTTGTATCAGTAACTACTGGACATCTGCACTTTTCCGGAACTTTAATACGACATTTGATCTTTTAACACTCATGCCTCGCCTAATGAGTTTATAATTTATGTAATCAATTTAGCATTCCTATATAGTAGTGTATAAATAATTGTGTCCTTTGCACCAATAATAAAGTTTCTGTAGACTTAGATTCTTATATGATGCATACAATATATCATACTTGTAATATACAAATACAAAATAAAGGAATTGGGGTAGTTTTTGGCAATAGCACTAACAGTCCTTCAAATTGGAAAACGTTGCCTAAATAATTATTATGCACGGTGAGTTCAATTATTTTAACATTTAAAATTTTAATTTTCTGCCAATGATAAAGTGCTAAAAAATATAGCATGGGCTCAAATTATTTTGTATTTAAAGTTAGGCAATGCAAGATCACTGATTATTTTCAATTATTTCTACAGAATAATTTAGAATAACCCTGAATGTATTAGTCACCTTCAGTTACTACATTTACTCAACACATCACATAGATGAAGGCTGTTTAAACAGAGCCAACATCGATGGCCAACTTATCTGTGATGTTCTGAAATATAGGCAGAATAGAAGTAACAAATGCACATTCAGTGGTTAAAATTGTTTGAAGACAGTATTTTAATAAATTACTAAATATGAACAAAAAATATTTTTATAGATTTAAATTTGCTGTTGCTAGCCTTATTCTTATACCGCTGCTTATCTTCTAAAGCAATCAATAACTGACTCAATACTGAGCGAAAACTAAACTTTGAGCTTGTCTCACAATTATGTTTTTGTCACAAAACCATCAATTGATAATATTATTTTATCCCAAGGTTTTACTTCACTATGAAGTGATAATACATTATACACATATTTGTAACACAACTTTACAATAACCTAATAAGTTAGACTATACTGCCCTGAGCAAGCAAAACGCCCTATCTTGATCTTTGTAAATTGTTCAGCACAAGCACAAACGCGTTTTGTTTGAGCCTGGCATCAGTATTAGCAGTATTTCAATTATTCTTTCTGATTTTTTATTGTGAGATATCAAATTATCTTTACTAGGAAATTTTTTAGTGAAATTTCAAAATTAAAGGAGTTATTTCACTTAGGGTGTTTTGATTGCCTAAATTGACAATTTACTATGCTGTCACTAGGCAATCAAAACCACTATCACCGCAGATAAGGCGTTTTGATTGCTTAATTGAACTGGTTTCTCATTGTTAGCTTGCCACAAAGTCATGTGCTATGACTGAATTACAAGTATTAAAGAATTATAAGTTTCTATAATGATATTAATTTGCAACTAGTCAGCAAAATAATAAATGTTGCAATTCTTATTACTCATCCAGCCAACACAGGGATTAAAGTCATGTGATAGCCATCCTTCAGCTCAAAATTTATGACATGATCAAAGATCTAAGCCTGATTCAAACCTGATGCTATGAAATGAAAAAAGCAATTAAAATAGTAGTTTTAATATAATCAAACGCTTTTATTGAAAATAATTTAAAACAAAAAATTGAGTGCAATAATGCAAGTATTTTAAGAAAACAAAACCTTCCTATGGACATGTAATTAAAACAAGTTTCTCATCAAATATCAGAGTCAGATTTTTGAGTCTAGGCTTATGGCACTTGGAGATCGTCTTGTCATAATAAATATTTTATGATAATAAATATAGCAATGGTATTGAGCACTTAGAAGTGTGCTAGCTTATTAAAGCTGTCTTAGAAACAACCAAATATATCTGCTTCAGTTTTGCTTCCCTTTGTTTATATACTATGTGATTACATAATGCTGCTCATCATGCCCGACTTTGTGTATGTTCAGGCCAATGAAAACGCCCTATCCGCAGATAGGGCTTTTTGATTATCACCTTATGTGTGGTAAATGTGGATAGGGCGTTTTGCAAATATTGAAAAGTGCCATTTCTGGTGGTCTCAGAAATATGAAATTTCAGGACATGTTAGATCTAAACCTAAAATAGATATAAGGACAAAAAAGTGAATTTTAAAAAAATGGTCAGATAAGGTGTTTTGCTTGCTCAGGGCAGTATAATCTTATTAAAAATATACGAAAATTGTTACAGTTGCATTACGACAGAGCGCAGTATCAGGGGCCGAAGTATTTGACTTCCTAGCAACCATGTTCGCTTCGCCAAAGCTTCCAGTTACAGAAGAAGACTCGGTTTTACACGCACACTCTTTGCATTTTTTATATGGTTTACTGCCTGTCTTACATGTATGCTGCTGTCTACTTATTTAAATATCTGTACATGTATACATCGTTGGAGTTTAAAACTCGGTGTTATTGCTTGACTGCCTTTTGGTGAGTAAATTGCACCAGGAGTTTCATCTACACTGCTGGCAGTAGTGATATCAAGGATTCGGCTCCACAAGTCGGAGTCTAGAAGCAAGATAATTTCTGATCGGTTGCGAACATTGTGCTAGTGACAGCATCATCAGCATTGCTTGAGTAATTGGTAGAAAAAGATTTCTCTGAACACGGTAGGCCATGTTGCATGAGCAACGTCGCCCCAAAACTTGAAGAGCTTTTTCTAGTGGGAAAAAATATTTCTTAGAATTTGGTAGGCTGAGTTACGTGAGCAAAGCTGCCCTCAAGTTCGATTGTTTTTCCAGTGTAAAAGAGATTCCCCTAAGATTGATAAGCTGTGCTGCATAAGCTTGGTTTCCTGAAGTTTGACATGTTTTTAAAAATAAAATAAGGATGGCCGACACTCGAGGAGCGCGAACTAAAGAATGGACTAGCTTGCAGAGGCCCTTAAACAAATGGCAACGGCCCCGTAAGGCCCAGGCCCCGCTCCATAATCTCAATGCGCCTTAACACTCAGGAACTGGAAATGTGGAGTACTTCATCAAAAGGTTCCTGGAGGTAGCCAGAGTCAATGCCTGGACCAAGGAAAGTGAGCTGCAACACCTCTGAAAGTTCCTGAAGGAAAATACAGCGGACTGTAGAGAGGCCAATGTAGTAAAAGCTATATTTGACGCACTCGGCGACCGGTTCGGCTTCTTGCCAAAGCAGGATTGCACTAAACTAAGCACCCTGAGGTGGGTCTAAGCAAACTTTTTTTAGCAGCATGTCTGACAGGTGGGAAGCTGGTCCAAAGGGCATTTGGCAACCTTCCAAGACCCTAGAGGATCGACATGTCTAAGGAGCCCTCTTTGCAGCTTAGTCAACCATCCCGGCTTGCAGAGACACATTTTGGCTATGCCCGCCGCTAGTCTAACAGACGCTGTGCGTTGTAGACCAGATTTCCTGTAAAGTAGGTCAAAAGGCATGCCTGATCTACAACTGACGTGGCCTCAGATGTCAATGTAGCATTGACCTATAAATGATATCACGCAATGTGCTTTCTTTTCTTCTTTTCCGTTCCCTTTCCTTTTGTGAGAAAAGCATACTTTTTTGTTGGTACCAGAACTAAGAGGAACCTCAATGAACTACACACGGCTGCAAAGCCGCATGCAATGATGTCCATTATTTGTTACGATTCACCCAACTTGTCAGGTTACCTGACTCTGCTAAAATTGTTTTAATAGGTTGTATTTCTAGCCCTTGCAATCATGTACCACTGCCAAACTCACCTTCTGTTTTTTTGGTGTTGCCGTCATTAGTATTTTTGGAACCTCAATTCAAATACTGTAACCACCAACAAGCAAAAGTTAAACCAACCAGCAAAGGCTACCAATATTGGTACCGTGACCTTGTCACCGCTGCTATCATTACTACTGACAAGTCCAGAGTCTGTCACGCACAGTCACACACAGTTAAAAAATAAAGCAAAAGGTTGAAAACCTTTTATGGTTATAACTTGTTGGTAGACATTTGTAGCTCATTTCTATGATATTTTAAATAAAAAGTTTATGATAATGAATTGATGGGTTAAAGAATAGTTCTTACTGTATAGCTGTGTATCACTGCTGTGTTTAAAGCAAATTTGTATCTTTCAGCAAATTTAATCAAGTTAAGGCATAGGATATGGGCATTTCATGAGAGAAAAATCTGTTTAATATAATTCATTTTCAGTTTTGCCTCTCTGGAATCACTGAGAGTGTTGAATCTCAAAAGAAATCCTATTAAAGTGCTTCCTGAGTCTATCACTGCATTGAGTTTACTAGAAGAACTGGACCTGACAGATTGCAAGATAGGCCAACTCCCAGATAGGCAAATATACACATAGTTATTTGAACTTCTTCTATGAACAACTTTTACTACTTACTCATGAGCAGCCATGTTAACTTGCTGGTGATTAGAAAATAATTATGTTTTGTTCATACTATTAGAGGAACCAAGACAATTTCTGGTATGCTCTGGTCGAACTCGGTTTGAAAAGTTAATAAATATTGTTATTGGATTCACTTATTTTTTATTTTCTCAGAATAAGTAAGCACCTGATTGTGAGGAGTTTATTGGGGGAGTATTAATTCTGAAAATATTTTAGCATGGGTAATATTTAGTTTTAATATAATGAGAGCTGTGTCTGTCACCTCGCTAAAAGCTTTAGGAAAAAGGTTTGACCCGCACAGGAATCAAATCTAAATATTTGGGATCCAGCTAAGCATGATTCCATCTACACCATTCAACCACCTCTCTATATCTAAGAACAATTGTAGAAATTGTTATTACACATGACAATCTCTAACGGTACAAGGGGCTGCCAGTGTACTAGTTTTAATATAATTCTAAGACATAAATTTGTTTCACGGCTCACACACAAATATAATTCAGCTTTTTTTCAGTGCTCAAACACAGTGAACAAGTAAAGCAAAAGGTCTAAAACCCTGGATAGTTTAGCATCTGGTAGACATTCGTAGCACGATTATATGATATTTCAAATAAAAAGTTGATGGTTATGAAATGATAGGTTGAAGAAAGATTCTTACTGTATAGCTGTGTATTACTGCTGTGTTTAGATCAAATCTTTATCTTTCAGCAATATTAATAAAACTGAGGTTAAGAATATAAACATATCAAAAGAGAAAAATCTGTTTAAAATAATTTCTTTGCAGGATGGGCCCTCTGACATCGCTGAGAAAGTTGAATCTCTCTAGTAATCCGATTGAAGTGCTTCCTGAGTCTATCACTGCATTGAGTTCACTAGAAGAGCTGAACTTGTCATATTGCAAGATAAGCCAACTCTCAGATAGGTAAATATACACATAGTTTGTATGAACTCATTCTTTGAACAACTTTTATCTACTTATTGATAAACAGCCACGTTAACTTACTGGTGATTAAATACTGAATTTTTAAGTGGGTGACTTTACTCTAAAACTGTTAAAATAGAATTAAAGTGTAGTAATTATCGACAACTTTTATGAAGTTTTATTATTTTTCTCATGAGCACCTCTCCTAATCTAACATATTACATTATTACTATTATTAATCTAAAGTAGTAGTATAGTTATTGTTGTATTATTCAGATTACTTAAACCTTGTGTAGTCTGAACCAATTTTAACCTGCACTGAGTTTTCATCAAAACCGCTGTTATTGGTTAAAGATGGGCTTCTCTAAACTGATCAAACTGTAACTGGCAGCCACATAAAAGTGCTAAAGTTTTTTTAACGAAGATTTAATTATTGTTAGTTAATAACTTTGAATATGTTAATGCTCACCATTATACTTTCTGATAGCAGCAGACCAAAATTTGTTTACTTTCCTACAGCAGTGATCAAACCTTTTTTTACCTTTCTAACAGCAATATTTAATGTTCTTCCAAACCTATCACACAGCTGAGTTATTTATACAAACTAAAGAGAGAGTGGACCATCAGAACCCATTAATATTAATAATGAAATTGTTTGCCAATTTTCATGGGAGCTAGAAAATTGATAGGGATAGGAAATGATGAGAGCATTTTATGACAAAGTTCATTAAAAGTTCATTATGTTGTCTGTCTTAAAATAGCAAAATAATTAACATTTTATGCCCAGTGCATGCTGAAATTAAACTCTTGAACTATTTGCTTTTTTAAATTACTTGAATGTTGGTTAGGAGAACTAATAATAGCTTGTCATTCATGCAGAAAATTATATGTAAATAAATATATAATTATCTTAAACATTTTCATGGAGGCGCTAATCAATAGTTGCCTGTATTGTATTGCCATATACTAATATATAATACATATACCTTCACATGTAGAATATATTAACTTTCGGCCAACCTCAAAAAACAAAAATATTATCTTCAAAAACACAACTGTCTGTCAGCTACAACACTTTTAGCTTGAAGGCAAGTTATAACCCTACGCTTATTTTAAATGTATTTATCAATTGAACTTCAAAAGATGACCGGATGGAACTTAAACGTTGTTCTTCAACTCTTTGAATGGTTTTTTTCAGTTTAAAAAACTATTTGTGCCATTTCGATCATTAAATAATATCTGTGAAATCATATGAAACAATATTTTTATTTCACTCCAAACTAAAGATGTGCAGTAGCCTCTGCAAGCATTGCAGTCAATCCATAGTATGTTGGAGTGCACTGTATAATCTTATGTTATTTTATCATCTCATGAACTAAATGTCCCATACAGTTTCACTAATGTTTACTATTTAATACAAACTAATTTTAGCCAAGCAGCCATAACAAAATATGAATTATTTTTGATGTAAATGTTGAATGGAGTTAGGATTCGGTCTGCACAGAGTATTATTTCAATTATAGTTAACTTAAAGCTAATGTTTTTTGTGATAAGTCAAAACCATAGAAATGTTGAAGCTCAGTTCCTAATTAAAATTTCAGCAACCATATTTAATAATGACTCAACTTGTATACTGTTAGACCACCAAATACTCTTGTCTCATCATTTGAGTTTGACCAACAAATCATATTAAACTGGGAGATACATGTTATTTTACATAAAATATTATTTTAAAATTGAATTTTTTAGGCTTTAAAAAGAATCATAGTATTACAATGAAGAGAATAATGTAAAAAGTATCTGAAAAGATGGTATAAAATACCGATAAATAATGTATAAGCTTTAGTAGTTCAGATGTTGTGTAGTTTGTGTGAGAGTAAATTATAATATGTATTTCTATTATAGCCTCTATCAGAGAGATACTTATTTAACTCTACATATCTATGTATTTTCTTATATACGTTTAATGGGTTTTCTAGCCCATCTGTGATGATTTATGATCACATATTAAAGTTCTTTATGAATAAATTTGCAAAGACCCGAAAAAACAAAAATATTACTGTATATTTCATAAAATTTATGCAGCTCATTGTGATGATTCTAACACCTTGTGCTCAAGTAGCTTATTTGTATCAGTAACTACTAGAAATCAGGATCATTTCGCGACATTGATAGGACTTTTGAACTACTAGTACTCATGCCTCGCATGATGAATTTCTGTAGTGTATAAATGAAATATAGTAGTGTATAAATGGTTGTGTTCTTTGCACCAATAATAATTTCGTCTTGTAGACGTATATTCTAATATGATGTATACAATATATCATATTTATAATATAAAACTACAAAGAAAGGAATTGGGGTGGTTTTTGACAATAGGACAAACAGTTCTTCAAATTGGAAAAGGTTGCTTAAATAATCAATATGAACGCTGAGTTCAATTATTTTAACATTTAAAAAAGTTATACTCTGCAAATCGTAAAGTACTCCCAAATGTTGCATGGGCTCAAATGATTTAGTATTAAAAGTTAAGCAATGCAAGATCACAAAATCCTTTCAACTACAATTATTTCCACAGAATAATTCAAAATGATTCCAATGGTATCAGCCACATGTGGTTACTACATTTACTCAACATATCACACAGACGAAGGGTGTTTAAACAGAGCCAATATTGTTGGCCAAATTATCTGTGATGTTCTAAAATATAGGTAGAATAAAAATGGCAAATGTGGATTTAGTGATTAAAATTGTTTGAAGACAGTATTTTTAATAAATAACTACATAGAACAAATAATTTTTTATAGTTTTAAATTTGCTATTGCTAGCCTTATTCTTATACGCTGTTCATCTTCCGAAGCAATCAATAATTGACTCAATACTTAGTGAAAACGAAACTTTGAGCTTGCCTCCCAATTATGTTTTTTGTCACCAAACCATCAATTGATAATATTATTTTATCCTAAGGTTTTACTTCACCATGAAGTCATTATATACATATTTTTAACAAAAAGTTACAATAACCTAATAAATTAGACTTTAACCTTATGATAAAATAGGAAAATTTTGCCAGTTGCATTATGACAGAGCACAGTGGCAGACGCCGCAGTAACTGACTTCCTAGCAACCATGGTCTCTTGGCCAAGCTTTCCAGTTAAAGATTTGCATAAAAAAATTGTATGGCTTGAAGTCTTGCCAGCAAATTTGCCAGATTTAAAAGGGAAAAATGGGACGGTAGATTCTAAACAAACCGCAACAGCTTCAGATGCTGTGGCGGAGTGTTAACTGTAAAGACTAAATTTAGCCCTTCACAGCCAGAAACCGTTAAGGGGTAACCTCGGTCACCTTTTCATTGACTCGGGCATCCGGGCAAAAGTGATAAACTTAGAGTTGCCCCAATTCCTACACTCTACCAGCTAACCAAACCCAGCCTAAGAGGAATCATGCACTAAACTGTATATTACTTGTTGATGTAGGCAGATGATGGTCTAGCGTTTGCAATAAAAAAAAACTGTAACGACCAGTGCAGAATTTGTCAGTTGACCACCAGTAAAATATGTCTTAGTCATTAGGTTATGTCACATTTAATTGAATTTGTCTGCATGTGTATGTAGCGTTACACATCAAAAAGCAAAATGCTGCCACATTGTTGCGTTAACAAGTGTACAGGGGTCAACGCGACCCCCTTCAATGTTTTAAGGTTTTTGGTCATTTTTCTCTTCGGTAGGTTCCAAAAAAAGTGAAAAAATTGGCTTCATTAGAAGTACTTGACACATGCTACAACAATATCAATAAACTCCCTGACAAGTGACAAATAAGATTTACCATGTAGTGCCGTGATTGAAATACTTCTTGTATAAAAGCCATAATCTGTATTTAGGATCAATGACATAGAAAGTATTTACATATGTTACGTCCCACTTCAAAGCCAGGTTTTAGCATATGTTATAACTGAGAAGGTGGTAAAAGTTTTTGCTTTCCTTAAAAACTGTATCTTGTTGGTTGTAACCACAACATGCCGTTTATTTGTTTAAGTTTTTGTTGTTTTTTTGTAAACACCCTGAAAATTTGCAAACCACACTAGTTGATTACATGAGCAATTATTGTAGATCTTTTTGTTTATGATTCAAAATTGTGCATTTTAAAGGTCTAGACTAATGGGAATCTTGCAAAAAATTTTAAACATGATTTAACCAAAATATTTATGACTTTTTTTAGTACACTAATCTTATAGTACTGCAATAGAGTAGACATCAAAATTGTGTGTGTTATTTCAAGGCAGTGATACAATTATTTACTATCAAAGTCTAACTGGTAATATTAAAGAGCATGAAAAATTATTATGCTTTCGTTTTTTCATGAGAAGATCTACTACAGATGCCTATAACTTAATAATTATATTTAAGAAAATAAGTATAGTTTGTGTTGGTAATCTAAAAACCATGAAGCTGACGATATAAATTTTATATATGCAGTATTTTACAAAAGTCGCCAACGTTACAGTCGGAATATGGGAATTGATGTTTGTTATTATTTTGTAAAAACCTAAGAATAAGACTTAATTATTCTACACAAAGATATGTCTACTTGCAATCCACTCTACCTACAAATCCAGAACACAATATCTAACAGAACCTCCAATACAGAACACAAAGCAAAACTTTTAAAAAAGATTTTCCTTCATAGAAAGTATTTTCATTGATCCTCTGCTCAAAACTTTCTACTTATGTTATTGTTCAAACTAAATAATTTTATAGTATGTATGAAGGTTTAGTAAGATTTATGATTATATAGTACTTATAAAGATTACAAAGAAAATTTTTGGATAAATAGACCAATTTAGTTAGAAAGAATATTTAAAAGATGTGTATGCGTATACAACCCATGACAATGCTGAAATCATTATTTCTTAAAGCACTCAAATAACTTTTTGAGATTACGGAAGAAACTTTTATCTTGAATACTGACAAAAACCTTCTGAATAGTTACTGTTGTATTTACTTATACTATTACTTTCTGTTATAAAACTTTGTTGAGAATCAATTAGCAGCATAATACAAATATCTTAGACAATCTTGATGCAAATAACTATTATGTCGTGATATACAAAATATTGACAAACGGTTTATCTACACACTTGATATGCTGCCAAAATTAAATTCATGATTTCAAAACTTTGCTACTAACAATAAATTCTGCCTGAAGACACTATGCCCTTGAGTAATGATTATAAATTATCATAACATTTAGTAACTATTTTAGTTACTATAGAAACTTTGTTGAAGATACACTACCAATATGATAAAAATATTCTAGTCTCTGTGAACACAAATCATGATAATTCAATGGCATACAAAAGTTATACGCATGAATTATTAGTTATTAGGTTTTCAGGACATTATTTATATGTTAATAATGCATCATTCATAATATATGTGAATATATTCATAACATATATATATGATTTGATTTGTAAGTTCAGAACACTTGAGAAAACTTTGAAACATATATTAGCTAAACTCTACTGAGAGTGAGAGAGAGAGAGAAACAAAGAGAGAGAAAATCAATAAAGAACCAGATAGAGTGAGAAACATAAATCAAATATACAGAATAATACTCATGTGACAAGAGAGTAGTAGCTATGTAAAACTATGCAAACATTATTTACACCAAGATAACTATAAAGAACCTATAAGTTACTCTTCAATTTTTTTAAATTTTCAATTAATAATCTACAGTTTTATAAACATTTTTTGCTATTTTAATCTATATACAATATTTGAAAATACATTCAAATCAGTAATTTTATTTCACAAAGCAACTTTTATTTCACTTTTAATGTTATTCAAAGTCTTCAAGGTTTACATCACTACCATCATATGGTTTAGTATCATATTAATCAGACCAAACATCACTAACGATAGCAGGATTAAATAAATTTGTATTTTTTTGTTTTCCAAGTTGAGCCACATTTGGACTTGTTTTCTCAACTTCCATTTTTTACAAAAGGGTCGCAATTTTGAACACATCTTAAGCTTTTAGCACAAAGCAACGCCTCTCAGATGATCGTTTCATAGTGTAATTCATTTACTAACATCTTGTCAGTAATATTTCAGGTTTTTTAGCGTTAATATCCTTTGTTTATTGTTACTAAGCGACAGAATTGTAACGGTCTACAGAACGCGACAGAAAAGTCGCTTCCCCACAGAACCAATAAACAACACTTTGTTCTTTTCCCCAGCCATAGAGTTAAAATCACCTTTTTCGTGACAACAAAAAATTAAATGAACAGCGTTGTTCAGCTGTTCAGCTGTAAGCTAAAACTTAAAGTCAGTTCAGCTTGGGATCTCTTCAAACCGCAGCTTGTTTAGCTTATCTTCCAAATTTAAATAACAAATTAGGTTGCAAAAAGATGATCGCACCAAGCTATTGAAGTTGAGAGCTCACTCACTTGATGTTTGAATGAACAGAGTTTTGAAAGGATGTTGTGAATCACTTATTTTAGACAGATCTTTAGTTATTTATTTACATTCTCAGACCATGATTTGGCAAAAAAGCTGAAATATTGATATTTTTCACTATTCAGAGAACTAACAATTAAGAAATGAACAAAAACTGTTGTAATAACATTGATTAGACAATTTCAGTATGAATATAAATGATGGCACCATTTTTATCAGGTTTTTGTTTGTTCAGCGAGTAAATATACTGCGTACGAAAACACAATTTGATTTTGCTAACAATCTTGTAGGTCTTTTCCTGCAGTCTGCAATGTTTAACCTAAAACCTGGATGATGTTCATCAGTATTTTCATGAACGAGGTGTTTAAATTTAAAGGCTTTAATTAAAGGCTTGAACCTACAAATGATATCACACAAAATGCCTTCTCTTTTTCTATTATTTTTATTCTTATGAGTAAAGTATAAACTTTTTTTATGGTACCAGAACTACGAGGAACCTCAATGAACCGTACATACCTGCAGAGCTGAAAGCAAGGATGTTCATTACTTTTTATGATTCACTCAACTTGTCAGGTTACTTGACTCTACTAAAGTTGTGATAAAGGGGTGTACTTCTAGCCCTTAAACCACTGTTTAAACCACTTTCTGTTTTACTGGTGTTACCGTCATTATTATTTTTGAACCTCAATTTGAATATTTTAACCACCAACAAGCAAAAGCTAAACCAACTACCAAAAGCTACTAAACATTCCCTTTATTCTAACATATTAACGCCGATCTCATTTCACACTGTTTCCTTATCTTTCAATCTCATGCAACTTTATCTCAGTACCAGTTCCTTTCAAAGTTTCACTACTGAAAGTAACACATTTTTTATGTTAAGAACAATTGTAAGTTACTTTTTAGCACCCTCGCTTGCTTATGCATGAATTCTTGACTCAATATACCATTGTCTGCGACTTCATATGGGTTGGATTGTCATTTCTCACATAAAAAGTTATCATTTTTCGGGGTTCCTTTAAGGAGCATTACTAGCTGCACGATATGCACAATATACAGGTTTTATGGCTGGCAACAAAGAAAAATGTACTAACGACAAGAGAAAAGCAAGCAATGAAATGCACACAATCTTTTCGCCATATTCAATAAAGCATTTAAATTTGCTGGCACACTATTTTGTCATTCTTAGAATACTATTTTTCCACAACTTTTTTTTTGCCGGTTTCTACTATAGTCTTCAATTGCTTACATTTTATCGCTCGTCCCTCTACTTTCATCAACTTCCCTTTTAAACAACTCTCAACATGTATGGTCTTTTTGAACATATTATGTAAATAGTGAATGCAAAATGCCAAAGTTTAAGAGTTATTTCAGAGTTATGTGTGTGCATTTGAGAGCTGACAGTCTTTAAAACTTAGCGACTTAATCCTGCCTCTTTTTGCTACAGGAAAAACAGCCAAACTAGTTTTTGCTCCTGCATTTAATCTTGTTTTTGTTCAGCAACATTCACAACAGCTAATAATTATAGATGCCTCAGCCCAGTCATTCCAAAAAAACTCGTTCTCAGTCCTTGTTACTATGTAGTCCTTAGCATCGATAGTATCATAGTAACATGTGTGGTTTATTAGAGCAATCCCAAATGTACACCTTGACACTATGCATGTATTTTCACCAATGCTGGCTTGTAGGATTAGTTCTAGCTACATGACAAAGAGGTTGTTGTATAATACATTACATAATACAATGCAACTACATCACCCCTTGGTTTATAAATCACAACCAGCGTAATCAGAAAATATTAATAGATTACATACTAGCATAACATACATGTATATCTGAACTGACAATACAAATCGTTGCAACACAAACATGGCTCTAGTGTTCATAAAATTCTCCATGTCTTTCTGGAGGTCGCCTATTTCTAATTGGCCTGGTATTACCCACTGCAGTATTTTCATTGTTGTGATCACTGTCACTCTCAGTATCTGAGAACTATTGTCATTTTTACAGATGTTAAGATGATCAAAATCAAATTTAACTTCCACAGCATTGTCACTTGACACCCTATCACTGCCCGTATCCTCGCCATTACAATCAGCTAACCGTATTTCTGAAATGTGCCTGTTTTTGCCATGAACCTCTAAGACTACATCAGATACCAACGCAGTTACTGTTCCTTTTGCTCATACAGTAGTACATTTAGCATGCACTGGCTTAACATATACTATGTCACTAATTTTGTACGGGTTTCTTAAGGCTCCACATGAAAATCTTTGTGGCTCTCCAACAACGTCAGGACTTCTTACTGCGTAGGAGTATAGCATTTGCAAAGGTACAATACCTTGCCTGTTTGGGGGATTGTTGTACCAAAACACCATTCTGTTAACATCATTTTCTGAACGCGCAGCTATTCTTTTAATTGTTCTATGGTTACGTTCGACAATGCCATTACCAGATGGCCTGTAAGCACCACTTAATAAATGATTTGCGTTCCATGTTTTTAAGATGCTAGACAACTGCGCGCTTTTAAAGCATGGACCATTGTCAGATAGCAACTCTTGTGGGAGACCCCGCTCCTCAAATATGCATACCAGCTGTGCTATTACAGAGTTGGCTGTCTCATCTCTCAGTTTTAACCATATTGCAAATCTGCTAGGGCCGCAATTCAAGATTGTCAAATAAGTTATTTGGCCAACATGTGTGATGTCAACAGCAAGTCTATGCCACACCTTTTCGATTTCCAAATTTCCTCTCTCACATCTCACAGGTGAAGAATCAATTTGTTGGCAGATTGGACACTCTTTCAGCACCCTTTCAATTACATATTTTGAGGCTCTGTCACCAAACTTCTGATTAGCTAAGTAACTCATCTTGTCAACTCTTAAACGGTGAACTTGATGCATGTTATATATTTCTTCATCAATACTTGAAACTTCCTCCGCTGCTATGCCCACACATGATACTAGTGGTTTCAGCCACTTTTGGTTCACCCTCGTTAAAACATCAGCACGGTTGTCCGCTGACTTGACCAAGGACATTTGTAGAGTGATGCCATATTCTTCTACCAATTGCGCAATAACCCCAAGCCGCCTTTTGATTATCATTTCTGAAAATCCACGGATTTTTGGACGATGGCTTTCTGTGATAATGGAATTAACCCAGTTATACACTGATAATGAGTCTGTGACAATTGTAGCTTGTTTTACTCCCCACTCTATTGCAAGATTTAATTCTTTAAGTACTGATTCAAGTTCAGATACATTTATATACATAATGTCATCAATTTTCCTTAGCCATGATGCATCTTCTGCAATGCTACCTTCCATTTCTATGCACACACCAATAGCTATAGAGCTCGCATTACACCAGACCTTGCAAAACTCATCTCTATTCACAGACCATTTGCCTTGCACTGGGTCATGTCTCGTTACCCTATTCAGTGTTTCATCTATCATCTGCAGCACTTCTTTTGCTATTGCATCATCCCACTTGCCATCAGCAGCAAACCGCTTCATGTAGCTGCATGTGTCTCGTTGCATGTGTCTTGTGCTACTGGGTAGTGACCAATCAGCTTACCACACACAGTAAACAAATCTCCTTTTGTACAAATGCTTTCTACTGTTGGCACAGCTGAGTCGCGTTGCCATGTACATATACCATTTTTACTGATTGTCACGCGAAGCCCTAGAACACGCGCTTCACGTAAATCGACAGGCTCTTTTGTGACTAGACCAAACTTTAACAAATGGCTGCGCACAACTTTGACTGACACTACTGACTTATTTACCAAAATATCATCAATATAATGATCAGTACCAGCAACAACCGTAGGATCAAGTGACAACACTGTTGACAGTATTTTCGACATAATCTTAGGTGCTGCATTGAGACCGAAATCTAGTCTAGTCATGACATACAATGTTCCATTGAACATAAAAGCTTGAAATCTCTGCAAACTAGCATCAACATGCATTTGTAAATATGCTTTCTTTAAATCTAACATGCAAGCATCACTGCCTAACTTACGCCACTTGCGGAGTTTGTCTTGGGATACTGCGGTGTCCAAACCAGGATGACTGCTGACATGCCCATTCAGTTCTCTGTTATAATCAATTACAGGTCGTACCTTTGTCTTTTTATTAGGTTGTGTAGCTGCCAACATTGGAATAATGCCAGTTACAGGTCCATGAAACGCTTCTTAGTGTGGCTGCAGCCATCCGTTGTCTATCCATTGCATAACCTGTTTTTCATTTTCTTCTCTGACGGTATCATTTATAGCGTATTCTCCACATTTATTGGACAATATAGGCTCTCTACTTAACCAATTCCAAGCAACTGTCCACTTGTGACCATCAAATTGTGCTTTAAACTCTATATCATCTATAACTAATGGCGGCTGCTGGTCATTATTATGACTGACAGGACTAGCTTTGTTACGTAGCATCACGCCACCCATTCTTAACTGTTTTGCTCCATAGAGTACACCTCTATTTTT
This sequence comes from Watersipora subatra, assembly GCF_963576615.1. Classification (NCBI taxonomy): domain Eukaryota; kingdom Metazoa; phylum Bryozoa; class Gymnolaemata; order Cheilostomatida; family Watersiporidae; genus Watersipora; species Watersipora subatra. The sequence continues at coordinate 24,820,417 of NC_088710.1, forward strand.
ATCTATAGATACCCCGCCTAGCTTTGCAATGCCATCCATTCCTAGTATCATCTGGCAACCACTTACTAGCTTCAGAGCAATCATACACTGAACCGTAATTTTAAAAGAGTGATCCAGTTCTATGTCAAGAGTTGCCTCACCCTTGCATGTATTGATATGTCCATTTAACATCATTATTTGTCGCTGAGGAACTTTTGGTAGCAATCCTAACTACTGTGCCTACTGTTGTTGTATAATTGATTGCTCACATCCATTAACCACCAATGCTTTTATCTTTGTGCCTTTTATCCATACATAAACCAATGGTAGCACCGAGTTTTTTACATTGGGGGAAGAGCCGGTGCATACACTTCCCCACTGGCATTTCCCTGCATCTGAAAACAGTTTTTTTTCTGGATGTGACCAAGTTTATTACACCGGTAGCACCTGACCTCAAAGCGTTGCCCATGCTGCCTCCTTTTCCCAGCAGCACATGAGGTCGTTTTGCCATTTCCTGCAGTTATCATCATGCGAGCCCTGTTCACTAATTCCGAATGACCCATGTCTTCTACAGAAGCAATAGATTTTAGTTGTGTAGCCACTTCTGTAGGTAATCCTGCCATGAATGCACATTTAAGAAATGGGTCAGATTCTGATTGTCCCATCAAAGTTGTTAAACGCTTGAGATCTACCAAATATACATATACAGCTTCACCATCTCTTAAAGCTCGGTTTTGCAGCTGAATATAAGCACTGAACCTGTCTACACTAAAAGCTGTCAACAAAGCGGCCTTTAGTTTAGGTTAGTCTTCCTCGATATCATCTTTTATGTAAATGTTTATAAATGGCAAATGCTGCTCCTGACAAGAATAGTGGTAAAAAGTTTGTGCGATCGTCCACTTTTTGAAGCTTGGCTACTAAATCTAGCTAGTCCACCCAGACACTGAAGTCACCGCTTTTTCCATCCTCATATTTCTTGATAAGCTCGGATACCTTCACTGACATTTCTAGTGTGCTTTTGAGCCAAAATAGCTTTTGGTTTATTAGAGCAATCACAAAGATACACCTTGACACTATGCGTGTACTTTCACCAATGCTGGCTTGAAGGATTAGTTCTAGCTACATGACAAAAAGGGTGTTGCACAATACATTACATAATACGATGCAAACTACAACATGTTATTTGATCTATGTCATTTGCATCACAATAGCTTCTTCTTCATCCAGCGCCCTACTGAACCTTTCACTTTTGCCTTCTCAACTCCTGTACTTTCCGTAATTGCTGTTATCGCTAGCCTATTTGCATAATGCTTCTGTATCTATAAATATTATTTTAGTTTGTACCTATTCCACTAGCTCTGCAAATAATCTCTTTAGAAACCATTAAACTCTTAGATGGTGGGTAAACTCCAAATGGTGGTGGCAACTCTACTACCCTTGCAATTGTGGCAATCTCCAATCTTACAATATCCTCGGCTTCCTGCTCAATATCTAAAAACATTGCCATCTTTACCATTGTTTCCAAACCTCCTTTCGCCATTTTTATTTTTACTATACTCTTGAATCTTTGCTCACTACATAGAATCATTTCCCTTATCAATACCACATGTACATCCATGCTTTGGTTCCACAATGTCTTGGGCTATTTCTAGCATAGATTTTAACTACAACAAAAGTGTACCCTTTGTCTCTCACTACGTCTAGGGTTTTTTGCCTGATTACTTTTCGTTGATACCTTAGTCTTTTTTATCCTATTTACTTACTTACTTTGTCATGAAACCGAGTGTTAAAATAGCAGTATTTATCAATTCCCTGTTTTAAAAGCATGAACTGTTACAATTGAAGCAAACTCTACCATATCGCCACTTTTAATAATCTCAGAATTGCTAGTTAAACTTTCAATCCATCGAAAAAATTAGCCATCATTTTTATCCACTGCCTTTCTATTGATATGTAGTTAATGTACCTTCACAAACTTGCTCTCTTGTCTGCTACAGTATTATAGTAAAATATCGCAAAGTATCGTCCTGAATAAAACGGCAAAGACGATTGGCTGTTATTAAACAGGTGAATTTTATCATAATTAAAGCAAACCTATTTGTCAAAACTCTACATTTAACGTGTGTTTCTTGTTAACAATCAAATAATTTCAACTTGAACCCAACTCTCATGAGACGTCTAAAGGACTACGATTAGTTCTGAATTCCACTGTTTAAACTGACTAAAACCAATCATTATTGAATAGCAAGACTTAAGCCATAATACTTAACTTTATAGATCTTTGGTATTCAGTGACTCATAGAGTTATTAGCTTGTTGACTGTTTATCTCTATTAAAAAAATGACTTTATCAGGTTATATTGAGACGAATCCCTAGCTGCATCAGTAGCTTTAGTTTTGGTTGTAAGGATTCATTTGTTTGGAAATTAACTTATTTCTTTGTTCTTGTTCTATTTATTTAAAAGTGTCAATAATTTTATTGGTTTGATAGAAGTTAGGCAACTTATGTACATGTAAATAATTAGGCATAGTTATAAACAGTCAAATAGAAATATTTTACTTCCATGTGTGGTCTTTCATAATTTTTGGCTTTTTCCGAAGCAATGTTGAAACTTACTGAATTATCAGGTAGAGTACATCGCTATTCTCATTCCTGGAATGTTTTTGTTACATGAAATGAAACTTATGTCTTGTCCACACTATCAAAGAATTTGAAACATTTTATTGTATGCTTTGGTCTAATTTTATTAGTTACATGTAGGTTAATCAATATTTTTATTGGATCGAGTTATTTTTCCATCTCAGAATAAGAAAGGACCTGATTGTGAAGAGTTCTTTGGGGAGTATTAATTGTGCAAAGTATTTTAGTAAAAGGTTTTCTTTAGCTTTAATATATTGAGAGCTGTGTCGGTCGCCTCGCTAAAAGCTTTAGAAAGAGGTTTTGCTCGGCACTGGAATGAAATCTGAATATTTGAATTCCAGCTAATCACGGTACCATCTGCACCACTCAACCACCTCCCCATATCTAGGAATAATTGTAAGAATAGTTATTACATGTAACACTATTTGTAGGAATATTTAGTAGACATGACAATCTCTAATGGCACAAGGATCTGCCAGTGTGCTGAAATTAATTTAATTTTGAGACATCACTTTTAGTTCATGGTTCACATACTAATTTAATTCAAGTTCCTTTAGTACTCAAACACAGTTAAAAGTTAAAGTAAAATGTCTACAACCTTTGATATGTTAGCATTTGGTAGACATATTATTAGTAGCTCATTTGTATGAAATTTTAAGTAAAAAAGTTGGTGATCATGAATTGATAAGTTAATTAAAGATTATTATTGTATAGCTAGGTATTACTGCTGTGTTCAGAGCAAATTTGTATCTTTCAGCAATTCTAATAAAAACGATCTTTTGGATATGAACATTTCATGAAAGATAAATCTGTTTATAATATTTATTTGCAGCTTGGGTTCTCTGAAATTGCTGAGAAAGTTGAATCTCAGTAGAACTCCTATTAAAGTGCTTCCTGAGTCTATCACTCCATTAAGTTCACTAGAAGATCTGGCCCTATCATATTGTAAAATAAGCCAACTCCCAGAGAGGTAAATATACACATAATTTGTATGAACTCCTTCTATGAACTTTTACTACCTATTGATGAGCATTAATCTATTTTTTTAAATTTATAAGTAATCTATTAATTTCTTAATCTAAAGTAATATATTATTATATTGTTCATTTTAAGAACAATTTTTACTACTTATTGATGAGCAGCCATGTTAAATTGCTGGCGATTAAACATTGAATATTATACGAAGGTTACTTTAACCTAAAGTTGTGTTAAAATGTAATCAAAGGGTAGTAATTATCAAAAGATTTTATGAAATTTATTCTTTTTCTGATGAGCACCTTTCTTAGTCTAACATTTTAGATTATTACTATTATTAATCTAAAGTATTAGTATAGTTTTTGCTGTATTATTCAGATTACTTGACTCTTGACTGGTCTGAACCCATTTTAATGAGCACCGGGTTTTCATTAAAACCGCTGTTAGCTATTAAAATTGTACTTCTCTAAACTAATCAAACCGTAACTGGCAGCCACAAAAAACTGATAATTTTTCTTGCGAAGATTTAAAAAACTGCTGGATTTTATTATAAAGATTTGATTATTGTTAGTTGATAATATTAAATATGTTAATGCTCACCATAAAACTTTCTGATAGCAACAGACCAAAATATGTTTACTTTCCTACAGCATTGGTCCTACCTTATTCTAAACTTCTGACAGCAATATTCAATCTCCTTCCACACCTATCTCACAGCTAAGTTCTCTGTTTACACTATAGATAGCATAGAATGAGAAAACCCAATAATATTGGTAATGAAATTGTTTGCCAACTTTCAAGGAAGCTAGAAAATTTATAGGGAAAGGAAACACTAAAATATGAACACTAAACTCAAAAATTGCCTATTGGAAATCTAGCAAAGTCTAATCGCGCTGTCATCTCGATAGGTTGTTCTTTTTATGTCTACAGCTTGCTCAAATTAAATTCTTTTTGTACTAAATACTTCTTTTAATTTTTATGAATGTTGATGGGAGGACTAATAAGACCTTTTAATCACTCAAAAACAATATGTAAATAAATGGATAAATATCTTAAACATTTTTATTTAGGCGCTAGTCAATAATTACATGTATTGTATTTACATATACTAATATATAATTCATGTACCTTCATATGTAGAATATAGTTACCTTTGACTAACCTAAAAAAAATATATATCATTCTCAAAAAAACACAGCTGTCTGTCAGCAAGAACACTTTTAGCTTGAAGGTAAGTTCTATCACACTATGCTTGTGTTACATGTACTTATCCCACAGTTTTTAAAAGGCAATCGCATGGAAGTCAAAGTTGCCCTTCAACTTTTCAAATGCTTTTTCTTTTATTTTTCAGTTCAATAGACTATTCGCGCTATTTCACTCTTTAAATATTATCTGTGAAATCATATAAAACAATATTTTTATTTCACTCAAAAATAATGATATGCAGTAGCCTCTGCATGCAAGCAATCCAATCAATGCATAGTATGTTGGAGTGCACCACATACTCTTATGTTATTTTATTATCTCATGAAGTAAATGCACCATACAGTTTCACTAATCGGTGATTTTTATCACCACCTAAATTTTGTCAAGCAACCACAATAAACTAGGGATCACTTTTAATATAAATGTTGAATGGAGTTAGGACATTGGTTGGCATAGAGTATGATTTCAATTGTAGTTACTTTAAAACTATTTTTTGTGATAGGTCAAACCATAGAAATTTTGAAGCTCAGTTCTTAACTGAAATTTCAGCAACCATCTTTAATAATGACTCTACTTGTACACTCTTAGACCACCGAATACTCTTGTCTCTTTATATATTAAACTGGGAGAGATATGTTATAACATATATATATATATATATATATATATATATATATAATTGTTTCCTCATCCCGGATACCCCGTATGGGTGGTAAATTCTGCTCTAACTCGGGTCTCCTACCAGAGACCTGGGAGTTTGAGCACTCGCCTCAAGATCTTAGCTGTTCCCAATAGCGCACTTTTCTGCAACTCACCTGAGTTGATTGTTGTTGGTATTTGGGCAAGCCACATTTTTTGTGCCGGCGTTTTTGCGCCCAGTGCCCCAATGACTACCGGTATTACAGTTGTTCTTACATTCCAGCATTTTTCAATTTCTTCTCCAAGAGGGAGATATTTCTCTACCTTTTTCTTTTTCTTTGCTGGCTATATTGTAGTCATTGGGTACTGCTATATCTATTATAGTAGCCCTCTTGTTCTCTTTGTCTACCACCACTATATCTGGTTGGTTTGCTAGGACATGCTTGTCAGTTTGGATGTAGAAGTCCCAGAGGATCTTAGCGCGGTCATTTTCATTCACCTTACCAGGAGCTTCCCACCAGTGTTGTGGTTTATTAAGGCCATACTCATCACAGAGACTTCTATACACAATACCTGTGACATGTTTATGCCGCTCAGTGTATGCATTCCCTGCTAGCTGCCTGCATCAACTGATGATGTGTTGGATGGTCTCAGGTGCATCTTTGCACAGTCTGCATCTAGGATCGTCTCTAGTGTGATAGATTTTTGTTTGGAGTTGCCTTGTTGGGAGCACTTGCTCCTGCGCTGCCACGATTAGCGACTCAGTAATGGCCGTTAGGTTTCCTTTGTTCAGCCACATATATGTCTGGTGAAGATCGCCAACCTTAGATATTTGCTGGTGGTAAGCACCATGAAGAGGTTTCGTGTGCCAGTCAGTTTCCTCATCATCAGGGCGTAGGTCCGTTGTAAGAGCAGCCGATTGAAATTCAGCTAGCAACTTATCTGAGATGGCCATGGAGGCTGCATATGCTTTGATGCTTTTCTCCTCCTCTTTCACTGTCTGCTGTACACTTTTGAGTCCCCTACCGCCATCTTTCCTATCAAGATACAATCTAGTAGTATCAGATTTTTGGTGGAGTGCTCCATGCATGGTCAGCAGTTTACGAGTTGCTATATCTGTTTCTTTGATGGCTTCCTCAGTCCACTTTATTATGCCTGCTGGATATCTTATTACTGGCAGTGCGTAGGTATTTATTGCCATGATTTGGTTCTTGGCATTGAGCTGGCTCCGTAAGACCTGCCGAAGGCGTTTCTTGTATTCGATAATGGCTTTGTGACGTACCTCGGCTTCGTGGTTGATGTTGCTTTGCATAATCCCCAAGTACGTGTACCCTTCTATATCTTTGATGGTACCATTTTGCATTCTTAGGCCATCTGTGAGCATAGAATGGCCTTTCTTAAGAATTAGCCTTCCACATTTCTCAATACCGAAGGTCATTCCGATGTCCTTGCTGTATACCTGAGTGAGGTGTATTAGCGAATCAATGTCCTTTTTTTTGTTAGCGTACAGCTTGATGTCATCCATGTAGAAGAGGTGGTTTATCTTGGTGCCACTCTTAAACTGGTACCCATATTGAGTCTCCTCCAGCATATTGCTTAGATGGTTTAGGCATATGCAGAAGAGCAGCGGTGATAAGGAGTCACCTCGATAGATGCGTCGCTTAATTTGTACACTCGCCAAATTTTTGTCATTAGCCTCCAGTTCCGTCTTCAATTTGGTCATTGACATCTTGATGAATGCCACAAGAGCAGGGTGAACATTGTACATACTGAGGCACTCAAGTATCCAACTATGGAGAATTGAGTCATAGGCCTTTTTGTAGTCAATCCAAGCCATGGCAAGATTGGTTTGCCTTCTCCTGCTGTCTTGACAGACCGTCCGATCCACCAGTAACTGATGTTTAGCTCCTCGGGTGTTGCGCCCAATTCCTTTCTGAGCACTGGTCATATAGTGACTCATGTGCTCTTTCAGTTTTTCTGCAACTATTCCTGAGAGCAGTTTCCAAGTGGTGGGCAAGCACGTTATTGGTCGATAGTTTTTGGGAATCGGCCCCTGCTTTGGATCTTTTATCAGAAGTACAGTTCGTCCTTTGGTCAGCCATTCTGGATGGTCACCGTGTTCTATTAGGCATTCCATCTGTTTAGCCATTCTAGTGTGAAGTGATGTAAATTTCTTTAACCAGAAGGCTTGAATCATGTCATGGCCAGGTGCTGCCAAGTTTTTCATACGCTGCACTCTGCACTTGATGTCCTCTTTGCTGATGGTGAGTCCTTGCTGAGCCACAGTGTGTTGGTGGTTCTCTTTAAGCCTCTTCAGCCAATTTGCAGTGGTGTTATGAGTAGTCTATTTCTCCCAGATGTCCTTCCAGAACTTTGAAGTGCTAGATCGGGGAGGCTCAGACATTGGCCTCTGCAGTTCACCTTTAAACTGGGAATACACTCTAGATGGATTATTGATGAACAGTTTGTTCATTCTCTTGTTATCCCGCTCTTTGGTGTACCGCTTCAGTCGTGCCAAGAGTGCTACTAGCTGCTGTTTGGCAGATTCTAGAGTTTCTATTGTGGCTTCTCTTTTTGGACGCTCCAAACTGTGGTTAGATCTCTCACTGAGCCTACTAACTTTCTTGTGCAAGTTCTTGATCTTATTTTGTAGCCTCAGCTGCCAGGATGGAATGGCTTGAAGCCTTGTTGACATTGGCTTAATATCCATCTCCTCCAAGATGACGGTTGCTGTACTGTAGATTAAGGCATTAGTCTCACTGATTGATCCAGTTGAGATCGACTCCAGTGCCATGTTAATGTCTTCTAACAGCTTCTTAGGAATGGCCTTGCTAACTCTTCGTAGTTGTACCCTGCTCCCATAATCATTAGCAGCTGGCATCTTGTTGATGATATTTTTCGCAAGCTCTCTCACCCTTGGGTCAAGGTCCAAGTGCATGTGTTCTTCAACCCGTGAGTCAACACATGATCGTGTATGCGTGACAGTGTGTGTTGATATGCACTCCTCGTTGGTTGAGGTTACTTGGGTGAACTGTTCCCTAATTTCATCTACCTCAAGTTCCCATATGAGGTGCCGCTTAATTATGTTACTCCTCTGAGCTACAAGTTGCTTAGCGGTTAGTGGCAATTCATGGCGCATGTTTATCCACAGTTGATGCATCCTTCCCATATAGCCCCACTTTTGAGGTTCACTCATAAAGTAGCACTGCATGAGGTCCGTGTTATCAGTCCGAGTCTATTTCATCCGTTTTGAACCAGTAGCCCTTTTTTTTCACTGCCTTGTCCTGGTTCAGCTACAGGCAGGACCTTGTTTGACCGGGCGACGTCCGAGCCGGCATGGCTTTGATTATTGCACTCATCATAGAGGTTGTAGACATTATACAAGCAAGGGTCTTGTCCAAGGATCACCAGAAAAGTGCAGTTGTTGGGGTTTGAACCGAGGACCTAATGATCACGGTCCCGATACCTTATCAACTGCGCTATCTGTCCTGATATATATATATATATATATAAATATATATATTCATATATATATATATACATATATTTACATACAAAATTAATTCAAAATTTAATAAGATTTACCCTGTAGTGCCGTGATTTAAATGTTTCATATATAAAAGCCATAATATGTATTTAGGTTCAATGACAGAGAAAAGATTTACATATACATGTACATGTATGTGAATATATTATAAATGATATGTAAATATTATTAATATAACTAGAAATTTCCCTGTCATACAGCCCATGACCTAATAATGGAATAAGTGAATATGGAAAAAAGCAATGGCAGTGCTGGTTGTTAAAAAAGTAGTTGTCAGCAGGAATTGGCAGAGTATAGTCTGTATTATAGTAAGTAGCATAGTATAGAATTGCTTCACTTGTTTTTGATCGAAGGACTATTAATTAAAGATGTAGGCCTAACCTACTGTAATGTATGTAATTTAACAACAACAATAAATAAATATGTTTATTGTAACTCTGAAATGCAAAATTAGAAGTAAAATGGCAAGCTAATGTGTACTATACACAGTTTGAACGTTTGTTGTGTTGAATGTAGAATAGTTTTGATAGCGATATTTAACAGAAAGCAAGTATGAGCGTTCATGTGTCTGGAAGTGTTCTACAAACTGCAGCAAAATAAAAAATGTTCTCGTCATAAAGGGCATTGTAGTTCGGCCTTAGCTTGTACATAAGCTATAAAGAATTTTGGCTAACGTTTAAATAGTTTACGGAAACCTTCGGTGATTGGACAAAAAACATAGGCTAATAAACTGTGTACCACAATTTTGTACCTGTAAATCGGTCTACGCCTCAAACGGTCTACGTTTATTACAGAAACCTTCGAATAAAATTGATTACAAGTAAACAATGCCATAGACTGACGAAATGAGCGCGGTTTTCTCGTGAAATGCACACTGCTAAATAGTTCTACTATCTGTTGCACGGCTTTATTGGCGTGTCGTAGACCAGTCTTAACTTATATTAAATCAAGTTTTTCAAGCGTTTTGTAGCGTTTTTTGGTCAAATTAATCTGTCTATTTGTGTATAATCCGATTAGATGGGTAAGTCTTAAGATACTGTTAACAATTTACAAAGACTTGGTAACATATTTAAGTTGGCTTATATGTGTTTTGTATTGTTATTATACTTTACCGACTCTACAAAGCAGTGGTAAAATTTGTTGATGAGATTTTGAAACAAGGGTTTGCGACTTTGTTCATGAGTCATCTTCGTAAGTTGGGTGCACATTCATTTATTATAAAAACTTTCAAACTTTGCTCCGCTCGTTCGGTCGTGGGAAATATCATATAAGATAAGTCCCACTTCAAAGCCAGGTTTTAGCACATGTTATAACTAAAAAGGTGGTAAGAAGATTTTATTTTCTCAAGGACTGTACCTTGTTGGTGGTAACCACAACATACCCTCTAATTGTTTAACTTTGTTTTGGATAAACAACCTGAAAATTTGCAAACCACACTATTTGATTACATGAACAATTTTTGTAGAGCTTTTTTCTTATGATTCAAAAATGTGCATTTTAAAGGTCTAGGCTAATGGGAATCCTGCAAAAAAATTGAAACTTGACTTTAACCAAAAAATTAATGATATTTTGTAGCATACTAATCTTACAGCAGTATAAAAGCGTAGCTGT